>NW_005842458.1:142535-167975 GCF_000455745.1 Alligator sinensis | reverse complement strand
ACGGGAGTTGTAGTCCCCGCCGCTGCCCAGGCTGCAGCCTTGGGTTGGGAGCCGGGTGTTGTAGCAACGGGTCTTAGCGGGGCACCAAAGGGAATTGCATTGCACCAGCCAAGTTCATTGCACCCAGGGGGATCATTGCAGCAGGGGAGTTCATTGCACCAAGGGGATTGCAGTGCAACAGGTAAAGCCTCTCTGCTCCCCTCCCCTCCGGGGGCATCTTTGGGGAGGGTCTTGTCCATTCGTGCTTTGCTCCAGCGCTGCATTAAACGACGCCCGCCCATCAGAGCCGTGGTTCTCAACCGGGTTCGCCTTGCGGTCCTTCCTGGGCGGATCAGGGTCTGGATACGGGGTGCGGATGGTGTGCGTGGGGTGTCGACACGGCCCTCGCTCTTCTCCACTGGGACTTGGAGTGTGGCCGATGCTCCGGCTGGGACCAAATTCCTGCCCGGATGGTCTTTCCTCTGCCCTCAGGGTCAGATTAATGCCACATTTGGGCTCAGGAAGGAATCTTACCCATGGTCAGATTGGTACGGCGTATGGGGTTTTTTGCCTTCTTGCGTAGTGTGAGGCACGACCCTCTTCTCTGCCTGTCTTGAGCGTATTTAACAACCCTGGCAGCAGCACGTTCATGAGCACCGTTGTCTTTCTGCTTACTCTGTGGCTTTATAGGTGTGTGCCGGGGGGATGGTGTAGTTTTAGTAACAGGTTAGACAAGGATTTGTAGGGGAAGGCTTGGATAGGGATGATCTTGCCTGCGGCAGGGGGCGGGACTAGGTGACCGCCAGAGGTCCCTACCAGCCCTCCTTTCCTATGACCCCCAGGAAAGACTCCAGCTCGTTTCGGCAGGCTTCAGATTTTCGGTGGAGTAACATTTTTGTCAGTGCTTTAGTGCCAACAAGAATACATTTCTTACGGCTTTCAGGGCTCTTGTCTGCCTGCCCGACTCCCGTTTCCTGAGAACGAGTCAAATTCTTTGTCCTTTGAGGAAACCTCTGTCCCGGGCCTTTGAAATCTGTGACTTTGCTGTTGATTTCAATGGGAACAAAATCAGGTGCAAAAAGCCTAAAGAGCACTGACTCGGTGCCAGGGGCAGGATATGAATCCATGCGTCTAGGAGAGATGAAAACACCCACAACTTGGGAAAGTCCCATGCTTGAGTTTAGCACCTTAGACCACTCTGCCATCCTTGCTAAGATAAGGGGCTCGGCCAGGATTTGGACCCGGGACCTCTCGCACCCGAAGCGAGAATCATACCCCTAGACCAACGAGCCACATATCTGTGATACTCCTGTGTCTGCTAAATGAGGGGATACCCACATTTGAACCGGGGAACCTCTTCACGTGTACATAGACGCTCTACCACTGAGCTGTACCCCCCTGAACAACATCCAGCAGGTACCTCATCTCCTCCTACAACCAGGTTACTCACCACCTGGATAAGGGAGATAAGGTCGATGTCATTTACTTGGATTTTAGGAAGGCCTTTGACTTGGTGTCCCAGGAAGCTCTCAAGGTAAAACTAGGGGGCTGTGGGCTCAACAATTCAATGGGTGGGAAACCGACTCTGAGGTTGAACCCGGAGAGTACTAATAGATGGATCTGCGTTGACCCGGCGGAAGGTAGCCAGTGGGGTCCCCCCGGGTTTGGTATTTGGACCAGTGCTTTTCAACATCTTCGTCGATGACCTGGATGTGGGGGTGAAAAGCACGCTGGCAAAGTTCGCCGATGACACTAAGCTGCAGGGAAGTGCGGCCACGCATCAGGGTAGGTTGATGATCCAGGTGGACCTGGACACATTAGTTAGATGGATGGACCAAAACCAGATGCCGTTCAACCCTGAGAAGTGCAAAGTGCTCCATCCAGGGAGGAAAAATCCACGACAAACTTACGGGCTCGGTGGTGCTACGCTAGCTAGCACCACGTCCGAAAGGGGGTCATAATTGACCATAAAATGAATACGAGGCACCAGCATGATGCTACAGTCAGCAGAGCAAACAATGTGCCGGCATGCATCAACTGATGCATCTCGAGCAAAACTAAGGAAGTGATTCTTCCTCTCTACTTGGCATCGGTGAGGCTACAGCTGGAGTCCTGCATCCAGCTCTGGGCTCAAGAAGGATGTGGAGAAGCTGGAGAGAGTCCAGAGAAGAGCTACTCATATGATTAGAGGCCTGAAGAGCAAGCCAGGCGAGGAAAGGCTGACAGATAGGGGACTGTTCAGCCTGGAAGAGAGAAGACTTCAAGGGGATTTGGCTGGAGAACGATCTTCCCAGAGAAGCGCTGCAAGTCTTCGTGATTGGCACCTCCAGCCCAGCTGGAGCAAAGTGCATGAAAATGGACTGCACGTTGCCTGGGGGAAGATGGAGAAGGTGAATCTTTTCTACTGCTCTTTCTTAAGAGTCGATCAAATCTTGTTGGCAGCCTCAGTGTCATATTTACTCGCATACATCATGCACCCCTTCCCCAAAAATCAGCCCTCCAAAACTGACCCCTGCTCAAGGAGGATAATAGCTTGAAGGACTGAGCTACTGATTCACAGAATTTAGGGCCGGGAGGGACCTCATGAGAGCGTGGGGTCCAGCCCCTCCTGTACAGTTCCCGTAATGCTCTGCAATGACATTTGCCTGTCAAAATATCCTCTTGCAAACCAAACCATCTTTCCCAAGTGAAATGTTTCAGCAGCCTCCGGTGCAGAGCCTCTCGAGAGACTTGGGGTCTGGTCCCCGTTGTGTCATTGCTGTGCAGTGCGTGTCCCTCTTGCACTTGGACTTCTAGTTGCAAGACTTGGTTTCACAGCCGGGAAGGGGCCGGAGAAGAGCTGGGGCTCTGAGGGCTTTCAACCTCCTAGAAAAAGGCCAGGCCAGTCTGCCCCATAGCTGTGGCCCCTGGAGTCCTGCCTGCTGAAATGCCCCAAATTGAAGGCTTCTAGTATCTGAAGCTCTGGTGCAACCCAACAGAGCCGGTGGCAGGAGGCTGTGCGATGGACCCGTTAGAAACCCAGGCAGGGCTCTCTTTGGGTCCGGCCGGGAATTTGGCCAAAGTCCATCATTGCACTCAAGTGAAACATGAACAAAACATTTCAACCTCGACAATTTGCCTTTGTTGGATGAAACTTTGCTTCGCTGGAAACTGTCCAACTCCGCTCTAGACGGAAAGGCTCCCATCAGCCTCGTTTGACTTTGGATCGGACCCTTTGCTACGAATTTGTATGTGATTAAAAAGCATCGCTGCTCACTAGCAAGGAACAAAGAAGAATGGTCTAGCTCGCTGGAGCGTTGTAGCGTGTCCGGGACTTCATCTCGCCGAGCCCCGCGCTGCCGCGTGGGTCACAATGATGGATCCGCGTTCTCATCATGAATAACCTCCTGCAAACTTGTGCCCCGCGATTATTGTTCTCTTCTTGTATTCATTTCCTCTCCGCTTCAAAGTTTTTTTCCCGCCGCGATAAATCTGCTGCACTTCAGTTCCTAAACGTATGAAGCCGCAGAACAAATGGCTTCTTTTGAACTGCTTCGGTGTAACAATAAAAATGAAATCTCGGCCCATAAAGCATCTGAACGATCCCTCGTTGCCTGGCACCTGTGGAAGGTTAACGTCGTCTGGCTGGCAAGTACTTAAAGCCCCTTCTAACATTTCAATTAAGGGATGAAGTTTTGGGAGGAGGGAACTGTCTGGATCGGGAGATTCATGAAGAGAGACGGAGCCTTTTACACCTCTGTCATCAACTCAGCTCCAGCCCTGGTCAGCGGGAGCCAAAAGTCATCATTATCTGACAGCTCAGGCCCAGTGGCCTCGGAGAAATGAGCTACGGCCCTCGGGCCAGTTCCAGGTGAACGGGTGCATATAGCCTCGCGGCGTCTCCCACCCAGAGGAGCGGCCTGAGAGAGGTGGAGGAGTGTAAGGGCAAGTCACGGAGACTGGTTTGCCCTCTTCCTCTGGAGCTGGAGTTTGCGGGACGTTAGCTGGCCGCTGGGGGTGTGTTGACCGGGAGGACCAGGGATGACGGGAGCCGGTGTGGACCTGCAGGCTGCAACCTTAAAACTAGGTAGCTCCTGGCTCGCTAGCAGCGTAGTCCTTTCAGCTCAGAGCTCGGTGCTGGCTAAATCTCCAGGCAAGTTGGCAGCCCTCCCTGAGCTCAGCATCCCTGTTATCAGTGTGTGGGCCCCCTGCTTGGGTACCGCAGTGTAGACAGACCCTGGATTCCTCTTGCCTGCCTTCTGCTTGCCAGGGCTTGATTTCTTTCCCCCTCCATCAGTCCAGCACCTTGCATGCCAGCGCTATCGTTTCATTTAGAAAGACCGTTACCCTGTAATTTTTTTCGGTGCTCTTCTTGCTTCCTATGATTCTTAGTTTTTCTCTTTGAACCCAGCCTGGCTCCTACAGAAATCATGAGCCTCCATGGGTGTAAGCCGGCTGCTTCTTCGTAGGCATTGCTAACACGTGTTCTTGTCTTGCGGAGGGGCCTGATGCATCCTTCGTAGCACATGGTGTCTTCAATAAGACCTAGAAGTTAAGTCCCACTGCTCCCTGTCTTGAAAAATGCCAGCCTGGAGCCTCTCTCCGGTGAGTTATTTGACGCAGAAAGACCTTAGATTATCAGGCTTGGCCGATGCATTTGGTCATGTTGTTTAACCCGCTGAACTTGAAATCTTTTACTTATCATTTGCATTGTGGTAGCATTGAGGAGTACTAGTGAAGGATGCAAGATCTCGTAATGGTGGATAACACACACACGCCTTGCAAAGACCATCCCTGCCCTACACAACTTGCAATCTAGATCTCGAATCTGATTCCTTAATGAAGCCGTAGCGAACAAACACCTTCTCTGAAACATAAAGAAGAGTCAGACAAAGGGGAAAGCCTATTTTTCGGCCGACAACAGTAATACAATCGTGCCCCAGGGCTGCTATTGTGTTTAAACGGGGATTGTGTTAAGTAACTCTGGTAGCAAAAGTTAAAAGTTGCAAAACTGTGCATGCAATGACCCTCTTCTGTTTTACACGCTAGTAAATTCACGGTTATGGCCTAGAGTAGGAGTGATCCACCTACAGCACTCGTGCCATGAGTAGCACGGGCAGCCTCTGTGTGGGGCATTCAGCAGACCAGGGAAGGAACAGGAAACAGATAGGACAGGGAGCAGAAAGCAGAGCAGCAGATTGGGCAGGGAGCACAGGGCAGGGAGCAGAAAGCAGAGCAGTGGATTGGGCAGGAGACGCGAATTGGAGTACCACTCGGGGAGGGTGTGGAGCTTATCTTGTGGTGCGTCTGCCAAAAAGATGGGTCCCACGTGACTAGAGTTTCCCATACTTTGTCTCCGTTTAAAGAGGAGCTTTGCGCACGTGGAAGATTTTGAGAGGTTTGAATTTTCCTTTTGGGGGGAGGAGAATCATGGCTGTTATTGCTGATGTAAAAGGTAATCCTTTTTGTCCATCTGTACATCCTAATTACTGGATAAGCCTTTCTCTGTGCCCATGGAGTCAACGAAGCCCTGATAGGTCATGCCAGCTGAAACCCTGGGCCTATATACATTTTTAGCATCTTGATTAGCAAATTGATGCATTCATATATTCGTAGAGCTGGAAGGGACCTCAAGAACCAGCTAATTCAACCCCTTCCTTACAGCAAGCAATGCATACCTGACCCATTAGAATATCTGGACCTTAAATCCCATTGATTTCAATGGGCATGTCCTAAAAAGTACATCTGCAAGGGTTCGAAACCTTCCCCTTGTGCAACCACAAATCCAGGGAAATGTCAGTGGAAGCATCTCGTGGTTCCCTGTATGACAGACAGAGATCCTGGTTTTCTCTGATTTAAAAAAAATCCCCGATTTTTGGTTTAAGAAAAGTAGCTCACAATCCACATTGGTCCGTGATTAAAATGAAACACTGCTATCTATATTTCTATGTATTTGTGGTGTTTCTGTGATTCAAATGAAACACCACTATCTATCTATCTATCTGTATGTGTGCATGTGTGCATGTACGCATTAGTGGTGTTTCATTTTAATCGTGGACCAATATGGATTTTGGGTTACTTTTCTTAAACCAAAAATCGGGGATTTTTTTTTTACATCAGAGAAAACCAGGATCCCTGATGATAAATATTGTGGTGCTATGTTGCATTGGTTCCACTAAGTCAATGAAAGTATCTCGCACCCCACAAATGAACAACGTTGTTCTAACTTTCGCCAGAGATATTTGAGACAAAAGGCAAGGTGCTTGCCATAAGGAATCTGTTTCTATCCGTTGCTCCTCTCTAACATGGGTGATGAGTATCAGCAATTAGCAATTAGCTAATCAGCTAATGCTGATCAGGAGTATTTCCTGGGTTAAATGAACCCCCGAGGCATTTAGTGCTCCCTACTTCTGCAATACAATTCAATGCAAGGTGGTGAACTCTTGTCGAGAAAGGTTTTGTGTTGACTTACTGCATAATTTAGAAATCCTGTCTTCAGCTGTGCCAAGGACCCTGGCGTGGTGGTCTTGGAGTAAGTGGGTGATCTCCAAGTGGCAAAGTGAGTTCACACCTTTCAAGTCCAGGCTTTAAAAGGATTTCCTCCCAACCCACACAAACGTGCGCAAGCCCCGATTCTGTAAAACTTTTTGCTGAATTGTGTTCTCCATCTGGCGGGGCCTGAACAAGAGAGAGCGAGCCGTGAAAAAATGGTGCACTGCCCTCGGCACCTTTTGACGTGAAAAATATTGCCATTTCGTTTCAAGAGACAGCTTTAGCCTTCCTGGATTTTGTGAAAACTAACAGAAGAGCCGGCTTCTAGCATCTCGAGAAGACGCAACATTGTGATTGAAGGGGGAGCAAAAATGCTGCAGTTGGTACCCGAGTGTCAAACCCATTTGTGATGGGAGTCTGCTTGTTTGTACTTGGGAACGGGCAGCTTTTTAGGAAGAAAGAAATCTTTTCAAAGTTTTTTTTTTATTTAAAAGTCGCCAATTTGGGGGAATGGAGTCGTTTTTGAGTTCTTACCAAAATGGGGGTAAATATGTCCCGTTTCATGTGCTTTCACCTTGCACTGTCAGTATGCCCTTGATACATGCAAGGGGAAGCCAGGGGTTGCCAGCATGGTGTGAGCTTTTCTAACTCATTGGTGACTGCGAGGTACCGGCGTCTCCTCTGCCCCCGACCCCCAGAGGATAGGAGTCTGTCGCAATTCCAGCTAGAGAAATCCAGCTCAAACTGTAGATGTTAATAGTTGCTGCTCTGGAGATACCTTGTTCAAATCCCATTGGGTTGGCCAAGATGACTTCCATTCAACTGGTTAGTCCTGCACCAATTTTTTTTTTTAAATATTTTGGAAAAAATGTCCATGTTCCAGCTCAAATTAGCCAGATCTGTTCCGAACCCCTTCAAAAACCATATGTGGCCCTACTACCAGTAACTATCCTTCACCCCAGACTTTTCAGCCCAGGGCTTCAGATATGTCCAAATCTTTTGGTGAGCATCCTACATGCGGGCCCATGCCCGGAGGCTGGGGGGTCGGATGCCCCCAAGTTTCGCTTCCCCTTAGCCGTATGGCTGCAGGAGCAAGCTAGGGAGGAGTCACCCATTTCCATCAAGTTGGCGTGTAGCCCAGATCCTCCTGCTGGAAGCTGGCCAGTGGGAAGCTAACTGTGAGGCTCTCATAGGGAGTCCCATCCGCATTTGGACAAGGGTGCATGCTCCGCTACACGGTGCCGTTTGTAAAAAGCATTTCAGCTCGGGTATCAGACCAGCACAGCGGCTACACTTGAGCTTAGCCCACAAAAGGTACAGATGTGCCAGTGTGTCACACTCACCTACCTTCGTTAGCTCCGAGGGCTTGACCACGACAGGCATTTAAAGCCATGTGAGCTACAGCTTGCACGTAACTCATGTCTGTTTTCTGTGCCACAGAAGGACTCAGCTAACACCTTGGGTTCATGGGTCCCCGCCGTGATAGCTGCTCCTTCTTTCCTGCTTCCCTTGAAACTTTGTGCGCTGGAATATGGGATCCCTGCCCTTTGCAAACAGGAGGCATCTGTTATACACCCACCCTGCAAGAGCCGCAGACGGTAACAGCTTGAGTCCCAGCTCATCCCACCTTTTTTTACCTTGCAACCTCCGACTCGTGTTGTATCTCGCGGAGACATCTAGTGGCTGGCAAATAAAGGACAGTCAGCATTTGTTTGCAGCAACACCTGGGCAGTGCAACCGCCTCTTAACAGCAACGTCCCCCTGGTCGTTCTCTATACTGTGTATTCAGGTGACACTCCTTAATAACAGCAAAAACAGCCTCGAGGCAACACAGCACCAGGACATCTTTTGCTACTCATAGGCATCAAGAGTACAAGTAATACTACAAGTAAATCTGTCACTGGGCATGTCTATACGTGCGCTTTACTGTGCAGTAGACTAATTTGCTGCACAGTAAAGCGTCACCGTCTATAAGTGCATGGCAATTAGGCCAGGGTAGACTAATGTACTGTGCCGTCAGATAAGTACCATCTGATGGCGGAGTAAACTACAGCACTTAAGTGCACGTGTAGATGGTGACGGCTGGATTAGTTTTCTCTGGCTCAAATTGCACCATAGCTTATACAGTCGCACTAATTGCACATGTAGACGTGCCCATTATGTGTCCCAGCCAGCCCTGCCTCTCATTTTTCCTTTTAAAGCAACAGTGTTCACACCAGCAAGTGCAAATAACTATATTATGTCGGGGTGAATCTTTCCTGGGAGATGGTGCCACAGAGAGATCCAGCACCAAAAAGCGATGATTCCCTTTAACCCACCTGTGCTTCTGTTTTCAGGGCATTTCCCAAGAATGGGGGAGAAGATAAAGCGCCACTTTGTTGAGGATCGGGTGGTGGTGATCGACCCTCTTCCCTTTACCTGGAGGGTGAAAGGGCCTGGACCTCACTACTGTCTGGATATGAAGATGTCTCGACTCAAACAACTGGCGTTCGCCTTTGAATTTGGATCTGTGGACCCCAGGTAAAAGGCTCACAGCCACACAAAAAACCCTTCCGGCTCCGTCGGAAAAGAGGAAATAGCTGACTGAGCAGGATAGAGGTAAAGCACGTTGTGAAGGACGGCATGTCACGGGGGCTCTGCTAAAAGGGACAGGTCTTAGGTGTGGACGGTGCCTCTGGTGTCCTCAGGTGGGACTGCCAGGCCTTCAGCGAGAGCCGCAGCAGATGCAGTTCCCTTGCAGGTTGTTGGATGGGGTTGCACCATCCTTGGAGGACTCGTAGTGTGCCTGCTCCTGGCCAATTCTGATGGAGACGAAGGACGAGCAGGGCCCAGCTCTCCTCCTTCCCTCTTCCAGGCAGATAGCAACTGTCGGATTGGTAGGAGAAAGCAGGGTACAAATCAGCTGTGTTGCCACCGACCTCTATAGAGGGGACCAAGAGGTCTGTGGGAGGTTGTCTTCTACCTCTTCCCACCCGCATCTCATGGACCCCAAGAGCTGGACACAATTTAGGATTTCCGCTTTCCTTCTTTGCTCTGTACATTGCACCTCTCCATCCCCCCGGGTGAAGGCAGTGGCACTGGGTCTTGCAAATACTCTTGACTGTCTGTCTGGGGCTGATCCCATCACGTTTGGGAGCAAATGGGTCTCTGTGCCATGCAGGAGCCCTGGGCACCATTCCTAGCCATGCAGCCACTCTCCCATTGACTCCGAGGGGCATTAAGGAGGAGCATGGTAGGAGTGAGGAAATCGTAGGCGGTTTGATGAAGTAGTGGCAGTGACAGGTCCTCATACCGGTGACCGAGAGAGTGGAAGCCTTCAAAACACTTCAGGACATCTACCTACTTGGCCAGTTCTTGGGAACCGGTTCCTTTGTCTCGAAACTGCCACCCACTGGGTTTTTGACTGTGCAGGTAACTCACCTAGCTCCTCTGTGTCCTCCCCTTGTAGCCCAAACCCCGTCCAAGTCCAATGCTGCTCATTGGTCCCAATAGAGAGAGGCCCAGCACATTAAAAATGACTGTAGGCATAAGGGGCATTTATGCACAAGCTGCGGGAGTGGTGGTGGGGGGCGCTTTAATTAGAGCGGCTCTAATTAAAGCACCCAGAGTGTCTCGTGCATCAGTGTCCCGGTGCTGAAAAAATGCCGGCGTTGAACGGGTTTAGTTAAAGTGTCCCTGTCGCCATTTGTTAGTGCTGATACACATGATGCTGGAGCCAGCTGGAGTGCGGTAATTACCACGGTCTGGCAGACTCGGTTAATTGAGTCTGCTCAAACGGGCTGTAATTACAGCGTGTCGTGTATACAGGCCTCTCGGTATCAGGGCGAGCTGATGATCAGATCTGCTTCCTTTTGTCTTCCAGGCAATCGTTCCCAGTGACTGAATTTCCTGCAAGGTAAAGATGAGGTTGTATGATGTATAAATGTTGACTCTGATGGTTTGGGGGGGATTTGCAGAGTGTCAGCTTCTGGATTTTCTCACTTGGTGAGAAAAGCTTCAGTAGTGTGTTTCTGCCCCTCCTCCCCGTGCTATCGTGAAGGCTACCTGAGACATACCAGGATACCAATCAAGCCTAATGAGACAGAGGCCTTATACAGGGCTGTTCAGAGATCTTCAAGCCGTTGCACAAAGGTGATAAATATCCCTGATCCCACTTTATAGGTGGGGAATCTAAGATGCAGAGGGGGTGAGAGACAGCTTGCAGATCTTAGCTGCTGTAAATCATCCTGACTCTGCCAACAAATGTGAGATACAAGCAGCAACATGGATTTATGCCAGCTGCGAATTTGGACCTCTGTCTTTGCACTTTTAATCTCCTCTTTTCTATATGATCTTGTTTTGGGTGGTTTCCAGTTGAAAACTCCTTGATCAGGCAGTGCCGATGTTCAGACTGCCTGTGTGTGTTGCTACTTGTCAAATCTAGCGAGTACGTCAGAGGCTAAAAACGCCAGCTATTTAGAAAGGGAGCAGTGGAAGTTGGAAATAACTTGACTTTTCCCCCCTTCTCATTCCTTAGGATCGTTAAACTTGACATCTCTTTAAATGAGCTGGAAGAACTGCAACCTGAAGCGCTTTTTGCTTTTGAGAGTCTCTCTGAATTGGATGCATCCCTCAACGCTTTAGGCGGGTGCGTATGACTTTTCCGCGCGTGATTGATGGGGTCTCATGAAAATGTTCTTTCAATAAAAGAGGAAAGGAATTATTTCCACGATTGCCCTGCGAGCGAGGGATTGTTAGCACCGGTGAAACGTTGGCAGGTTTCTTTTCTTGTAGCCCCCCCCAGACCACTTTGTGTTTAACAGGCTTCCCTCTGATATCTCAGTCCCGATCCTCCCCACGCAGCTCTGTTGGTGTGAAAGGCATCACTGTGGTATTCCCAAGCTAGTACATGTTACAAATCTAGGCCAAGTTATCTGGTGTGTGTAGCCTGTCCGCTTCGAAGGAGCGATCATTCATAAAGTGCGGCAGAGGAAAGACATGAGCGATGAACACCAGACTTCATTTTTCTTATAGACTACAGCTGGATTTGAACCCCCGCGCTGCGAGGCGAAAGGTTAGCATGCTACCTCATTGCACTACCCAGATGATGAAGACAAAGAGCCGTTTAATTGTTGGCCTTCGAAATGAGGCATCGTTCTCAAATGTTGCTTGTTGCCTTTCACATGCCCTATAGCAACGGTTTGTCCATCCTAATTAGTGGATGAGCCTTTCTCGGTGCTCATGAAGTCAATGGAGCTCTGATAGGTCATGCCAGATGAAACCCTAGGCCTGTATACATGTTTAACATCTCGATTCGCAAGCTGATAGACTCATAGAGTTGGATGGGACTTCAAGAACCAGCTAGTTCAACCCCTTCCTTACAGCAAGCAATTCATACTGGACCCATTAGAATATCTAGACCTTAAATCCCGTTGATTGTGATGGGCATGTCCTAAAAAGTACATCTGCAAGGGTTCGAAACCTTCCCCTTGCACAACCACGAATCCAGGGAAATGTCAGTGGAAACATCTCATGATTCCCTGTATGATAAACAGGGATCCTGATGTGTGAACCTAGCCATTGGGCTAGGAGGGCAGATATAAAGGGGGGTGTAGGGTGGTCATCTGAAGTTTCCGTGCTTCCAGACAGTATTATCCTGAGACGCTGGGCTGTTCTGTATGCGTCAGCCCCCAACAGGAAGGATCAGAGCTGTTTTGGTGCAACACTGCAAGTGTTAGGCTAATCAAGCTCAGATGCTGCACTGTGCAACCGTGGGGATGCTGTTTCCACACCAGCTGCCATGTGCAGAGCTAGCTCAGTGCCTCTGCAGCACTGCCAGGCCTCTGCACCAGGCCTGATTATAGCACCACGAGGGAGATGGGGCGTGGGACTGGGTATTGTGGGGCAGAAGGTGGAGTTGGAGAAAGGCTCGCCTGCGGGTTTGGAAAGGTTGGGAAGCACTGTTCAGTACTGAAATGCCTGCCAGGGGATCCTTCCCCTCCTAGAGAAGGATGCAAGCTGCAACACTGCGGTCTGGCCTTCACATGCCTCCAGGCCATTTGCAAAGTTTGGACCTTGAGTTTAGCTTTCGGTCCACTCTAAGAGCCCTCTGGTTTCCCCTTTCGTTCCTCAGCTCCGTTGCTGACGTATTTTATTCAGCAGCAGAGTGCACCACACTAATCTCCTCCCCAACTGTTTTGTCTCCGGCTCCAGCATCCCGGGGATTGGCGTTCTTCCCAACCTCACTGTATTGAACCTCAGCTACAACGTGCTGAGCGACGTGAGAGATTTAGGGAGCTGCACTCACCTGCTTGTCCTGAACTTGTCTCACAATCAAGTGCGGACCCTCGAGCACATGCCCCTCCTGAGTAACCTGACGCGGCTTCACTTAGGGTCCAACAAGGTATCTTCCACCCTCTCATCATGGTGGTGCGGGACAAGGAGGTACAGGAAAGCATATATGTGTGTGTGTGTGTGTGTGTGTGTGTGTGTGTATGCTTAGATTAGGTTATATATTGATTTTATATATATATATATATATATATATATAAAATATATTTTTATATATAATACTGGACAGCGAGACTATATAGATATATAATATAATCAATATATAATCTAATCTAAGCACACACACACACACACACACATATATATATATATATATATAATCAAGCAAACCCTCTACCCAAGCTGGGATTATAGCCAAGACACTTCCTTTGAACACCTCTGCTCTTGGCAAAAAGTCACCGAATCAGAAACCTAGGGCTGGAAGGCACCTCAGGAGGGCACATCTAGTCCAACCCCCTGCTCAAAGCAGGATGACCCCTGACTAAACCATCCCAGTTGAATGATTGTCTAACCCGCTGCTAAAAACTTTCAAGGGTGGCAATTCCACAACCTCTCACGTAACCTGTTATCATGCTTACTCACCCTCGAAGTGAGAAAGTTTTTTCCTAATATCTAACCCAAGTGTCCCTTGCTGCAATTTAAGACCACTGTTACTTGTCCTATCCCCAGCAGTCCCAGAGAATAGTTTACCTCCGTCCTCCTCCTGCGGGTATTTAAAGACTGTTATCAAATCCTCGCTCCGTCCTCTCTTCTTCCAGCCTTTCCTTCTAAGTCATATTTCCTAGACTGATAATCATTGACCCGGGATCTTTAACAGCCATGAGTGGTCAGGAATTAGGATTCAGGCCTCCTCTGAAAGACAGCAGGGTTGTCTAGGTTCAACCTTGGATGTTGTTGGACTTGATAGGGTATAACCTAGGATGGGAAGAGACCTCCTGACTCTATCAAGTCCAGCTTTCCCTGCATTGAAGTCAGTCATGTCATATGATCCCATTCTTACACGGCTCAGCCTTCTTTTGATTTCCAAACTAAATTTATTCATAGCCTTTTTGTAGCTATTTGTTCCTGTGCTGACACTTTCTTCCATCTCAAATAGCTCTTTTTCATCACTAGTGTTTCTCTCTCGAGTGGCTATAAGGAGAGTAGATAAGAAGTGTGGAGTCTGTCCACTCAGCTCATTGCCCTGCCTGTGTCTGAGACCTTCCCGTCCCCTAAAACTTCCAGAAAGATTGAGGTGGGAATCCACAACACCGTCATACAGGTGGTGGTGGTGAAAGCTGTGCCACCTCCTACAATGAATAAGGCTGCTCCTCACTTCACCCATCCCAGCAGCACACTAGGAGTCACACCGGAGTCACTCAGCAAGAAAAGCTGCCATCACGACTTCTTGTCCTACCTGGGCTCTCCTTGGGCAGGTCCAGGCCCAGGTCTGCCCAGTTTATTGGCCTCCAGTGCTGACTGGGAGAGCTGATCTGAACCCTTGCGGTAACAGCAATGCAATCCATAGCAAACCTCTCTCCCCCGTCCTGTCTTTCCCTTAGGACAGGGGTGTCCAGCATGCAGACTGGACCCACTCTGTGCAAGGCTTCCAGAGGGACTGAGAATTTGGGAGGAGGACAACGGGGAGTGAGGCCGGCTGCTGAAATCTGGGAAATGGTGCTGGGGACATGTCTGGTGAGGGGTGAGCGACGGCTCCAGTAACCCTCATAGTCATGTGGCTCACCCACCACAGTCTCCATGTCCAGATCCTACCTGTAAGGAACCCTGCGATCCAGATGTGGACCAAGGGGTGGGATGACACCTCTGCCTTAAGACAACAGGCCTTCTGACCCTGCTGTATCCTGCAAAACCCGTCGCTTTGATGCATGGCTCCACCCGCTTCCCCCAAACTCAAGCCAAGTGCATCTTTGATGCGTGACTTTTGCAACAATCCCCTGCTCAGTCCTAGTTGGGAATCACAGCCTGTGTCCTTTCCTGTTTCCCCCCTGCTGCAGCTGAGCTCCTTGGAAGGCGTGCAGAATCTGCCCCAGCTCTGCGAACTCTACATCCAGAGGAACCGGGTTTCCAGCCTGCTGCCCCTCTCCTCCTCCCTGGTCCTCAACATACTGGATGCTTCCAGCAACAAGATTGCCTGCCTGCAGTATACCCTGCATGTGCTCAGGGGGCTTGGCAGACTGAGACACCTCAAACTTCAGGTAAGACTCCCATCGACAATAAAATGCTGGTGGAAGGGCAGGAGAGAGGGATGCTGAAAAGCAGGCGTGCACAAACCGGAGGCCATGTCAGCAGCACACCAAGAGATCTCCGCAGCTCCCATGCAGATTTGTGCCCTGGAATAAAAGGGCTGTGGAGTGCAGCTTGGCCCAGTTATAACCCAGTCTCCCTAAGAGAAGGATGCCCCAGTGGCTGCTGGGAAGTGAACCGGTTTGTTCCCCGATCCCTGTGTGGGTCTGTGGACAGTGAGACTAAATATTGAGGGCTCTTCCTACGGGTCCCAAACAGGTGTCAGTGCATCTGGTTGTCAACGTGGGTCCATGGGCTGCACTTGCTCAGGCTAAGGGAGATTGCTTCGGAGCACCCTGTTGTCCAAAACCCCATGCACTTTATTGCTCCCTCTCATCTCCGCAACTGCTTTTAAAGGGCAACCCGCTGGCTCGGGATAATTGCTACGCCACTGCAATCAAACAGGCCACGGCCGTGGAGACCCTGGACGATGTGCTTCTTAGAGACCCGCCGCGCTGCTCCGCGCTGTCCTCGTTCAGTTGGGCCCTGCTCGGGGAATCGGTGGCCGGTGTGATGAACTCAAGCCAAACCAAGGAGGATCTGAAAACATCAGCGAGGAGGATCTTCCTGGAGAGACTACAGCACAAGAGAGATGACACAGAGAGCGCCGTCCATCACCTCCACAGCAGAATACTGTAAGGAGCATGAGGCCTTCCCATCTGTCTGTGGTGTGCGAGGACTTACACGGTACCAACTTGCCCATGGGCATAGCTTGATGGCCAGATTTGGGGTTGGGAAGGAGGAGTTCCCTCTCCCAGAGGTATTGGCACATGCCCTGTGAACTTTGGCATACCATGGACACCTATGGGAATGCCTCCGTCCGGGTTAGGTAGGTGCATCCAAACCATGCAATCAGTCTCTTCATCAGAGGAGGGAATGCTGCTTTCTCACAGTTGTTTCATAGATATTAGGGTCAGAAGGGACCTGAGCAGATCATCAAGTCCGACCCCCTGCCATGGGCAGGAATGAATGCTGGGATCAAATGACCCCCAGCTAGGGGTCTTGCTATGAGTCCAGACTGTAGTGCCATACGTAAAGGACCACAATCATGCATCTGGGGATGTGGAAAAACTTTTTCACTTCTAATGGCATTGTGTGACAGGGGCATATAGGAACAAGGAGTAGGTAGGAGCCATTTAGCCAGGCTAGGACCCTGGAGGCATGTGCGCAAGACATTCCTGTTTGTTGTAGGGTAAGTATATGGGCATTTCCCCTCGTGTCACGAGCAGAGACGACGCTATGTGACTCCTGCTGATGCTAACAGGAGATGCGCAGCGAAAACCTTGCACACTGCCCTTTATGTGCCAGCTCCCCAGGCAGCTGGCAGCATGTTGGGTGCTGAGTATTGTGCTAAGATATAAGCAAGGATGCTTGCTTTGCTGCTCAAGTCATATTGAGTCTCCTGGGGAATTCTCCCTGTGGTTCAAAATAATGTAAGATTTCCCTCGCTCTGACAGGGACCTGCGAGAAGATTTGGCAGAATATGAAGACACTCTCAAAACAGAAATGGACGGCTGTATAAGGTACCTTTGTCATACTAGTGGAAATAAACCAGCATAATACGCCAGTATATAAGCGTTCTTCTATACTACATCGTTGATAAAGCAGGGCTTGGATGAAATCATAAGAAATAGGAAGATGATTTATAGTTCCTGCATTGGCAAGGAGGTAGATTGGATGATCTAATATGTATCTTCCGTATGCAATGTCTCGAATAGGTCACCCAACCCATCCCACTGCAGGGGACTCATTGGATATTGAACTGATGCAATGTCTCATCTTGGGCAAGAAGAAGTGTATCAGCAAGACAGTTACAGCCCAGATGTACCACGAGACAGATTTCATTTTTATTACTTCATCCCTATGAGATGCACATCTTGCTTAGCTTAGGATCTTGTCTGCAGCGGAGTTTACATAGACTACATCCAGAATACTAATTATGGGATTAAGTGGCATAGAAACTCTCTGCTAGGGCATTAGCGAGGTCCCCTTCAAATGACCCAGGAGGAAACAGTCTCCTAATGCACTATCAAATCCTTTCCCTTTCCAGATACATAGATGCTCTCCCACCTAAGCATTTCCAGGGGCTGACTAACCCTGACACGATCCCGAATGCCATGGAGAAGTTCCTGTTCACCAAATTCTGGCAGAGGTGGCAGCAAGGCCAAAGGAAACCAGCCAACCTTCCCTATAAAGCACTGACCAAGCCAGATGAGGTATGAGCTGTAGTTATCAGTGATCGTTACACATGTCAGATGTCACAGGCTTGGTTTTAAGGAAGTTTCTTTTATAACCCTGTCATGCTTGAGTGTTGGGATGGTTCGGGGCAGAAGAAAGAGAAGTCAGTCGCATGCAGTAAGCTTCTCTTCATCACAGCGATGGCGAAGGGAGGTCTTTAAACTAGATTTGAGCTGTCGGCCTCATTCTTGTCTTAGGGCGTGAACATACAAACATTGTACGGTGAAAGAGCTCATGCAGGAGGACTACGTTACATCAGTTTTGCTTCCACTTACAACTGGGTAAGAGTGTACATGCAGGCAGTTATTTGGGGGCGACGGATGTGCAGGAAAACCCCATCCTTTTTGGCTCGCTGCCCCATGTCCAACCATAGGGTTACGTCCACACTGGCTCCATGGGGGTCTTAAAGCTGCAGCTGAGAATTAAGCCGTGTCCATTCACTCCCTCTCTGCATACGGCAATACCGGAAACACAGCAGGCAGGATCCTATACTTGGGATGGTTCCCACCACCGCTGCTCTTGAGATCTCTGCCTCCGGCACGGTTGAGAGTGGGAGTGGGGGCATCTCCGGAGCATCCTCCCTGCTGATTTAGTGCATGTGGAATGGGAGCTGGGAAACAAATGACCACAGCTGATGCTGTTGAGTTATTCCCTATAATGGGGCTTACCCCCCCAAACTGGGCTGGTGGCACCGGCTCCAGCGCCGCCGCGCCCAGCACTCCCGCTGCAAGCTCCTCCGCCGCCTCATGCACAGCATCAGCGTGCGCCGGCCTTGGAACAGCCTGTGGCAGGGAGGGGCAGGAGCAGGCGGGCACGCTCTGCACCGCCCAGCCTCTCCCAAATAATAGTTTCTAGTGTTGCTTATGGTGGACAGGGTTTTTTTGGTGACAGCCCCTCAAGAGCAATATGGAGCCAACGTGAAGATCCCTTATGGCATGATTTCCTTTGATGCCCTAAGTCTGTTGCAGAGCAGGTGGGTGAAATCCTGGCTCTGCTAAAGTCCCACGGGAGTTTTGCCTCTGCATTTCAACACATTTTCTCTCTCCAGTGTCTTTTGAGCGCTCTCCTCTTCTCTGGCTCCCAACTCCCCTTCCCTGATGTCACTATTAACTCAGACTTAGCCGTCTCATTGCTCTCGTGCTCAGGCACTGGGCGCTTGCTGCAGCGAGCTCAGGTGATTGAGGAGGATTCAATACCGTGGGGGAAAGGGAGATTTTTTTCTTTAGCCATCTCCCTGCCCGTTATGTGCATGTGGGTGATGGGTTGCGTTCCTTATCGCAGGCACAGCATTAAGTTTTCAGTGCACATGGAGCGACGGGTGCATGTTACCATTCACCTTGGCCAGGGGAGACAAGCTGGTGACAAATTACAGTGCCAAGCGGCAGGGACTTGATTTCTGGCGAGCGCTGAAGGTCCAATAACACAGTTAACAGCGCTGGTGGAAGCAGCAGTGACAGCCCTGTTAAACAGAGAAGTCCACCACTGCAGACCTGGCATTTTTTCTACAACAGATGCCCTTCCTGTTGTTCCTCTGACAGCCGCCTTAGTCAGCTGGAGTTGTTTTGCTCCTCGCTCTTTGCTCTTTTTTCCGATCACTCAGCAGGACTCGAGGTGTGTCCTGATGTTCTTCCTGTGCCAGGGTCTCTTTTACGCCAGGGCCGTGCAAGCAGGATCTGCAACGGGGCTAGATTCTGCTGCCCAAGAACTACAGGGGAACAAATGACCGCAGCTGATGCATTTGAGTTATTCCCTTGGTTACCTGCAAGCAGAGTATTTATATGTCTTTTTTCACTGAAACTCCTCCTCCCTCTTTCTTAATAAACTGACTTTATTCATACAAAAGGGATTGAATTTACAGCTAGACTTTACCATCCTCCTCCAGGCCCGGTTTTCCGTTAGCCCTGCACTGCAGGGAGCTCCAGAGCGTCCCCTCTCTCTGGTACGCACCCTCTCTCTTATGGGTCTTGCTCCTTTTTGCCTGGGCACCGAACCTGGCATGTATCCCCTTCCTCTCAGTGGCCTTGCGTCTATTCGGGAAGTCTCTTGGGTCACAGCAAGTCCCCAGAAGAGCTGGGAACTGCTGGACAGCCTGTCGGATCAGGGTGGGAAGCTGGAATTGTCCCCAGCACCTGAGTTATCCATGGGCTTGGGCTTCTGGTTGGCTTAGGTGAGCCCGTGCCCTGTAAGCCCTGTCACCTGCATGCCTGTAGTTGCCTGTCACTTTGATATGTCCTTGTTCGCCCTGGATGTATCTAGGACATCCCTGTGCCGGCCTTGTCCTATAGTAAAGCAATTGGCTACATCAGCTGATGGCCCGAATTAAAACAGCCCCCAGGCTGCCATATGACTTGTGCTGAGGGTCCATTCCCCTTCTGG
Source organism: Alligator sinensis (assembly GCF_000455745.1). Taxonomy (NCBI): domain Eukaryota; kingdom Metazoa; phylum Chordata; order Crocodylia; family Alligatoridae; genus Alligator; species Alligator sinensis. The sequence continues at coordinate 148,298 of NW_005842458.1, read as the reverse complement.
TCTTAACACATTGTTGTAGGTAACTAGGTAAGGACCCTGTGTTATTGCACCGAGCATCCGAGCCCTTTAGGATTAGACGTCGCTGTAGAAAAATCTCGGCTTATCGTCTTCCAAGCAGCTGCCCCTCTCCTATAGACACCCCGAAAACTAGCTCTGGCTCCTAGCGGTTATAACACACCTGCCATAGGGCCCCTAGGGCAGTTGGGAGACGTCCCGTGGAAGCGTGGAAATCTGCTTGAATATCCGTGCTCCTTCATTGCCTGGAATTTTTCCGTGCCTGGGTCCTGAAGGCACTTGTGTGGGTGGATGCAATGCCAGGTGGCTCATAAAGAGTCTAGACAGAGGTAGCCTCCCTGCAGAAATCAATCTTCATTAAACAACCCAGAGCCCAGGCCTTGGCGGAGAGGTCGAGGGGGAGGTAATAGAGGAGCCATCTCCGGGCAGCACCATGTTTAACTCCTCCAGCACAGCTGCTGCGACTCTTTTCACTGAACGAAGTCCGCTTTTCTTTCTTTGGGCAATGAATTGGGTGCCGGTAGAAGTTGCTGGTCATGGATACACCTTGTTTGCCCACAGAAGAGGTATACAGAGCTAGGAGAACATTGCTCAGCAAATGGGATATTTGGTGAAGAAAATGCAGCGTTGGAGAGGCATACCAATTGTTTCCTTGCAAAAACAACCTGATTTAAAAAAAAAAAAAAAAAGTTAAGAAAAAGTCAAAGTAACCCAAAAGCAAAAATAATCATTTAATTTTGGGTTACCTTCCCCTCCCACCTCCAAAACTTCATTGGGCACAGAACAGATTGCTGTGCTTGGGGGTGGGAGAGGATGAAAAAGCTGAAAAATGTTTGTTTCAGGTCCATTGTTTTTTAAATTTTCAGTTTGGCGGCTCATGCCAAATAATCCCTCATTTCTCCTGAAGCAGCCTGGGCTGTGCCTGTGTATCGTTTCAATGCGCTGGCAGGCCTTTCTGTCCAGGCTGCGTAACAAAGGACATAGCTTTCAGCATCACTAGGCCTTTTTGATCATTGGTGATGACCCTGGTGGAGACAGTCCATGGCACAATGATAGTATTTTTATTTTAACAAGCTCCAGGCACTTTCATGATTCGCATTTAGTGCTGGGCCAGTACTGCGGAGGGTGCCAGAGTACAAATTCGGGTCAAAATGTGGATGGAGATTGGATAATCTGAACTGATGGCATCATTCCTGATTTTCTGGTGTCTCAGATTTGAAACCTTGTGGTACATAAGACATCCGTCCTAGGGGAGGAGGGTGGGAGGCCTGGGCCTAGGAGATGGTGCATTTAAGGCTGCCATCCTGTTGTAAGAGAAATAAGCACCGGAGTTGATTTGTGTGCACTGATTGCACATGTAGATGCAAGAGGAGGCTGAATTAGCCATGTGTGTGTCTCAAGCTAGAGACAGCCAAACTCCAAATGTTCAGAGCGTGCCTTTGGCTTCACTATCAGCATCCAAACATTTCAAATAACTTCTTTATGGCATCTGGGTTTCTTGGGTCTGCAAAGCTGAATTGGAAACCCCACAAGAGGCAGCATCCTTCGTGAGATTTCTGGATCTTCTGCGTCTAGATATGACTGGAAATGCCATCCGCCGAGTCTTTCTTTTGGTAGGTTGAGACTTCTGGTTGTAAAGTGATGCCGGGTGCAAAAAGGAACTTGCCAAATATGAAACCAACAGGTCTGATTTCATTATTACTCCTCCTCCTACTAGTTTCTCATAATAATAATAAGCCAAATCATATTCCCTTTCATTTTTTGCTCTTGTCCTCAATCCTTCCCCAGAAAAAAAAAATCCCAGAAAAATTCAAAAAGAAACTGTGAAAGGGTAACTCATAGAAAAAAGCAAGGACATGAAGTTATCTCAGACCTCCACACTTCAGCTCTACTGTCCTGTTGGCTACTTCCATCCATGCTTAATGCTGACTTTTTAAATGTAGCCCAGAGTAGTAACTTATCCTGATTCAGGGCTGTTCATTGTGTGCTTTCTATGTTCACACCCCTGTAAAGGGAAATATTACTGGAGTGTCTGCACCCTAAAATAACTCACTTAGTTAGGACTGTTGTGGGTGATATCTTCTCTTGTACCAACAGCACGGTTAGCATAGACTTAGACAAGCTTATGTCTACATTAGCTAGAGAGAGAAGAAGTGTCAGGGATTACAGCAGTCTTGACAGCTGTGACAGTACCAGTGATGATAATTGTTTTGGAAGAACTAAAATATCCTGAAGGCATCGGGGTAGATGGATGTCTCGTCTCACCTTGAATGTTTCCGGCAATGTTGCTTCCAAAGCCTCCCCTGTGGCGTTGCCTATCACGTTTTGAGGCTTCCCCGGCTCTGTCCCACATTGTTTCCTGATGCAGGCAGAGCCTATTGCTACTAGCTTTGTGGTTATTTGCTATGGGGAAAAAAACCCAACTTGCTCCACTTTCTATTGCAGGATCCCACCCCACCCTATTATATTCTTCTACTGCAAGATCTTCTACTGCAAGATCTCCCACCCCAGCCTGTTATAAAAGGGTGTGATTTTTTTAGAGCCAATGTGTGAGGCCTCCCCTCGCCCTAGCCGTCTTCACAGAGTCATAACTACCGAGTTGTGTGCCCTGGGCAGAGAATGGGAGGAGGGTGTTGTCTCATGCATCTGCGGGTGGCAGGGCAAGGGCAGGAGGGAAAGGAGCAGGGGCAAGTGCTGGAGGGTCTTACCTGATAGTACCCCCTCCTCCCCACCTGCTGGGTAAAGAGATGTTCAGCCAGGACTGCGTGATGGAGAGGCGCTGGGGGTACAACTTGTGGGACCTAGTCCCGATCCTCTGCACAAAGAGGTGGGATAGGTGGCATGAACAGCCCGCTAGCATGTCTCCCACTGGGGAAGAAATCCCTGAGATAATTAGTATACACAGCCTTCATGACCTTCCAGCACTATATAATTTCCTTTTCTGGCCAAGGTACACAGTCCGGGTGGACTGGGGCAGGCAGGACATAGGCTGGAAGAGGTGGACCCACAGGGTCAGATCTGGAGCATCCTCAAGGGTCGCGTCGCCACAGCCACATCCTTTTCATCTCTCCCACATTTCCCACACCCAGTCAACATTGGATGCAGCGAAGACCTGAGCCCTCCGTGCACAGATGGCCCAACCTTGGCGAAGGCAGCAAATAGGTCACCACACACGGGTACGACAATCCCCCCAGCTTTTACCCAGTATCAGGGTCTTTCTTGTTACCTCTCTGAGTTGCGACGAGTTATGTTGCGAACATCTCTAGCTATCATCCTTCTTGGCTATCATCCTTCTTGGCTGGAGGAACTGCATTCCCCTCCTTCCTACCAGAGATCTTGGGCTGAAGTTTTCTTTAATTCACTCTGGTCACATCCGCAGCTCAGTACTGCAATCCTGCTCTCACATGGGGCTCACTGCAGCGTTATTCAATAACCGGCCAGCTTCCATAAAGCCCAGTATTATTTATTACTATTAGCTCCTCCATGGATGTGAAATGTGGGTGACCTACCATCATCATCTCAAGAGCCTGTAGAGGTATCACCATCGATGCCTCTGGAAAACCCTCCACATCAAATGGGAAGATCGCTGCGCAAATGCCGGCTTCTTTGCTGACGCCAGTGTTACCGGGATGGAGTTGGTGATCCTCAGGCACCAACTTTGCTAGACCAGACATTGATGCCTGACTCTCAACAAGTGCTCCCAAAACAAGTGCTCTGCTCCCAGGTTAGTCATGGCCAGAAGGGACGCTACAAGGACAGGTTGAAGGGATACCTCAAGCAAATGGAGGCCAACCTCAAAGCCACCTCACAGCCAACTCCAATGCCAACCAAGCGGCAGCCTGGTTCTTCAAATCAGAGGAGAGAGCAAAAGAAGGGAAAAAAGAGGAATCCCAGCCTGCAGTCTACTTTCTCCTGCAGAAAGACCTGCAGCTTCTGCAGATGGGTCTGTGGCTCAAGGATTGGACTCATTGACATCAATGAACCGTGGTAGAGGTCATCCTCGATGTGAGGGATCGCCACCAGCACTGACTATTCACAACAGAAACCCTATCCCAAAAACCTGTTGTGGAAAAAAAACCCAAGCTGCTTCTCTGCGCGCCTCTTGTCCAGCTTCTGCATGGAGATTGCAGTCGATCACAAGTTTATCTGACTCTTGCCGAACTTCCATCTGTTGGTCGCAGGCCTTGGTCTGTCTGTTCTCGCACTGTGTAGCTGTCACCCCCTCCCTGCATTAAAGCTATCCATTTATAAAGTTCAAAGGGTAGAGAATCTGCATGAACAATATTGGGAATTTACATGAAATTACTCCTCTGTGAGTTGACTTCCTGAATTTAGCCACGAGTAATTGCTAGCAAACCCATAAGGATACACCATAGCGCACGTAACATTGACGCAACCGTCTTTGAAGGGTCTATATTTCAAAACCAGCTGTCACGCTCATGATTTCCATAAGAGCTCCCTGCGGGAGGCCAGGCTTGCAATGCTCTGCTCTAGGAAGGGCAGAAGCACATGAGCATTTTCTGACTGCCTTGGCCAAGAGCTATGAAGCCTTGCATCTTATCCCTGAAAGTGGCCCGTAACAGTTAATGCCGAGAAAGGTTGAACCATCTCACGGGTAGCAGCCGGGTGCTAATCTTCACCCCCTCACATTAGCTCTCCTCCTGGTCTCTGAGAGGTAGGAATTAATTAAACCCTGATTGGGATGATTTTGAAATCTTCTCCATCTCTCCCCATAGGAGCTTTTTCATGCCCTTGCTCCTTCTTGATGCTGTTAAATGAGCCTCTGTTAATTCAGCGATATCCTTTTAGGACAGGGATGTCAAATGCAAAGGAGCTGCCAGGCCGTGCTTCCCGTCTGCAGCCAGGGGTGGGCCATAGTCAGGGGCTGGGTCAGCCAAGCTGGGTGACCCACCCCTGGATGTGGGCTGCAGGGCTGCTTTTTGCTGCAATTTTTGGAGCCATTGTGTCAGCACCACCAGCACCTGGAGGGTTAAAGCTGATGCCCAAATTGCAGAAATTCAGTGGTGGGCAGTGACATTGGGATTAACCCCCTGGGTGCTGGCACCCACAGCAGCTTCTGCAGCCGCGGCAATACACCTGTGGCCCAGCTCTGGAGATGGGTTGTGTGGTCCACAACAAGCCTCGGGGGCCATTTGGTTCACGCTCGTCCTTGGAGAAGGGGCGGCCAGGTCTTGGCAAAATGAAAAGAAGTGACCTTCATTGTGGCTCTTCTCGCCCTGTGAATCGAGGTGGCTGTATTCAAGGAAGTGCGACTACCTGGTTGAAGGGCTGGCTGGAGGCTGATCTCGTTGCCTGCTTTCGACTGCCTCTGCTGGGGGTCCCTGCCTCTTGCTTTGGGGGCTTATTCGCTCAAGCGTGCGCTCTTAGTTGTGTGTCCCCCAGTAAGGCACTTCTGAAGACATACGATAGTACCATTTATACCTTGGAGACTCGAGCACTGAATCGTTCCCAATGGTGCCACGATGCATGACAAGGCATCGATCATTTTGAGCAAAGACGCCTCACTATTGAGGCAAATAGACACCAAAGGTCTGGGAACCCTTAGCTTCTATAATTTCTGATTTCTATGATCACCAGGACCTACTCCTTCCCCCTGCAACTGGTTTTCACGTCTGCAGTCGAACGTATGGATCGCAGGTCGACCTTCTCAGTCATCTATAGACTCACCGATGACCTCCCTATTTATGGAAAGACCGTCATCCTCGTATCGACAGCAGCGCCTTCCAG
>NW_005842458.1:134901-142468 GCF_000455745.1 Alligator sinensis | reverse complement strand
TCCTGCTGGGGTCAGTATCTGTGCACTAATCGTCTGTGTTTTGCTGTTACCTTGAAGTCTGTCTATCAGGCACTGAAGGAGCAGGTCTGCATTCAATAAGTCTGCCGACCCAGGTGGAAGGCGAAGAGTCGTTCCATGCACAAGACACGTTGCAGCTATGCCAGGAATCTGCTCCGCTCCGTGGCTCCTTTCAGCTGCAGGGGAAATCAGTTTTGCTCGAGGAGGGGGCTGGCTCCTTCACACCTCTGTGGCAGGCATGTGGAATGCTGCCCCCGGGTCTTCCCTTTGCACTTGCTCGGTACAGGTGTAAGCAGCAGTGCGAGGCAGGGGGAAATTACTGAGATTTATTGCACTAGGAGGCCTCAGTGCCTTTAAGGTATTGCTGGGACTGTAAGTCTCCTGGGAGCAGGGACTGCCCGTTGTTTTGTGCTCAGACAGTGCCTCACGCAAGATCGCTGCAGACATGCCAGCTTCTTTGCTGGAACCAATGTCCCGGGATGGAGTTGGTGATCCTCCTGGTCTCTGAGACTTTGCTAGACCGGACATTGAGGCCTGTCCTAGGCACGCTGCAATACAATTATGATGATATCATTGTGTTTCTGTAGCTCTTTCATGTCACTATTTTTTGGTTCCTGGAACAAAAATGCAACGGCCAGATCCTGCGAGCTACAGGCGAGTAGCCCATGCAGAAGCCATGCCATTGAAGCGCCAGCTAAAGGAGCTGGGAGCATCCCACAAGACAGAGGAAATCTCCTGCACTTGCTGCAGTAGAAAAAGGAAATCTTCCATTAACCTTTAGGGAGCAAGGATTGCATCACAGATGAATCTAGTGACCTGTGAATAATACTCATCATGCCAAAAGCCATGCTATTTGCTCTCTTTTCCTATCAGATCTTCTTTGCTAGGCCAGGCTGGGCCGGGGTGATATCTGGCTAGCAAATCTCCAGGAGGTGTCCGATGGATTAAGCTGCCTAGGGAAGTTGCAGGATCTTCTTCACTGGAAGACGTTGAGCAAAAAGAGGCTGGACAGGCGCCTGTCTGAGATGCTTTACAAACCCCGAATCTGTCCTCTCTAGAAGAGTTTGGACTAGATGATCCTTTTGAACCCTACGATTTTGTGATACCCTGTCGGTATTAAACCAGCCCCCTGTCCTGGCCACATCTTACTGGACTGGGATTGCTGTCTCCTAACTGAGACGTAAGCTGATGGTTATTAAAGATCCCCCTAGCATTTCTTATAACCGCAGGGGTCTGAATTGCAGCAGTTGGGCCATTATGCGGGATTGCGTTTGGCCAAACTAAACCCCAATTTGCATTTTCTTTATCAAAGGACACCTTGAGAAGAAGTTTTTCTCTAAACTGATTGAACTGTTGCACTGAAACTTTCCCAGACGTTCAGCTGGAAGCACCCAGATAGCGAGAGTTTGTCCCACCGTGAGCGGGGTTATAAATGTCTTACACCGCGGGAAAGTGTTAGGCCATCGTAAATGCATGGCCTAACATGTTAGGCATCGTGTGCATGGCCTAACATGTTAGGCATAGTAAATGCAGGCATTGCTGCCAGCTCAGCTCATTATGGACACCATATTGACATTTAACCTGATTAGGTCCCTTTGAATTACCAGGAGTCTTCGTTCAGTTTGGCCTCCGATGACAACTCGTCCCGGGGCTGTCATTTGCCCTGAGCCCCTGCAGTGGACGCTCAGGCCGTCGGAGATCTCACTTGAATTTATGGGGGTACGGCCCTGATGGCTGTAAGTCCGACACCGAGGAGGTTGTTTTATCAGCCTGTCTGAATCGGGACCCGTCCTTCTGCCGCTTGAAAGGTGAATGTATTCAATGAGCTCCTTGTGCGTTGTCGCGCTTTCCTATCACCCGCGTCACCAGTTATCGAGCGATCCGCGAACAATTTGTTTTCCAATCTGCTGGCGCTTATTTTCTTCGTGCTTTAATGGGCTTTGTGGCTGAAGTGCAATGGAGGTTGAGGGCTGGGAAGCCACTTGAAGAACCAGGCCCGCTCGGTTGACGGCAGGTCTCATCTTTTCCTAGACTAAGCAGACCATTTATTTCATTGCATGCATCCACGCCCAGCCATTCATTTAACACGCCTTCCCTAATTTTTACCATTCAGTTTGGGGTTCGGGTTTCAGCAGCAGCCTCGTTGCCGTTCATCACCCCGTTTCAACTAGTCAGACGTTGGCCATGTGTCCTGTCTAATGTGGCTGGCAGACGGGTCCCCCTAATTGAAGCGGGATGCATGACCAGGGCACTTAGGCCATTCCCGCCTGGCTTCCCGGGCCTGTCATGCTGCGGTAGCATCCCGGCCTGGTGATAGATCGCAGCAGGGGTGTTTTCCTCTCGCTCCTGCAGGACCACTCGGAGAGATGAAATGAAATGTGTTCTGCGTTATCCCTAGGGGCGAGGCGTGGGGGAGGTCTGCCTTCTTTCTCATCTGCTTTAATTTCATTTTTGTAGCAGCCTTGCGCTTTGAGGTGTTCCCCCTGCAAATCTCAAAGGATGTTTTCTCTCCCTTCTTGGCCCATGTGTCTTCCACATTGTGGCCTTCGAAATTTGGGGGGCCCTGAGCAGTGGCAAAAGGGCTGGCCTGCATGAATGCAAAGGAGAGGAGCGGGTGAGACCTCGGATGAGGACCTGCCGGAGGAGGACAAAAACCCCATGTCCCAGCTCAAGGGAAGGCATCAGAAAAGGGATGGAGGCTTCTGGGGATTAAACCTGGAATCCAATTGCCAGGGTGGAAGCCAATGCAGGATGATGATGCCCGGGGTGCTAGGGAGGTAGTAGGGGAAAAATACCATCACGGTTTGTAGATATGGGGTGAAAAGGATCCAGGTTATTCGAGCTTTCCCTGGGGAGGTTTGGCCCCGCCGGACTGATGGGAGTAGCCACCATCTCCAGCTCAGGGACCACGTGGTTAGCTGCTGCGTGTCAAACCAGGTCGCAAGGGATCTGCTCTTGCGGTGACCATTCACCCTTGGCCTCTCCGTTGCGGTTGTGAGCTGGCGGCAGCTTTGCAGTGCAGGGACCTGCCCTCTGGGGACAGAATTAGGGCTGATTGAATTGGTTTCATGTAGGGCATCAAATAGCTGTCAAACGCTTATGAGATTCGGTCATCATCGGATTCGGTCCCAGAGGTGACATGGTCTGCTCTCCAGGGCTGCAGTGCGTTTCAACAAGCATGAGGCTGTGAAGGCAAGTTTGGAAGGAAGGCTCCTGCCCAGGGATTATCTTGAGTACCCCTTGCTGTAATCTCCGGCTAATTTATTACCTGGCATGGACTTGAAGTGACCGATTTGGATCATTTGCTCCCAACAATGGGTGCGGAGGATGTGGGGTATTAAAATGCCAAGCTTTGCATTTGGTGCTTTCCTTTCTCAGCAAGAAGCTGTGATCTTGACTCGGTGAATGTGCTGCACAGCTCAGCTGGGGATGGGAGGGTGGCATTGTAGTGATAAAATCAAAGGGTTGGGAGAGACCTCAGAGGTCATCTGCTATAGTCTGCTATCCCAGACAGATGCCCGTCCAGCCTTTTCTTGAAAACCTTAATTGAAGGAGATCCCACAAGTTCCCCAGATTGCTCTGATGCTGCTGTCAAATAGCCTTTTAAATGAAATTGGAGGTCCGTGGCACTGGGAATTGTGGCAGGGCATGTTTTTAGCTCTGTTGGTCACAGTGTGATGCTAGTAATAACCCCAGGTTGCGGATTCGACCCCTGGCTGGACTCGATGATTGCTTGAGGTCCCTTCCAGCCTTGCTTCTCTATGATCTAAGGCACTTATGAGTGGTCTGAAAGAGGGGCGGTGGAAATGGGTCAAGGAGTAAGTGGCTTTGTGGGTCTCAAGTGCTTTCAGACAATGCACATCAGATTTGCCGTTAGTGCAACCCAGTCCGGCTCTATGGACTCCAGTAGTGATGCCCCCCCCTCCCCCCCATACAAATGAGGATGGGAATACAGATATTAGGAATACTATCTAATTATAGTACCAATACTATAGTACTAATACTAATTATAGTATCTGTATCCCCATCCCCTGTGGATGGGGATATAGATACAGGAGTACAGATATCTCTGCTCTGCAGCAGAGATGGGGCACTGGCTGACACCCCAGATCTAGTTGCCTGTAAACATTGGGGAAATCCCCATCCCCATCCAGCTCTGTGCTTGGCTTGGAGCAGCCTAAACGATGCATGCTTAATATGCTTGGCCACTGCTATGACTTGGCTCAGTCTCCCCTTATTGCAGAGAAGGAGAGGTTTTCCAGGGATTTGAGCAGCAGTAGCCCCAGTCCCTATTTGAACGAAGCAGGTGTTGCTCTGTATAAGAGTTGTACTGCGTCACCTGGAGCTGAAATACTGAATGGCAGAACTGGTTTCCATGTTGCAGCCCAGTAGAAAAGCCGGGAAAGGCCGTCCTTTGCAGCTGGCACCTTTCTTTCCCCTGTGGTTGCCATCATGGGTCTTCCAGGTGGTCGCTCTCTGGGTTGTGATGGGAAAGCTTAGTTCTGGGAAGCTGGGATTTCCAGTCCGGCGCCTCCTGGCTCCCTTGCGCCAACTAGTAGAAGAGGGAGCCTCCTATTCGGGGGGTCACAGTGACCCGACGCATCCAGCACTGCCATGACTGCTGCTTCTGCTGCCAAAAGCAAAACTCCCAGTGACTTGGATGCAGCCAGGGTCCATCCAATCCTGCACCCGTTCCAGTACAGCCGCTGGGACACTTGCTTCCCAAAATGCCCCTGCTGATCCAGCATCCTGTCTCCAGTGACGCTGGGTGACGAGCGGTGTAAACCCCCGCATCGTGCCTGCCTGGATGGGGGGCATGACCCATTCAGCTATGCTGGGGCATGTCGGTGCTGTTGTTTGGGCCTGTTCCCATCAGACTGAGTTAAGTCTGTGCAGCTCCCCAGGTGAAAGGCCCAGCCCTCGCTTGCTCTTTGATCCCCTTGGGGGTCACCACGCCGAAGAGGCGATCGGTACCCGCTGCCTGCCTTCCTGCCGTCTGCGCAGGGGGATGCGAGGGCTTCTGTCACGCCAGCGAGGAGGGAAGACAAAAGCGCTCGCTGAACCACATCAAAAAGAAAGTCCGGGAGCTTCCCCAGCCTCCCTCTCCCCTCCACCACCTTGGAAGGTATCATTTCACTTTAAGGCATAACACGCACGGACAGAGCGGTTGTCTCATCAAGCCTGGGCAGCGTCTCCAGCGCCGGGGGGAGCCTGTTGATATATAGCTTGCTCCTCGCGGATGGGGAGCCCTGGGCTGGGACTTGTCAAACCGACACATGCCTCCTTTTAACAAAATCAACGTCGCTGCAGGTGCTGAGCGCGAGCAGCTGGGATCGCTTTGCTCCTCGAAGGGGCTCAGGTTTCTGAGCCGGTTGCTACGCTGCTGCCCTGCCGGGGAGCCTGGAGAGGACGGATGGGTTAGTGGTAAGACTTTGAGGGGGTGGTATGCAGGTTCCTGTCCTTGCATTTCCAAGCTGACGATGGGGGAACGATGGATGCATCGCTTCGCAGGCGTCTGAGGAGGGTGACTGAATTATACCTCAAGGTGCTCCGTTTCGATAGCATTGGCAGCCCCGTCCGAAGCGAACCCAACCTGGAGACAAAGAGACGGGATGGCTTTTTTAATTTAATTTAATTTTTTTACTGCCGTTGTTCTCACTGCCGGAGCCGGAGCCCCTTTGTTTGGTGCAGTCTCTGGGTCAGTCAATCGTCCCTCCTCATTAATCCACCAAGCCGCTCTCCGCGCAGAGCACAGCCCAGGGAGGGTCTGGCTGGTGGGGGTGGCATCCGTTCCCTCCTCACCTGGTAGCAGAGCAGGTGACTTGTAGGTGCCCTCCCTCCATACGCTGTGGGAAGTGCTGCAGCTCAGAGACGGCTGCTGCCAGCTGCCTGGGTGGAGGGCGAAGGCATGGGTATGCACTCTTGCCTTTGCTCTGTGCCCTTGCATTGATGGGCAGAACAAGCATAGAGGACGTGGCAGTCTTTCTGCTGATGCCCTGGCTTCACCACTGGGCACTTTTGATACCCAAGCTGGGAAAGACCATCCTTTGCAGCTGGCACCTGCACAAAAAGACAAGGGCGTGTTGACCCTTGGTACCAGGAAGACCCAGGTAGTAGGAAGAGAAGACATATGGTTGAGGGATTAGCTCCACTGGCCATGATTATCCTCTTTTCCTGGCTTCGACATCTGCAATCTCCCTGTACCGCCCTTACTTTCGTCATTCTTGCTGGACTCCCCTCTGTTTGCAGGGATACTCCACCCTCATTTCAGAGATCCCCTATCCTCCGGCTCACTGCCGAGCCCCGTGGAGCTGGAAGGTCAGATTGATTCAAGCCTGAAATGTCCCTGATGCTTTTCTTTTTGTGCATCCTTAGGGCTGGTTGGTCTCCGTGGTGCGGCAGGGGGACGACTTGACAAAAGATCCCCACGATCTTTGTGTGATCGACAGGGCTAGTGAGTCTGGCTATGCCGGCCCCGAAGACTCCCTCCTCCGAGCCCCGTCTTTAGGTGGTCTAAGGACATGGATGTTGCACCAGCGTCTTGCTGGCCAGAGAGTTGGCCTTGTGCGGTTGTTAAGCTTTTAGGGCTTGATCTTTGATTATGCGCTTCTAGGGCTGGGGGCCATCTCTTTGCTCTGTGTTTGGGTGCAAATGGGGTCCTTGTCCATGACTGGTGCTTCTAAGTGCGACCATGGTCCAAATATTGAATGAGCCTATGTTACTTAATCTAGACACAGAACCTACTCTGAATGAGCTCGGCTTGGATGACCTTTAGACGTCAGATAGGGATTTCAATATGGAAAGTCCCTGTCTGCAGCTGTGCTGGGCTCAGCATGGAAGCTGGTTTCTTTGCGTGTGTTGGGAATGCCTCTTTATGGGAGTCCATCAAGATGAAGCAGATTTCAAATTGCTGGGTCTCCCGTCCGTTCAGCAGACTGGCTGCAAGGCTTTTCATCTGGGTCTGGACTTCCTCGGGGCTGAATCACGCCAGGGTGCATGGTGGTGGGTCTCACCAGCAGCTCGGGTGTTAAACCACTGTCCTTCCAGGGGCTCAATGAGCTGGTGGCCCAGGCTGAGGACAGTCTTCCCTGGTGCTTATCCACTCCCTGCCCCTCTTTGCGGGACCCTTCACCCTCTGGAGCAGTCTCCTCGTCTGTGCACATCTCTGCTCCTCTATCCACTCCTTAGATCCGGACTTGCGAGGGAGACCTGTTTCTTCTCAAATGCTTGGCTGATCAACGGCATCAAAGCTGACTCCCTGAGCTTAACCCAGTGGGTCCGTGTGTCTTCAGCTGTTCAGCTGTCCTTCCTCCCAGATGATGCACTGACCCGCAGGAAGAGCCATAGTCCCATGCCTTTAACCTGCGACATTTGGGAACCTGACGGAGAGACGCAGCTCTGACTTTAGACTTAAGAGGGCATTTAATTTTGGCTTTTAATCCATAGTTTCATAGTTGGTCGGGTTGGAAGGGACCTTGATAGATCATCAAGTCTGACCCCCTGCTGTGGCAGGAAAGAGCACTGGGGTCAAACGACCCCGGCTAGGTGT
>NW_005842458.1:134224-134891 GCF_000455745.1 Alligator sinensis | reverse complement strand
TATTTCTTGTCACTCCTGGGAGTGCTCGGGGGAACAGGGACTCCCCCAATGCCTGCTGGTCCCCTCTGACTAGTTTGTGACAGGCCACTAGATCCCCCGTCAGCCTTCTCTTGTGGAGGCTGAACAGGTTCAGGTCACCTCTCCTTGTAGGGCCTGCCCTGCTGCCCCCTGATCATGCAGGTGGCCTCCTCTGGCTCCTCTCCAAGCTGTCCACATCCCTCCTGAAGTGCGGCGCCCAGAACTGGACGCAGTACTCCAACTGCGGCCTGACCAGTGCCGCGTACAGGGGAAGGATCACCTCTTTGGCCCTGCTCAAGATGCATCTGTGCATGCACGACAAGGTGCGGTTAGCCTTCCCGACCGCGTCCCCACACTGTCGGCCCATGTTCATTTTGGCATCAATAATGATCCCAAGATCCTTTTCTGCCTCTGCACTGACAAGAAGGGAGTTCCCCAGCCTGTAGGCGTGCTGCTGGTCCTTTCTCCCCAGGTGCAGCACCTTGCACTTGTCAGTGTTGAAACCCATCCTGTTCTTGTCCGCCCACCCCTGTAACCTGTCTACGTCTGATTGCAGCCTATTCCTCCCTCCTAGCATGCCCACTTCCCCCCACATCTTAGTGTCATCTGTGAATTTGAACAAGGTGCTTTTTACCCCCTCGTCCAAGTC
>NW_005842458.1:128958-133811 GCF_000455745.1 Alligator sinensis | reverse complement strand
GTCCTCCTTCCTCCCTTTTTTGAAAATGGGAACCACAGTGGCCCTTTTTCAGTCCTCTGGCACCACACCAGAGCACCACGAATGCCCGTAAAGCCGTGCCCGGGGTCCCGCAATGACCTCTGCTAATCCCCTCAGCACCCTGGGGTGGAGAGCGTCAGGACCTGATGATTTAAATACGTCCAGTCCCTCCAGAAGTTCCCTGACTAGGTCCTCACTGACCCAAGGCCTGGGTGCACCTCCCCCGGGGCCTGAGGGTGTCCCGGCGGACGGGCTGATCTGGTCCCTGCTCAGGAAAATAGAGGCAAAGAAATCGTGAAATAGGTTAGCCTTGTCGTCTGGTGCGACAACCGGATTTCCTAGCGTGTCTTGCAGAGGTCCCACATTACCGGGTACCTTCTTTTTGCCCCCTATGTATTTAAAAAAGGACTTCTTGTTGTCCTTGATCCGGGTTGCTAGTCCCAGTCCCATCTCCCCTTGGCCTTCCTGACCGCCCCCCCTACAGCCCTGAGCAAGGGCTGGATAGTCCTCCCTGGTGATGGCCCCTCCCGTCCATTGGGTGTACGCCTCCCTTTTAGCTAGGAGACATTCCCATATGCTTTTGGTGAGCCATGGGGGCTTTTGTGCCCTCTTGTCCCCTTTGACCGTTGTTGGGATTACCTCCCTTTGGGCTTGGAGGATTGTCTCCTTAAGGAACGACCACTCCTCTTGGATACCCGACTCCCCTTCCCTCCAGGACCTCAGTACTTCCCCAGCTATTCTCCTTACCTCATTGAAATCTGCCCTCCTGAAGTCCAGGGCTGCTGCCTTGCTGGAGGCTTTTGCCACCTTGCGCTGGATGGTGAATTCCAGCAGGCGATGATCGCTGTCGCCCAGGTGGTCGAGCACCGCAGCCCTCACACGAGGTCGTTGCCTGTGGCCAGCACCAGATCCAACAAGGCTTCTCCCCTGGTGGGGCTGTGCACCTCCTGGGTTAGATGGAGGTCCTGTATCTCAGCTAGGAACCTACATGAGCGGTCAGACCTGGCTGACTGCTCCTCTCAGCAGATGTCTGGTAAGTTCAGGTCACCCATGATGACCATTCAATAATAACACGGTATGTTAGGCAATACGATTACGTAGCAAACAGTCTGCTGCCCAGAGGCTGTGAAGTATGGAATAACCGACTAGGATATTAGCCCCAAGTGTGGTCTCATGCCTGGGCAGTCGTCCATTTACATGAGTGACCCTCCATCTGGATTATTGCAGGATCTACAGATTCACACAAGTTTAGGGATGAAAGGGACCTCGTGATGGAAGGCATCAGCGCTCACCGCAGAGGTGCAGCAATTTTCCATTCTCTGAGATGGACTGTGGGAAGCACGCTCCTGTTCGAAAGGAAAAGCTGTCGTATGTGCTTGCGTGCAGTGCATAACTGTAGTTGCATACGTGGCATTACTCTCCGTTGCGGGGACGCTGTTCCCAGTGCATACAGTAAGACAAAAACTACCCCATTTCCTCTTGAATTTAACAGCGATTTCTGTGAGGAGCCGGGTGTGCTCAGTTGAAGAGCCACGTGTTGTTCTGGAGCCATGGCCTGAATATCACTGATTTACACCTATGGTCTATGAGCTGGATCTGGCTGTCTTTTCCTGAGGGGGTGAAGAGAAAAGCCCGTGGCTTATGGGGGAGTAGCTAGGAAAATGAGACAAACATCCAACTGGTGGAATCCTATTGTCTTTTTCCAGTGGACAGTAATATAGATGTATTATATATAGTAGAAGACTTTTCAGGAAAAAAATCATATAGGATATTTTGTATATTTGTTATATTTTATTTAAATAATTATATATAGAATTATGTTTTTGTCTCTCCATGTCTCTGAGTATTATCAAAGTATGCATGCTTAAAGTTGCATTGGATTACACCGCTTAAGAAATACTCCATGCGCTGCTACTCTTAGAAGATATTATTACAATCTATAAATGGGCAGAGTTAAGGCTATGTTGAACCAGTAACTGCAGTGCCTGCTATGCGTGTGGGCACATGTTGAATGGTGCAATTGGTTTCTGAATGGCATTTCCTTGGGATGTTTGGCCTTTTATTTACCAGAAAAGAATGAAAAAGAAAAAGATTTACCCGTAGTTTTGACTCGGCTGTAAGTGGATAAAAATAAACAGCAGCACATGACTTTATTCCATTACACAGCCGGGGCAGGCAAAATTACCGCTGAATGGTAAGCCGGGGTCACCCTGCTCTGCAATTACTATGGTCCCTAATGCACTGAATTGCAAGTAATATCCCTTCCTGGAGTGTAATCGTATCTGACTCTGTGTGAGAGAATCAAATGAGCTCATAGAGTAAGCAGCTCAAGAAAGCAGCCTTCAAGGAGAAATGGGGAAGTGGCCTTAAATCTCCAAAATGCCTGGGAAAGCAATCAGACTGTGCTGCTTGCCTCCTTGGGGAAGCCCTTGGTGTGACGGGCGAGCACTGGGCACGGGGGACCACTTTCGGGTAATGTAACACGAATGGTTTCACTGCTGGTTTTCCCTCCCAGGCTGCTGTGCTGTGGCATCACATCACAGCCCTCCATGTGGGTCTTGATAAAAGGGCACGCTGTATGTTATTTGACCACCCCCAGGAGGAGTTTTCACCATTTGTAGTTGGCAGCTGAGGCTGCAGCGCAATGGAGAAAGATGGAGTAGAACAAGTGCCCGTGCCCAGCACAGCACATCCCCAAGTGCCCGAAAGCTTGCAGAAAAAGGTATTGTTTTTTGCAATTTCTTAGCAGGTCTAATAAAAGGTACCATCTCTGAACCAAGCGTTTTGCATGCACAGCAGAAATACGCATGCAGTGTCCAGTGTCCCCCAAACCCTTGCCATTTTGGTTGCTATTATTACTTTTCTCCCTCCACTCGCTAACTGGGAAGGTAAATGGTGCTTAAAAGATAAAAGGTAAAAGAAGGATAGGATTGGTTGTACGCTGGCAAGGAGATTTCCTTGCACCCCCGGGCTGAGTTTTGCTGTCCAGACCTGTGAAAGTAGATTTTTGATTGGGTAGCTGATCCAAAAAAAATGAAGAATAAATAAAACTAATTTGGGGTTGACCTGAGACTCGCCTATGTTATTTTTCTTGCTGAACAAAACTCTCCCAAACATTGGAATAGGTTATCCAGAGAGGCTGGGGTATCTCCATCCTTGCAGGTTTTAAAGACCCGGCTAGACAAAGCCTTGGCTGGGATGACATAGCAGAGGATGGCCCTGCTTGGAGCAGGGGGTTGGACTAGCTGTGACCTCCTGAGGTCCCTTCCTACCCTCATTTTCTCTGATTCTGTAATTTCACTTGGGGTCAAATGGATTTTTTTTTAACTCCGAATGAAACTTAAAAAAAAAAAAAAATCAATGGACCTAAATTTCGTCTCAAAACTTTGAAAAATTGGAAGGGCTTCATTTAGAAAAGTCAGAATGGTTTTTTTTAATGTACCAAAAATGCATTTTTGGGACAAATAAAATATTCATCTCTGAAATGTCGCCCTGTTTTCTTCCTGCGATGGCTGTTAAGAGGTCCGTGCTGAAACCATAGGAATCTCTCTATTCTTTTAAAGTAGCTACATATACATATTTGCAGAAGCACTTTGAATGATTTGCACCCCTGCACGCAATGCCAAGGGAAGGTATAGAGATATGTCCTTTGTTTTCTAAGTGTAGACAGCTGGACTTGCTTTCATTGTCTCAAAACCAGTGGTGCTTTCTTCCAGCATTGTCCCTAAAATAACTGTGCGTGCTGCCATGACTCAATTTAGCGTTCACCTCTGAAGTCTGTCCCTGTATAGCTATCGTTTCTATCATCACTGCATCTAAGTGCACCACAAACACCAATGAATGAATCCTTCGTGGAGCCTCAAGTCCATGCAAAGGTCATTTTTGGTCTCCTGTCTCCCTTGGTGGGATGTGTCCAGTGCACCTTACTCTAAAGCACTTCCAGTGCTTGAGATAAAGCACCGTGTCTGTTAGCTCGGCAGCAGTAGCCGCCTCAGTCCATTTCTGTGGTCCTCTTCTTCATGCTGCAGCTCCAGCCGAATGGGTGGGTAAGTGTTAGCTGAGTTACTGATGGGGAAACTGAGGCACAGATAAAGAAGGCAGCTCACCCGCAGTTAGTAACCAGCCAGTGACATGGCCAAGGATAGAAACGGATCTTTGTCTCCTGCCTCAAACTCCTCTCTTAGGTGAGAGGTAGTTAGCCATGCGCGGCTGAAGTTAGCCTCGAACTTGGCTTCTGTCCTCCTAGGTGTCAGCTCTGAATCCACGTTGCTTGTCTCCTACTACAGGTGCTTCAAGCCGCCGCTCAGCTCCTCTCAAACCCACCGCCCGGTGATGCCGACGCTTGACGCCGTTTCAGATACCCGAACTGTCAGGAGGCACGTTCTTGCAAAACCTGATGACATCCCACCATGCTCCGAGTGAGCCGATGAACACGACCCCGACGATCCCAGGGTAGATGAGCGGGGGACCGTGGTGATGCCATTTGCCTTCCCAGACGAGCAATTTCTAAAACCTTCTTTAGGCTTGATTAACCTAAGTGATTTTTGCATTACCTGCAGATGTTGTGTGGTCATCGCTCACCCTTTTTTCCAGGGCAGTGATTATTTTTGGGATTTCAAGGCCAGGCTCACAGGTACCGTTATGGTCATCTAGTCTAATGTCCTGATAACACAGGTCATAGGACTTCCTTGAATAATTGGCACTTCAAGCCCACGACTCCTGTCTGCATTAGACTGTAGCTTTTTAAAAAAATATCAAGCATTGATTTAAATGTTTTAGTGGATGGGGAATCCACTGCACATTGAGGTAAGTGATTCCAGTAGTTAATTATCTTC
>NW_005842458.1:125549-128927 GCF_000455745.1 Alligator sinensis | reverse complement strand
TCTTTCCCTTATTTCTAGTCCTCCTGGAACCTTAACGATGCTCCATCATTAACCTTTTGCCATGCTGAAAATGAATCATTTTCTCCCGTTCTTTGCTTTCTTTTAGCTGCTTTCCAAACCCTGGCTTATGCTTTGCCCTTCTCCTTCCAGGGCTACTTACTTCCCTGAATAAAGAGGTTGACGGGCAAGACCGAAGCGTCTTAGCACAGCTTAGGGGTCCTTACAGAAGATAAACCCTCCTTGCATGGTGGTCATATCATGCCATTTTCTGACATGCTAGAATTTCCCAATAGCTTAAAGGAGAAAAATCCACATGCTTATTAAAAAAGAAAGAGAAGATGAATCCTAAAGAAAGGGAAGGTTTAAAGCTCATTGTGATACACTCTGGAAAGGTCTCAGCATGTGGTTCATTCATCTCGGTAAATCAAGAGACTGCATCCTAGACTCTCGGGCTCTGTAACTCATCTGTCTGCACACATTGGCGGGGGGATCCAGTGACCGGTGGCTGTGCTCTGTTTTGCCGCAGAGATCAAACGCTGCCTGCCAAGGGAGGCAGGTCTTGCATGAAATGAAGTCTTGCATTCATAACCCCTTAGGGTTTCATTGTGTTTCCAACCAATTGCAATGAAACCACATTGAAAAGCACACTGGCAGGGGTGGCACCACTCTGCTCTTTCCTTGAGTCCCTTCTGTTGGTCTCTTGTCTGTAGTTACTTGCATAGGATCATAAAAACCCAGGACTGAAAGGGGTATCCAACATCTTCAAGTCTAGTTGCTGGCTGTTGCAGCAACCATGTCGTATCATCCTGTTCCTCAGTTTTTGGTGCATGTTTGGTTTTCTCCCTCTTTGGCCCAGTACTGCCTATGTTCAAAGGAAGACCAGGATGTGTTAGTCTGGTGCTTTTTGTCCCTAGACCTCCATGCGCTTGTAAAGGAAGTTATATATCCTTTCCTTGGGCAATGCCAGGAAATGAAGAGACCTACCCAAGCTCACAAAGGGAGTCAGTGGCTATGTATGGAAATCCTTTGTCCCAGCTCTGCTGTGCATGTGCAACCAGATGCACTTTACAGAGCAACCTTATGCTGGCAGGGAGATGGGCTGGACCGGCTATATGATGGGACCCAGTTGGAGGAGCACAGGAGAGGGGTTGACACGTCGACCCCATCCCCGCAGCCATCAGCCTCACCTTGTCAACCAGCAGTGCCTCCAACCCTACTCCACCAACAGGCAGAAACCCCCTCTGCACAGCATCAGCAGCAGCTCCCAGAGCTTTGCACTCTTGCTCCCAGAGCTTTGCTCTCTTTCCTCCATTGACTTCATTCCCAAACTGCAAAGTGCAGCGGGATGTGATCTATCGCAAGGCTGTTATTTTGATCATGGACTGAAACAAGAGGAGAGGCACCAGGATGGAGACAACCTGGTGGACTTCCCTTATGTCTGACCTCTGCTCCATCTCCTCCATGGGATAGAGGGGTGGCACCAGAGTAGCCGGTCAGCAAAGAGCGTGTGGAATAAGGCAGCTTTGTTGCTTTTCAGCGCGATCCCGGAGCTATTTGCCTTGGGAGACGCAACGGGGTCCCTAGAGCTGGTGTTGAATTTCAGCCATCTGAGCTACAGCTGCTCTTTCATTTAGTCTGATCTCCCAAGGTGGGAGGGATGGCTTCTTTTTGAACCGCTGACTTTTCCCCTGATAGCAGCCCTCCCCACCATGGCTTACCTTGGCTTAAATTCTTGCACTAGCTCCAGTTAACCATGGGCAACGTACAAACGCATGCGGTTGAGATAACCCAAGTAACAATCTGACAAATGCCCAGACAGGATCTACTTCCACTCCAAAGCTGCAGCTACTGGGTGCTAATATAGGAGCTTCTTTAATCCTCCTGTTGGCATAAGCAAGGCCATTATATGGCTGCGGGCTGCATGATTTCAATTGAGCACAAGCCCTACCCCGAGGAGCAGTACACATGCTGCCTCGGCCTTGGTCCTAATCAGCCATTTGCTCTGAGAACGACCCCCTGAAGCAACACCCAAGCAAGCCTACTGGGTTTTGGATCCATTTTTATGCATCTGCATTGTGTCAGGTCTTCTTCTCCTCCAGCAAAGAAACAAGGTTGTTTCTATTCAGGTGGCCATCAGCCGCTTTGCATGTGGTTCATTTGAAGAGCAGGAAACAAGGGGAGGCAGGCTGGAGGGGCCGGTGGACTTTGAATGGACTAGATTTCCAAGTCCTGTATGGTGGGATCGGGCTGCAGCCATGCTGGCACCATGCATCGGGACCGGGCCCAGCACTGACCTGGCACTGCTCATCAAAGGCTGGCCATCCATGTGACATGCACCACCAGTTTTAGTCCCAAAAAAAAGTTTGCCCTAGGAATCAAAAGTTTGGAAACACTTGTATACTAGGCTTGAGGGTAATTATGTGTTGTCTTATTGCAAACTGTTGATGTACCTGGTGCTGTACAGGACAGATGTCTCAGTAAACACCCATCAGGAACATTTCCCTTGGTATCACCTGGCATTGATTAAGCCGAAAATGGAAGACAGCTTTGCTCTGGAGAAGGCAGGGTGCATTGGAAAACCCAAGGGAAGGCCCAGCTTGGAGTTATATGCTTTTTAAAAATTGACTTTTTATGGGTCTCAAAAGAAAGCAAATTTAACAAGGGCTTGTATGTAGAGGGAGAGCGGTAGAGTCCATGGAGCCCGTGAGCAATGGCCAGTGGTGGAGGATGGTGCTCTGGGCGAAGCTTTCTTAGGGTCACGGTCGGAGTTGTTACGTATGCAAAGGCTCTTGGAAAAAGGAGTGGAAGAGGCAGCAAAGAGAAAGGACTGAGGAAAAGGAGATCAGGGCAACACTGAGGTGAAACCAGCTCAGGGTTGTAGGTGTGAATGACCCATGGAGAGCTTGGAAGGTGAACCTGAAGTGATGGCTAACAGCAAGCCAATGGAGGGGATTCATGACGGAGGTGACATGGGCTGGAAGGTCACCAAGGGAAATCATCTGAGAGGCTGAACTTTGGGGGAAGGGGGAGCTGGGCTGAGAGTGCTGGGAAAGAGGTGATGATGAATGATCAAGGTGCAGGACGACCGTGTTCACAGTAGGGAGAGGAACAAACCTATCTTGCAAATAACTTTGCAGCCAACACAGCGGGACATTTTTAGGGGAGGGCACAGTCAGACCCCACATAGCCCACGGCGTCTTTCTTGCAGTTCTCTCTCTCTCTTCTGAACCATTCCCTGGATGCACCAATCCCAGCAAAAGGCTGTAGTCTGGGGAGGGCTGCTTGGCCCTGTGTGGTTCGTGGAGCCAGCAGGTCATACAACAGGTCCCTTCAGCATCTTCAGATACGTTGCAGTCAGTACAGTGGAGAAATACCTGG
>NW_005842458.1:109290-125539 GCF_000455745.1 Alligator sinensis | reverse complement strand
GAGAGAGCAGTGTCTGTCCCTGCCAGGAGGGGTCCGGCAAATATTGCAGAGCCTTTCTCTGCATTCATCCAAAGGGTGGTGTTGGGGCACTGAGACGTCTTGCTAAATATTAATCCTGAACTTTTGCAATGGGGAAAGTCTTTCCTTTCCACAAAGGTCAGCGCTAAGGCGGGCGATAACTGCACATGAATGAACCTCTTGTTTGCTTTGTCTGATTTTCGCTTGATTGCTCTAAAATATGGCTGATTGCTCGAGTAGCTGGCCAGCCTCCCTTGGAAAGCTACCAAATGTGTTTCAGCTCAGTTTATTTTTGTGACTTGCGTTTTCTTTTTCTTGACAAGTTTAAGCACCGGATTCCTCCCCCTAACTCCTTAGACAATGGCAAGGATCATTTGGCTCGGGGCCTGGTAATGAGCTTCAGAGTCTTTCAGCTCTAAGTCATTGCTTTCAGTCTGTGCATGTCAGACCAGGCTGCTATTCGGGGGCCTAACGGGAAATGGGTGAATGGTCCAAGCCCGGTTCTTTGGAGGCAGGTGCTCATAACACAATTAACCACATTGAGTGGTGGCACTAGTTTAGTAGCCTCCATGTAGGGCTTGTTTGCTGCGTGGCGGTGGGGCCTGGCAAGTATGCCTTCTTCATCTCCTCCCGCTAGCCTCAGTCTCCACTGTGTGTAAGAGCAGCCATTAGGTACGAGCCCAAAGTGGCCTCACCGACGTAATGCCAGGTTTGGAGTATGCCTGTAGGCACGGTTCAGTGGGGCATGGATGGGATGCACTTGGGCCTGGCCTGTCCAGGACCTGGTACAGAGAAGCCCATAAAGACCATGGAAAGGGAAGGATTGTGCATACTGAACCTCCACTCATGCTTTTGTTGCTCAGCCCAAGGTGCTTGAAAGAGTCTCTTGATCCAGCGACACAGTCCAATTACTTCTGCCAAGCATGGCATATTGGTTGTGTTAGTGCCTCTCGCCGGCTTTCTCATGTTTGGGATACTAAAGCCATTGAACAGTACAATTCCCAACACCCTATCAGCCAAAGATAGGTTTAGCAGGAGGTGACTCAAGCATGCTTGTTCCAGTAGAGATGGACAGTTTCAGTCTCCAGCACTCTTCATCTGGTGGTACCTGTCATCAGCACCAAAAATAAATGAGTAACTCGCTCCTCTGAGTCCTGGCCTCCTGGCCCTATCCATGCCCTAGAGCACAAGCCGTCTTCGGGGTGATAATTGTGGCCTCCGTCCTCCCCTGTAGCCATGCCCATACCTCTCAGGCGCTATATGGACAATTTCCTAGACCTTCCTGGAGGGGCTTCTGCCCTCATGGCTTCAGCCCGCTGTTACTCCAGCTGTGGCCTGGCTTTCTCATCCTCAGCCCTCTTCATGTCAGTCTCTGCCCTCCCCCAGCCCCTGTCTCTCGCAGTTGGAGCCCCTCCGCTCCTGTCTCTTGTATTGCTCAGGATCCCCGACCCAGGCAAGCCTGCTTTTTTTACCCCTCAGCCCCCTGGGGTCCCTGACTCTGGCAAGGCTGCTTATGCACCCCTCAGTCTCCTGGGTCCCTGAACCAGATCAGGCAGTCCTGGTGCCGCTCAGCCCCCTTATGGTCCCTGATCCCTTGGGCACCCCTGTGGCCTCCACGTTGCCCCTGTAGCCACAACCTGGTCGTCCACTTCCAACCCAAACATGACACAAATAAAAGCCACCACTTGCAACAAAAAGCTCCCCCAAGTCTGGGTTTATGCCTGCAAGCCCTACCCCCCCTTTGGGCGCTCATCTCCCGGCTCCCATGAGTGACTTGGGTGCTTACCACGCATTTAGTGCCTGCAGGCTTACACTGCAAGGTTGGCCTGCTGCATTTTCCTCTTAAGCAGCAGCCTCTGGCTCCCTGTTACACTCCCAGGTCATGCCTCCCCGTTGCATGTTATCTGCAGTCTGGATACTCCATTTTTTGTGACTGAGAGTGCCTTTTTTTCTGCTTGTGGGTGTCAGGGTCCAGCACAACCCTTGGCTTGGCGTCACTGGAAACTATTTCAATACACGAATAGCACAGGAGGCTATTTCCTAAAAGATCTCACGGCATTGTAGCAGAAACGCCTCGCTGTCTAGTTGAGAACGCAAAGTTGTACCCCCTAAGCCCTAAATAAATGGGAACAGGACCCATTGATCCAAGTATCTCCTCCCCCATCTCCACTGGTGTGCAAGTTGGCACCACAACTGAAAGTAGCCGCTTAGGGCACCCATCGCGCTAAAATGCATTTTGCCTGAACAACATAAGCGGACCCTGATTACCCAGCTCTGGAGATATGAATAGATATAATTCTAGAATGTGGATACAATTGCAATTAGGTTTATTCAGCCTGATAATGATGCATTCAGGGATTTGGGATGCTTATATAGTTCAATTAGATTCAATTGTTAAAGCCAAATCTTTGGGCCGGGCTTTTATATTAAAGTTTACAATCTGCAGGAAATCTTAGCAGCTGTTTCAGAGTAGTAGGTGGTCGTGTTGCATCTTGCCGCTACCTTTGCAGGGTAGAAGGTAAGAGCCTGTTGCATTTATGAAACAGCTATCCTGGGAAGAAAGCAGACAAAGACCACCTAAAGTGCTTTACCTTATCCTGGTAGAATTTTCTCTCTCATTCTCTCAGGAGTAATCCTCCACTGGATTGGATAAAGTTATCTGGGTTTGGGGGTTTGCATCATCTCTCTCCTACTTTTTCACATAGGTGTAACACAAATCACAAAAGTGCAAACAGTCGGTTTGTCCACACCCAAAGAAAACTACTGCAACTGCACGAGCCCTGTAGGTTTCCACCGGGCTTGGGCTCCAGCTTTGTCTGCTGTTGTTTACCAAGGACCACTCCAGCCTGAGGTGCCAGTAAGCTCACGGCAACATCTCATAGCTGATTGATATGTGGCGAGTGAAATTACTGTGTGGTCTTGCAGGGTTGTGTAGAAGAAGGACCTTGAATGCTCACTATTTGGTTCCCGGCCAGGGTGGCGGCAGGAAGAATGATGGCACGTGGAGGGAATACAGCCCCTTCACTCGACCAGCCCATGGGACAAGGGGGAGGAGGTGGGACTTGCCATTAAGGAACGTGGTGCTTCTGCATTTGACGTAATCATCCACGTGCTAGGAATGGAAAGACTCAGCTGGCCTGTGGGGGCTGCGTGCCCTTGGGACCCTGCTCTGGCATTGAGGTCCCAAGAGCATGCAGCTCCCTGCTGGGAGTGGTTAAGTGTACCATGTAGATGGCGGCAAGATCTTAGCCCCCATCTACGTGGTACACTTAACCACTCCCAGCAGTGGTGTCTTTGAGTTTCTCGAGGCAGGCTCCTTCCTCTGCCAGAAGCAGTGTAGCCATGTATGCATAGTGCTCTGGGTAGGTTATTTAGCACTGCTGGCTATTCAGCCCACCCCCTAAGCTAATCAGCCTGCCCAAAGTCCCATACAGCATAGCTACCCAAGGAATCTCCATCCTTGGAAACGTTCAAAAGCAGGGTGGACGCACACTGCCTGGGCTGGTTTAAGGTCAGGTATGATCCTGCCTTGACTAGGGGCTGGACTAGATGACCCTGTGAGGTCCCGTCCAGCCCTGCTTTCCTATGATCCTACCCTGCTTCTGGTTTAGGAGGCAACAGGTACGTAGCAGCACGATGTTGCATGTTGCTGCCGGGGAGGACAAATACACTTTCGAGATGTAATGTTCAAGCTGCATTTTCCCAATGCTGTGCTTTCTGAGCTGGGCAACTACAGCTCAGCATCGGGGTCTGAGCATTGACAGGTGGGTAGAGCAGGGCTTGCAAACAGCCTGATCCCCGGCCCTCCCTGCTCTGTGCATCGCATCCCTCTACTGCAACCCTGCCTCTGCTGTCCATCACTATCGAGTGCCACCAGTTCCTGTGGCCAGTGGTAATGGCAAGTGGCGAGTTTAATGGTGAGGGTAAGCAGAGGCTGCAGTAGTGGGGCAGTAGTGGGGGGGATCAGTGGCATGAGATAGAGCAATGCATAGTGCAGGACAGAAAAGTTGCCCCAGCCATACCATGTACACTGATTTCCCCCCATTGTGGCCTGCCACAAGCCAGATCCAGGCTCTTTGGGAGCTGAATCCAGCCCACAGGCCGCAGGATGCTGACCCCTGGTATACAGCACGCTCCTGCTTCCTTCTCAGCTTTTCTGCTTCCAGACCTGCCTCTCCATTGCTTTCCTCTACCCTTCCTCACGTCCACTTTGCTTGCTCCGAAATCAGGAACCGCATTTCACTGCAACCCAGACATTCGGACCGGTTCCTGGGGAAGACCCCGAACGTCCTCCAGTCTCTGAGTAAGATATGTTCAGGATTTTTTTTTTTACCTCAAAAGAGATCCAGGGAGACTGTGATGCGATTTGCAAATTCAAGTGACTTTCAGCAAGTACTCTCAGAAGAAAAAAAATGGGGAGCAGGGTGGAAGATTTTGGAAAAGTTAAAAAATGTTTTGTTTCATTGCTTTCAAAACCGGGGGTGGGGTTTCCACTGTTATTTTGAGGCACGCTTTCCGTGCAAAAAGGGATTGGCGTTTTATTAAAGGCGCAGACATTTGAAAACAAAATGTTTCAGGTGAGTTAAACTATTTTGTCCGAGCTGCAACGAGCCTGTCTTTTTTTTTTCTGTTTCATTTTTGCTACAAAACCAAAGCATTTTCCTTTGGGGTTGTCCTAAAAGGAATTCTTCCCCCAGCAAACACTGTTTGGCCACCAATAAGCCTCCCGACATTACCTCCTAGCCAATAAATGACCAATAACCCCCCAACACCATTCTCAGAGTTGTGTCCTACATGGCACAACTGGATACGTGAACCTTTCCCCTTGCAGCCAGTAGCCACCCATGACTCTGCCTGTCTTGTGTTAGCCGTATCCAGCGGCACGCTACCTACCGATGCCTTAAGGCTCCCATTCAGCAAACGCGCGCCCTTAAAAGTGAAGCAAATGCAGAAACATTTGCATCGTCCCGGCCTTCGCTTTTTTGACCCCTCCGAGCCAGGGGCTGGTTATAGGTCGACATGTTTTGCCTCCTATTTATTGCTCTATTAGCTATACTTTTTGAAAGCCTGCAAGCGCTCTGTGCTGCTGATCATAAAGACCATGATAACCCAAATGACACCCCCCCACCTCCACCCTTTCTATTCACTCTTCTTTATCAGCTCGTGGGTAATGCACCGGGCTGGGATTCAGGACGGCTGGGCTTTATTCCTGTTCTCGACTTGTTGGTCAGCTCATTTGACCTCTCACTCTGCCCTCCCCATCCCAACATACTGGCTTTTGGGGCCAGGGACTCCTCTTATATCTGGGCCAGAGTGCTGCTGTCAAACCAGCTGCCAAATTCCCTCTGCTGTTCTCGCCTCTACCCCCCTGTCCCTCCACCCACCCGTCCCCTTAGGTGTGCAGACCCAGCCCTCAGTGCTGGGAGCTCTCTCTGCCATTCCTGCCACGTGCAGGTATTTTTTTTCTGCCCATAAGGTAAGGACTTTTTTTTTCCCCTCCTCACATTCCTGTTGGAAGCACGAGGGGAGCTGCCCCCCTCCGCAGCTCAACGTCCCAGAAAGAAAGAGCTAGCGTGGGTGGGTGGGCCTGGGGCAGCTCCTCCTCCTGTCTCATAACTTCTTCCAACTGTGCTGGGAGCTCCACTTCGGCCCCTCGGACCTGCACGCCTGCCTGGGAGCGACAGGAGCCTGGATACCCAGCCCAGCCCTTGGGGGGGATTTTTGACAGCTTGCTCCCAGACAGAGAGCGGCTCGGACCTCCATGGGGACGGGGAAGAGGTTGACGGTGTCCGACGACTGCAGCGTTTCTCTTCCTTGGGGGGAACCCAGCACGTGAAAGCTTCACCCAGGTAAGTCCTGCCAGCGCCGGAGATGCCCGGTCTTAGAGCTTTCTTCAGCTGCTCTGGCAAATTTTGCCCTCCAAAGCGGGTTTAGCATATGTTTGGCTTAGATCAATTGGATATCTGGTGAGGGGAGGGGTGGCAGGGGCTGCATTTGCAGCTGCTGGGGGCTGGAAGATACTTTCCAAGTCTTCAGCATGGTGCTGGAGCTCTGTGGGAACTGAAATGACTCTTTTGAGGTCATTAAAATGCCAGAGGCCTATTGCTGCTCTAAACTTTGGGGCACTTTCCCCGAGCGATTCAGTAGAAACGGCCCGGTACTGTCCCTGGTTGTTAGAAGAAGACTGGCAGCAAAGGATTGTCGGATGCATCCTGCGCTCAGCCCTGCCGCCTTCCTGGGGTTGCTTCTGGGCACGGCTGCATAGTTGACCCCAGGCATTTCCCTGATCGATAGGACTGAGAGCTGGGTTTGTTTTAACAAGGCGTGCATTTGGGTTTCCCCAAAATTGGTAAAATAACTGGTGCTAGAGGCAAATGATAGCTTTGGAAGGGAGCTCCGGGGGCATCTAGTCCCACCCCCGTGGATCAATTGTATTAAAACAATAGCAGCCCTAAGGCGGTCACTGTTGTTGGAGTTGAATATTACAGGGGGTTACTGGAGTGTGTGGGGGGCCTGACCTGCCCCAGGGTGTCTGCTCTGGCTGGGACATGCAGCCCTGGGAGGGATAGAGCGACACGTGCTATTTCCGCGCCCCCGCTGTATTCTGCTCTCAGTTGCACGGTGGGCAGCCCGGAGGAAACGCGCCAGGCTCGTTGCTCAAGACGTGCCTGGGTGCGAGCGACAGCAGCATTTAAGAGCTTGTGATTTGCAAGGCTGTGGCCATGAAGGGTTAGTGCAGGGAAGCCTAGAGGTGGCTTAGCCCTCCGGACGGCTGCTCCAGGGGCTAAATAGGACGGTGAACCAATCCCAGACTAACCAGTTAGTTAGGGGCTAGTAAAGCGGCTCAGTACATTTGGGGTCCATAAAGCACTTAAAGTTTCCCAGTTGTTCTTAGGCTCAGAGCTGCCCAGCAGCAGGCAGGACCCCCCCTCCCTGCCCCTCGCCCCCAAGACATCCTTCCTCAACAGCAAAGCCTGGTAGCCCTTCAAGGCGACTCTCCAGCAGCCACAAACAGTATAGACCAGTGGTTCCCAACCAGCCCACTGCTGCGGCCTATGTGACGTCCCATTAAATGGATGCATGGAAAGAAAATTGTGTGGGTGCAGCCCACAAGCTGCAAATGTGGCCCGCTGTAGCCAGTAGGTTGAGACCCGCCGGTATAGACCCTATGACGCACAGACGAGCACCTCTGATTGCATGCAGCAGAAGGCAGCGACGATGCACGCATCGGCCCGTGTGCTGTGACGTGGAGCAATGCCGTGCAGTCCCCCCATTCCCACCTGCTGCCTGTAAGCACTGGAAATCCTTCCCATGGGGAAACAGGGAATAATCCAGGAACCCTGTAAAAATCTATTGCTCTGCACCCCTGATAACTTAGAAATACCGGAAGGGGCGAGAAGAAGAAAGGCTTAGTAGCATGCAAAGGATTAACAAGGCATCAAGAAAATCCTCCTGGCAGCAAAAGACAGATTAGGCTGCATTGCATCCTCCCCAGGGAAGTGGTGTCAGTCCATTATAAACCCATTTGAGTGAGTTTCTAGTTAATTGATTGCAAAGCGGGAATAGATTAGGTTCACAGTCACCTATATGGACTAACAACCGGGTCCCTCCTGCTCAATCCAGGTCCTGAGTTTTGTATCTTAACTGTTGAGCTCTTCAAGGCAGGAATTGCTTTTGTTAGACCTGTCTGTGCAGCGCCTGACACAGCGCGGCCATAAGTCTAGCCCTGCAGGGGCTGTAGGAATATGAATACTCATAGCCCCCTCCTCTCTCATTCCTATGAGCCGGGAAGTCCCAATGCTTCAATGCTGAATCCAGCCTCACTTTCCCTAAATGGGAACGAGCTGGCTTGTGATTTTGTTGTTGCTATGAGGCCTAAAGCTTTGCACTGCATTTTCTCAGGCAAAAAGCACCCATGCTCGTACGCTCAGAAGGTGGGAGAACGACGGGTGGGTAAAATCTGCCCGTCTGTGGGGGATGCTTTGAGCTGGGTTGGATCGTATCTGCACATCTTGCAATCAGCTCAGGAATGACCCCCTGAATGGCAGCCGCTCAGCTGTAAGCCAAGACCTCCCCCAAATGGGGAACATCTGGCGAAGGCAGCTGTCAGAAGCCAGTTCACGTGTGATAGGGGTAGCAGGGAGAAGAGAGGAGGGCTTGAACTTGTGCCTCAAGGGCCAGCCTACAGCTGCTGCTGTTAGGACGCAGGAGACAGACAGCAGGAAGAGAGCGAGTCCACAGTCCGGTCTGTCGAAGAGGATACGGGTCTCCTGGGGTCGTCCGAGAGAATTACTTTGGGCTCAAGGGTAGGGCTCCCGGTGTTAATTTTTCACATCTCACTGTTGGCCCAGTTCGCCCCAGGTTAGCTTCTGCTGAAGGTCCCGCTGCCAAACCCCCTTGCTGGGAACTCCTTCAGTGCCAGGACAAGGCAAATGGGTATACTCTGAGTTGTTTTACACCCCCGAGCATAGTACGGCATTGAGCTGTGTCTAAGGCCCCAGGTCCCGTGTGCATCGGGACGCTGAAGTAAAGCGGTGTCCGTCTGCCTGGCTCCGTATGCCGTAAGCCAGAGGTTCTCACGTGGGTGCATGGGGCGGGAGGGTCAGTCGACGCCCTCGTACATCAGCTGATGTCAGGTAGCGTTGTGCTGAGCCGTGTCGTACCTACCAATTGCTTCACTCCATTCCCTTCCCAAAATGGGACCAATGTGTCTTTGCTGTGATTGCTCCTACAGCCCAGGCCCAGGCTGGGGGTCCCGAGAAGGATCCAAGAGGTGACTCCTTGGGCTATACCCAGAGTCAAATGTCTTCTTGTGTATCAGGGCTGTCCAACTTCTAAGCCCCCCGGGAGCCATACCAGGTGCGCCACGTATATCTTCCTTCCCTCCTCGCTTCATTGCATGGGCACATGAATGCAATCTTTTCCCCGCACGGGTACCCTTCCCAACTCTGCATGCTGTGGGCACGCTCTGCCCTTCCACACAGCCCGATCACCTCCCCATCCCAGACCTCGCACTAGGGGTAGGGTCCTCAGGCATACGTATGAGGGGGTCTTTCTTGGGGAGAGTGGCAGGGGTGGCGGGAAAGTCATCCTCAGCTCTCTGTGCTGCCACACTGCCTCACCCGCTGGAGCAGGGAGGCTGGAGACAACTCCATATGGAAAACACCCAGGGGATCTGTGCCGGATGCTCAGCTTTCTGTAGGAGGGTGAAGGGCCTGGCTGCTAGTAGGATACATATTGCAGAGCATCTTGCATGTTGAAAGGTTTTGCAAAGCTCCTTTGTCTGTGACCCTCCAGAGCCCCTGCCAACAGCGGCATCTCTGCCTGTGTGCTGCTGGGCTCCAGCATGTAATATGTGTGTGTGCGTGAGTGTGCTCTCAGTTAAAGAGGCTGGCTTCTTGCTCATGTGCAAGACTCATGTCCTGGGTAAAGGCCAGGACTTCCCTTATTCATCCAGCTGTGCTCTCTAGTGGGCCTCCTTCGGTCTCTTCCAACCTGCATTTTCTATGATTGCTTCTATGTGGTTGCCTGTCATTGCAGGGGACTCCCTCGGCGACCCAGGTGGGCCCTCACCTGAGTATCAACCCGGTGTGACTCCATTTAAGTCCGTGCAAATTAAATCGGGATCAGGCCCGGGGTGGATTTATCCTGGGAGTTTATCAGCACAGCCCTGATTCTAAAAGGTATCTAGGAGCTGCAAGAGGCCTTCTGGGCAATCAAAGCTAGTCCCTTGCTTTTGCATGTAATTGCTACCTCCAGGATGCCCCCAAATCACCATTTCAATGCCCCCCTCACTGCAGCTCCAAGGCATGGTGCCCGAACCACCAAGAACACCCTAAGTGTGTGCTGACCAGCCTGGAAATATTACCTTTGGCTCTGCAAAGGAGACATTTCCCTTCTGCGAGGAAAAACCAGATAACTGATATAGTATTGTTGATGCTCTAACAGTGATGAGTGACTGCAGGTGTTTTTAAAGTGGTTCATGGTAAGTATCCTATTGCTTTTGTGCAGTGCAAGCCCTGAAACCAAGGAAAGGTATGGTGTTGAAATGGCTACGTTTCCTCCATACTGGGTGCATCTACACATTCATTAATGCAGCACAGTTACCGCACATTAACTAGGGCCGGTTGGACTCTATGATCTGTTGAGGTCCCTTCTGACCCTAGCATCGATGAATCTAGCATCTATTAATTAAATGTAGTACTTGGATAACCAAGTACTAAATCAATCTGCAGTAACTTGTGCTACTACACAGTAGCACCGGTGCGTGGGTTTTTTTCGGACCTGAACTGCGCAGTAGTGTATTAGCATGGGTTTTGCCCGGCACGCTGCTGCGCAGTGTTATTAGGCTACTGTGCAGTTAGCATCTTGTGTAGACACACCTGCTGGTTCCCATTTGGCAGCTTTTCTTCTGAAAATGTGGAGCCATGGCTCTTATTTAAGTGTTATAAAGGGGAGGGCATGAAGTGGCCAGTGTTAATGTAGATGCCCGCACCTTATCTGGTTCTGGAGATGTGACTGCTTCAGCTGTTGGAAATACAGCCTTCTAACTTCCTGACTGTTTTATCACTATATCATGCTGGGGCGCTTGTACACGTCACGCGTTGTTGAGATACACGTCGCAAAACGACACCAAAAATCACCGTTTTGCTAGGTTAGTCGTGTGGTGCTTGACAACGAGTTGATGCATCAGAAGCAACCGCAACAGAGAAGAAATCCCAGACACAGAATCAGGGTCTTTTCTTTAGGCATCTGGATTTATTGACGTGATATGCACCTGTCCTTGAAAGCAGGCGGTCGCAAACAGCGTGCAGGCAAATCCTCCTTTCAGGATTGCAGCCCCAAACCCGTAATTTGTTCCCAGGAAGCTTCTCTGTAGCATGTTAATTAGGGAGACTAAGTCAGGCAGCAAATTCCTTTGCTGTTTGCAACAGCTGCCCCAGAAGAACCCATCGCACTAGGAGGGAGCAAAGGGGGCATGAGCTCGGCTGCTAAGAGGGACAGAAATGCAGCCAGAGGGCATGGGGATGGATGCAGGAGGGGTTCAAGGCTCCCGGCAGCTGCAGACTCTGGCTGCACACTGCCTGCCCCCCACTGCAGCCACTGAAAACTTAATGCTTTTGTATTATCACTCAGCATAAGATTTGGCAATGAGTGCAGGGGAGCAGGTGAGGGCCTAACTCCTTGGCAAGAGGACACCTCCCACTGCTCTGCACAACTGCAGCCCATAGCTGTCTGGCCACCGGCTGGAGCCTGTAGCTGTCCTGGGCACAAACCCTTGCAGGTACAGCAGGTGATACAGGATTTCTTCAAAGGCACTGCAGTGTTTTCACGGGAAGAAAGAGAACTTGTTAAACAGCATGTGATTTCAGCCTAGCAAATCCTGCACGGCTAATGCAGAGGGTTGGGCTGGGGGACCTGCAAGGTGCCTTCCAACCTGATGGGAGGCAGTCTAAGACCATCCATCTGCTCTCTCTACTTCCTCCCAGCATTGCAGTGTTCACAGCCTTAACTCCATCCTCATGGTGGACTTGGTGGCCGTCTGTAAGTATGCGAAGTGTGAATATCGGGAGCTGGGAGAAAAAACTGTTCACTAGGGCATCCCAGGGGAGGACAAGGAGCAGTGGCCATAAACTGTTAGAGGATGGTTTCAGGTTGTATGCAAGGAAGAACTTCTTTATGGTAAGGGGGACCAAAATCTGGAGGTGATGCAGTTCCCAACCTTAAAAGTCCTCAAGTGGAGACTGGACAGACGCCTTGCTGGGATCGTTGATCTCAGCAGTATTCCTGCCCAGAGCAGGGGGGTTGGACTCGATGATCTTTCGAGGTCCCTTCCAGCCCTTAATTTCTATGATTTCTATCATGTTGTTTTTAATTAAGGATTTTTAAAATAAGTGCACATCCTTAATACTCACATGCTTGATGCACACTGAATTACAGCAACAGTATGGAGCAGTAAGAGCAGGGCCTGGCTCCTTCTCTGATGCTAGCGAGTACCTCTGCCCAGGGGTGGATCCAGGGCAGGGTGCAGGGGTGCACTTGCACCTCCCGTTTGATTCCTGCTCCACCCAAAGTTTCAAACCAACCCCCTGCAAGTGGCAGCCGCATTGCTAGCCAGGCAGTGCTAAGGGGGTCCATTGACCTCGAGGTTCATTGTCATCTACCTGATCCTTTCTAAACTCTTCATTTCCTAGGTGTGAACAACTCTTTCTTCTTTTGAATGGGTTTGACGTTCCACCAATCAAGCCATCCTTTGGTCTGTAATTGTGCGGTCTGTGAGCGGCTCCTGGTAATGACGCTCCTATGGCACAGCCTCGCAGATTCTTTTTAACTCGGTCCAATTAAGTTATATTGGTTTTTGCTTGAACTGAATCATCCAGCCCTAGGCCCTGAGCATAGTAGTAAACTCGTAGTTTATTTTTAACTGGAGAAAAAGAGGTGATTTTACATGTGATGATGCACCTCACTATGTGCACCCCCCTTTTTAAAATCCTAGATTCTCCCGTGCTTCTGCCTCTCTTTCTGATCTACAAAAGCTTCTGAGTTAAACCTTCCCTTTTTCTCTTCTCCCACATGCATTTTCCTAAATGTACCCTCCACAGAGCGCTCGTATAACACTTAGGATATTTTTCTTTTCCTTTTGAGGAAGGAAGCCAGCAGAGGTCAAACTATCCCTGTGTGCTAATGCTTTCTGAGGTCCAGGGAATGTGACCTATTCAGGGTCGCCAGGTACATGTAGGCTTCACTCCCCTGAGGGAGCTGGACAATGGTCAGCGCCCCACTCTGACAGCAGCAATATGTTACTAGTTACTGGGTTTTGACTGACAGATGCCATACCAAGAAAATGAGATAAGTACCTAAGAGCTACCATTTGCTAGGTCACAACATAGGCCCATCTTGTCTGGTCTCCTTCGTCACACAGGGGCAGAGCCTGGATGCTGAAAGGGAGAGTGAACTGACTATGAGACAGCAACCAGGACTCATGGTAGGGGTGATAACTTTTATTAGATTTTTGCAAAAAAAAAAATCTTTAATTGCAAGCTTTCTGGCTTTAAATTAAATAATTTTTCTTGCAAAAATCTAGCTGGTCTAATAAAAGATATCACCTCTACCACAAGCCCTGATTGCTTTTTCTTTTAAACCAATATGGTTGCAACCTAGATACCTGGGTATGAGAAGGGTTTTTTCCACTTTTCATAGTTCACTTGCAGCCTCCAGCATTTAAGGTCTAGGAAGCTCTGATTCAGAGGCCGTATCCTCACTCCCATGCTCAATAGCTAGCTTCACTCCCATGCTCAATAATAGCGGATGCCCCTTTCCTCCAAGCAGGTGTCCGATCCCTTGGTGAATCTGGCTAAAGTGTTGGCTTCCACCTTGTCTGATAGCAGTGAGCTCCACGCTGCGTGAAAAAACAACTTCCTTGTGCTAGTTTAAAACTTACTACCTACTAGTACTCGTCTGCCTTACAGGGCTGCTGCCACCACAGCTGTACCAGCAGACACCCCTGCAATAACTGCAGAATATGGCTGGTTGGCAGACACCCCTGCTGGGTCTAGCACATGGAGAAGTTGTCGGTGTATGGGCAAGGGGGTGCAATCTTCTCATTTGCCTATAGTGGCAAAATGTAGTATACACTGAGCTGACGTCGCCAGGACCTGGCTCAGCTTGTCTCCTTTTGAGAGTTGCCATTTGCAGCTAGAAGGAGAGGATTGAATAAGGGTATCCCAGGTCATGGTCATCCATGGTGGGATGCAATACATTGAGGCAGGGATTGTACAGCGGCCCCCTCCCCTGGAGGACGAGCCATATAAATCCCGCGCTAGCGAGCGGTTGACACGGTTCTCATGGGACGCAT
This sequence comes from Alligator sinensis, assembly GCF_000455745.1. Taxonomy (NCBI): domain Eukaryota; kingdom Metazoa; phylum Chordata; order Crocodylia; family Alligatoridae; genus Alligator; species Alligator sinensis. Next base: position 111,666 of record NW_005842458.1, on the reverse strand, counting down.
TGAGATGCTAATCCAGCTAAATTTCCCCCAGCCCCCACCTCTCCTGACATTCGTGGGGAAAACAATAGCTCTCTGGTCTCAACCTCAAGTTCGTGGGACAGCAATGTTGCCAAGGCCCCCTGGGTCACTGCCTGCAGACAATCCAGGCATGTTCAGCTGGGTGTCGGAGTGGAAAATAGGCTTCCTTCAGCTCTCACTCCGTCTTCTTTTATTGAACAGCCAAGCAAAGTTTCCCTCAGCCCCTTCCCATTAGCAGGCAGTGCAGCCCCTTTAAATCAGGGAATCAATGGCATTTAAGGAAGAAAATATACTTTCTCAAAGTCCTCGCTCTGCGAGAAGAGGAATCGTTTACCCATTTTGCAAGGAGCAGCAGTTTCTGGCAGCTGCTGACCTTGCCTTTTCAGCGGGCTCCATGCTACAGTGCGTCTCGCGGTAGATATAATGCTCTTCGGAGGCAGGAGCTTAGTTGTGAACTTCCCTATGTTTCATGGCAGGGAAGGCGTCTGGTGACAAGGGGCCCGAACCCCCACTGGGGTAAACTGATGTGGTTAATGGGCTACTCCAAGGACGTACCGTAGAGCAGGAGCATTGTGGGACACAGCAGTGTAAGCTTCCTCCAGCCCCCTCGTAGAGGTGGGTATGAAAGGGGGTGATGGCAATATGCTGATTATTTCATGATCTGTCTCTCAGCTGGGACTTTGCTGTGCTATTGGCTCCTGTGACGTAGCAATCTGTGTGATGGATGAAGGAGTTAGGACCCTCAGCTGATCCTGTTTAGTCCTAATGGGATTTCATGCAAAGCCTTCCACCGGACTCAAGCTCCACCAGCTTTTCCTGGGTTTCTTATTTCCCCCTGTGACTGACAGCCCTCTAGACTCTCTTTGCTGTAACCCAGAAGTCTAGTCGGCCAAGCAAAACCAGTTGCAACCGTTCGGCAAGCTTCAATGAGCGTTTCAGCAGACAATGCTTTTGGATGGTGACAGCTTGGTGCACATCATTGTTTCCTTCCCTGGCCATCACTGCAACAGTCTGTCCCATATGGGATCCTGGCGTGGCGCTCGTAGAGTGACATGATCCAGGTGTCCCACTGCAAAAACACACGGTAGGCTGCACAGAGCTGGAAGGGGCCATTTTCGGGCCTATTCTCAGTGCATTAGCTTGGTGCATGGTGATCCCTGAATCTGTTCCCTGCTGTACACTCAGTCTGTGTGTAACCATGGGCGAGTCCTTCAGATGTGTCTGAAGAGGTGACCCCTGCTTAGCATTCTTAATTGGTTCCTGAAAAACCGAGCGTTGAGCAAAACCGACAGTTTTTGACGACCTAAGATGGCGACCACGAGTGTTTTTAACGACCCAATGGTGACCGCGAGCATTATAATGAAACTTGCTGAGCACTAAGTGGAATCAAGTATCAATTGAAAATGAGAGTTATAGCAAAATAATGCTAAATGATACGGCGTTAAGTGGGGCTGGCCTGTATTGCTTCTAAAACGCCCTTGCAAATGCTATCAACAGGCATAGTCCTGCCCACCACCCTCCTAGCCTATGGCCACGTCTGCGTGAGATGCTTATTGTGCGGTAGCTCATTATTACTGCGCAGTGGCGTCGCGGGGCATGAACCATGATGCGACGCCACTGTGCAGTAGTAACAAGCTATTACGGCACAATGGTAACAGGATACTGCGCAGTCAGTGTCCCCAGGAAGCCGTGCAGAGATGCTACTGTACAGTAATGACTGTGTAGTCAGAGTCTCATGTAGACGTGGCTTGTATGTGCCAAACCTGGAGGTCAATTGGCACCAAACCTGGAAACGAGTGTGCCCTCAAGATGACTTGGCTGCCTCATTTCTGGGTTTGGTGAGCGTGGAGGAGACCTGGGTGGGTGGGCTTTGCAAGAGCACTGTGGAAGCAGTATGGACACTCCTATAATGCCTCGGTTCTCCCATCACTGAAATGGGGATAATCGCAGTGCTCTAGCTTTCAGGAGAATTGTGAGGATGCCTTGAGGCCCGTGAGATGGTCGGGCATTGTGTAGAGGCAGCCATATTAGTACTATCCATGGGTAGACTTCGGGTGTAGGTGAGTGGTCAAGTGCTTTGCACGGTGCCTCGTTTACTGCATCGCTCTGGGGTCTTTTCCAGCTTCCTGGAGCTGGTGCTGCTGCTGCAGGTTTACTTGTCCCTCTAGGCAGGGATCCATGCGGAGCTGGATGAACTTCCTACATCACCGTCGGATCAGAGGTGGTCAGACGTGACCGGCAGCCCTTTGTGCATGAGAACATCCTTCCAGAGATCTGTGCTGTCAACTGGAGTGGAAATGTCATTCCCAATCTGCCCTCTAGATATAGATCAACTGACATTATCCAATGCATCCTCTT
>NW_005842458.1:106905-109203 GCF_000455745.1 Alligator sinensis | reverse complement strand
TTCCCTCATGCCTGTTCTGACAAGCTGGGAGGCCTGTAGCCAGCTTAGATACTTTCCTAAGAGCTGCCTTGCCAATGTTCCTACTTTCTGCATTTCCTTTGTGTCTTTCTCCAAGCAATGTCTGAGCTGTGAATACTACGCTGGATATCGCACCAACAGGCATTGCCTGTTTCCGGATTCAAACCTGCAGAGTTTTATTCATCTCATCGGTCCTAATGTAGGCAAGCACTTCCAATGGGCTTAACTCTCCATTGACTTGCACCTACGTCTTCATTCACACCTATCCAAAAGGGGTAGAAATGCCATCACTCGTGTTTAAGTGCCATTTCATACCTACATTGCACAGGTTCAAATGGCTAAGCAAGATGTAGAATAGTGAAGGACAGGACCATTGATATCAGCTAGATGGCCCCTCTGAGTAAAGGGCATGAGCTTAGCAGTGTCTCTGAAGAGAGCTAAGACCTGCTGCACTCATGGCGTTTTTATTGTCGGGTTATTTGTAAGTGCCAGCCTTTGTACGCCTGTTAGACTCAACCACTGCATCTAAATGAGGTTTAGGATAAGTAAGAGTAGGCACATCTACATGTGCATTAATGAGCCGTTATTACTGCACATTAAGTTTAGTACCAGGTCCTAATTCAATGCACAGCAACTGGCGCTACTTTGCAGCAGTGCTGGCATATAGTCTTTTAGTGATGCTAATGTGCAGTAGATTAATTCATAGCTGTTGCCACGATGAACTAATGCGCAGTAGTAATTAGTCTACTACGCATTTAGCATCTCATGTAGACACGCCCAGCAATTGATAACTGACAAGAATGCATAATGGAAGGGCCGGTTTTGGAGCCCGCTGCCAGCTGGCCTGTCCGTTCGGCCTTGGACACTGGCACCCTGGAGAATTTAAGCATCTGGTGCTGAGCAAGGTACAGAACAGCGTAACTGGATACGAATCACATTTTTTCCTATTCGCTGGAGTCATATTATTTCTTTATAATGCCGCTTGCCAGTGGGGGCTGTTCCAGCAAGTTATAATATCATGCTTGTGTTGCGTTCACCTTTTAGGAGATCCTCTCTTTCTCTGTAATAGCTTACTACTGCTGCCAGTTCATGGGTGGAGGTCTATTAGTGTCAATGGCAGAGCTCTGCATTTTGCTAGGGGATACAGATACTGCTAATGTTGTGCCTGGCGTCATTGCAGTAGTTCTTCACAAGCATGTGTAATTTTATGTACTGGATTGATGGAAAGGCCCATCCTCCAGATAATGCAGCAGATGGAAGCCAGGCTCAGCTAAGTCTCTTCTATATGATTTCACATATTTGGAGCCCATAAAGCTGTGGGTATTTATTATCTAGATATGCCCAGCACGTCCTGAGAAAAGCTGCTGAGATATATTTCAGAGGTGTTTCATGGAGCCCTTGGGATTTCTCAAGGATGCGATTTCATCTTGGACCCTCTCAAGTACCTGGGTGCTAACAGCCATTGCTTTCAATAGGAGGTGGGCATCGAAACACTACTGAGGACCGGAGCCGTCACGACAGGTAATTTCTGACATCTTCCAAGATCACTGCTGCCACAGACATTCATTGCACCTCTACCCTCCATACAGCTTAGTACTAAAACTTTGGTGTCGTTGTTGGTTGGCTGTAAATCAGCTTAGCTGCGTTCAAGCTAATGGAGCTGCATGTGAGGATGTAGCCCATTGAATTGGTCCGGGGGGTTGTACTGAAGCTCACGAGTGGCTCGTGGATCATCCGTTTGTTGCAGACGGAGTTTGCGGGCTCTGAAAAATCACTATTTTAATATTGGTTTACAAAAACACTGCAAATGCCTTATTCGCAGTACATATAAAGACAGTGATTATAATTTTTAAAAACCACATTAAACATAACCCACACCATTTTGACCCCAGGGTCTTGTTTCCATCAGGCAAGAATAACTCATGCCTGACTTCACCGTGGTCCTTCTTAAGAAACCGTGTTTCTCAAGGGTTGGGGATGACATCAGTGAACTCTGGAGCAAATCATCTCTCCTCGTAGAAGCAGGGGAGGTGGCAAATAGTGGAATTGCTTACCATACCTAAATATTTCCAAGTAAAATGGCAGTGCTGGAACGTTTCTGCTGAGATATGGATGTGGAACTGGAAAAATGAGAAAACATATAAGCCCACCTGTGCTACAGGGTTATGTACTATTTAGCCATTAGATTTCTCTCTGCATTGCAGAAGGCAGGCTAGATCTGCAGCGGAGAGACCAACGTTGTTCAACTTCAAAGCACCGGGGGGGTGGCTATACACCACA
>NW_005842458.1:106131-106895 GCF_000455745.1 Alligator sinensis | reverse complement strand
TCAGCACCATACCTAGACTCCTGGTGGTCCCGGGTGAACTTTTAGTATCGGGCCCCGCTTTATCAGATATAATGATAATAATAAAAAAAATTGCTATTTTCGGGTCCCCTTTCTGTCTGGGCCCCAGGTGGCTGCCTGTTTTGCCGATGCCTGTGTCCGGCCCTGCCTGGGTTGCGCATTGCGGGGGGCTAGATGCTGTGGGGGTCGACACCATGTATGTTCCTGGCACCACAACTGCACGCAGCCCCCGCACCAATGGGAGCACTCATCCTCGCTGCCACGTGTTAGTAAGAGCCCCCCACCCTCCACTGGAGCAGTGCGAGCCCATCCGCTCCCTGCTGCACAAGCACCCTCGCTGCCACCACCACGTGAGCAACCTCATCCCTGCTGCAAAACCTTACTCTATCTATGTCTGATCGAGTCAGTCTATACGGTACACATCTACCTGCCTTCTGCCTGACTTTCCACTAACATGGCTAACTACCTCTCTCTGCATCATACATATTTCCAGGCTGGATATGGCTTTTTTTTGTGGTTTCTGTTGTTTGGGAGAGAGACAGCTGAAGCTCAAACTATTCATTTACCCACCGTCTGTAGCTGTTTCCTGCTGTAGTGTTTGTTGTTTAAGAGGCTGTCATGCCACAGGCCAAGACAGGGTGTCTTTTTATGCACACATGCATGTGATTAGGACCGGAGGAATGTCTAAAATAAAAATTAAAGAAGCATATAAGCCTATAAACAGACAATAATGCTGGTCGGAAAGA
>NW_005842458.1:47852-105342 GCF_000455745.1 Alligator sinensis | reverse complement strand
AAGAGTGCAGTGTCAGCAGAATGAGGCTTGGGAAGTATCCATTGAATCCTATCCTTTTTAGGAGGGTTGGAGCAATGGTGTAGCCAGGATGATCCAGGAAATCTGCAAGAAATGAGGTTTTTCTTACTAAAAAAACCTTGCTTATCTTTTCTAGATCTGTTCCCGAGATTTTTACTTTCTTTTCCAAAGAAAATTATTCCATGAAAAAAGAAAGAAGGAATGAAAAGTGTTAAAAAAAAAATTCTATGTATTGCAAAAATATTGAGGGGAGCAGACCAGAGTGGGCAATCCTTATATATAAAGAGCAGTAATTGTCATTTCCCATACGGGAATATGACCTGCTTGTGCCTCCATGGAGTTATATTCACCCCCCTCAAACCTGACATGACCGAGAGCGGTGTCAGGCTTGATAGAGCATGGAGGTGATTTGTTTAAGGGACTGTAAAAACGGAGAAGTTGCCCCAATAAATTATTTACTGCAGGGCAGTAAAAGATCAAGGAAATTGTTCAGATTCCATTGAAAGCCTTGAACTTTATGGAGGTCAAGTCCCCACCCACACCAGCTTTCTCTGAAAATTTTATGGGGCACCATCGCTGCCTTTGAAATGGTGACTTGTGGGCGTCTGCGTCTGCAAATGAATTTTGTAAAACCTGCTTTTCTCTTGTCTCGTGGTTTACGATGTTTTATATGAATATCGTGAAAGAATCTAGATCCCCTCCCAGTTCCTAAGGATACAGAAAATAAGAGTCCCTCCCTTAGAGAGATTACAGTCCATCAGATGAGGAGGAGCAGGGAGATGAGACAGATAGGTCTTGCAAATTTAAAAATAAAAGGAATATAAAGTACTAGAAAGTGTGTGTTGTCCCTAGCCCATTTGAGAACAGTTATCACAGCTATCTAGCTAGCCTCGAAGTGCAGTTTTCTGTATGCATTGTATTAAATGCTGTCCTTTGCTAAAAGATGGCATCTCCTGTCCTGTATGGAGTCTATGGGAACGACAGCACTAGGATGGCTGGGTCTTATCCGCTGAAATGTTGTGTGCCAAGCATGTGGGCAAGTCTTCATACACTCTAGGATCAGGCTGAACCCTCTTTGGTCCATTTTCTTTGAAGCTCACTGAAATGTCCATGTGGACCCAGGAGGACAGAAACCAGCAAGCTTGGTCGTGTTGCATTTACTGTATCATTTGCGGTGGCATGCTAGTGACATAAATCCTTTTTTACTGCCTACCCTGGAGGCGGCCCTGTCTTTCTGCTTTAGTGGCATAAATTACAACAAAAAAAGTGTATGGATTGGCCTTTATTTTTTGCATGTTGACCTGATAAGACTCTTCACATAGATGATTCAAGCCTGGTTTCTCTTACCTATCTAGTCTGATTCCTGCCGTACAAAGCACTCTGATCCCTGGCACATGTGCAGGGCAGGAGGCATGATTTGGGGATTAGGATTAGATCCCAATCACACTCTTCTACTTGCCAGTAGAAAGATCCTGGGCTCCCTCCACACCAGCAACTTGAAAGCTTGAAACCTGCAAGTCCAGGGCTGGGACCAGTTGTCATCTGACTGTCAGCTCCAGCCTGGGACCTGCTACACATTCAATTTAAGGTGTCATGCAAACCAGCCACAAAAATGCTCTACATTATATGTGGAACATTTTTATGACTAGTTTGCCATTTGTTAGCACTTTACATTGAGTGCACATGTAGCGCCCTTGCCATTTATGCCACGGTTAACACACTAATTATGGCATAAATGTGTAGAGGAGACCCTTGATACAGACCCTTCTCAGTGGTTGACAGGGAAGCAGTCAACATTGTGGGCATGCATGGATGAAGTATTTACACCATTGTAATGAGTGTAAAAAAAAAAGTAGACAGTTAACACTAAACCTGAGGCAATGTCACCATATCTGGCAGAGATTTATCCTGAAAAGAATCAGGGATCGACCTCTACTGGTACAAGTTACACTGATTTAGGTTTTGTGTGTCTGCCTGCGTTCATCCTGGGGCAGCTGCTTGCTAAAGGCAAACTGACCACTACATTTTCTAGCGTACCACACACTCCCAAATAAGACACGCACCTTGTTCTGGGAAGCATAATAAAGAAAATACATTTTTTTCCAGAGTCATGGCCAAAATCTGACCCTGTAGAGCAGGGGCAGAGATTCATCTTCAGCTCACTGACCCTCCCTTGGCTGCTCAGCTAAAAGCTATTACTAATTCAGCAGCAGATCAGAGAAGGCAAAAAAACGATGACACTGAAGAGTGGAGAGAGGGGAAAAGAAACACAGCTCCCTGGCAACCAATTCAGTGCCTCCATGCTTCCATTCCAGCACAGAAACCAGCTTCCCGTCTTCAGACACACCCCAATTTTGGAAGGCTTATGTTTGAGGGGAAGGGTACGTGTGCTATGTGTGTGTATATATAGTATATGTACCTGCTTTCTTGTCATCAGGCACATCTACATGGCACCGTATGGTGACATAGTAACATGCTACATCACTGTACCACACACTACAGCAATGTAGCGATCACGTGTATCTACATGTGATTGCCAGCTATGTGACTGTAACAGCACAATCCCTGGGTATAGTGCACGGCTACTGCAACTTAGCACCAAAATCTAAGCGTGCGCTGCTTGCATGGTACAGGAACTACCCATACTGCCCTGTGCTTTAGTACTTCCAGAAGGCACCTGGGAAGCCCTGCGCTGGAGCTGGTTGCCTTCCCCACTTCTTCCCATGCAGGTCCCCAGACTCAGCCAGGAGTGGAGGGTTCCCTGCCCTCTGCTTCCCTGCAGAGTACAGCATGGGGCTTCCCTTGGTGCCACTTGAGTGTGGGAGCTGCAGGTGTGCTGCATGGAGCCCCCACGATAGAGGCGGCTGGACAGGCTACACTCCTTGACCCCTGCGCAGTGCTGGCTGGAACTGTGTCCCACTGGGAACCAGTGCCTGAGCTGGGCATGAGCACCCTGAATACCCCCGCCTGCTGCTGCTGCCCACCATGGGGGATGCACACCACGTGGGGGAGTGTTTGGAGGGGTCCCTCACACCCCCCACCCTCCCTCACACCCCACAAACGTAACACTCCACAAATCTCGCACACCCACACCCTGTCCCCACATCCCCCACCGACATAGACACACCTCAACATACCCTATGCCCTGCCCCACACACAGCCACACCCCACCCCACCATACACAAACACATCCCCAACAACACACATCCCCGCACCCCACCATACGCATACCCTCCCCACACCTCACTTAACACTCACACCCAACCACACCTCCCCCCACACAATATACAAGAGTAAGACTTTATTTTTCAGTTTTTATGCAATCACCTCTATATAGACTATGCAAACACAATTTATGGCAAAAATATGTTTTGTAATAACATTAAAATATGTTATAGTAGGCCTTTGACTTTTAGTGCATGATTTGGTTTTTTTCTGGTTCTAAGATGGCAACCCCCTCTCCCAGCAGGAGTATTGAAGGGTGGGGGCAACAGGAGGGACTTCCTGTGGCAAAGGTAAAGGGTTAGGGGGTGGGACTTTTGGGCCTAATATGGCAACTGGGGGTGGGGCAACTGTCAAAGGGCGGGGCTACCCATGTGGCCATTCACAGCTCACCAAAACACATTAGGCAGCCCTCCAGACAAAATAATTTCCCACCCCTGGTCTAGCTTCATCCTCTTTGCAACCGCCTGCAGGGAGTTGAAGGCTGTTATTAAATCCCCCTTGGTCTTCTCTTCTCCAGACTAAATGGGTGCACTGCCCTCGATCTACAGGCAGCACTCCTACCAATGCAACCTAGGATGCTGCTAGCCTTCTTGGTAACAAGGGCACACTGCTGGCTCATATCCAGCTTATTGTCCCCTGTCACCCCCAGGTCCTTTTCTGCAGAGCTGCTGCATAAAATGAAACAGGCTCTACTGAGACTTGAACTCAGATTGCTGGATTCAAAGTCCAGAGTGCTAACCATTACACCACAGTGTCTTAATTTCACAGCGCTGGCATCTCCAGCCTCCCTCTCCTTTCAGTAGAGCAATACTTTTGGGCAAAAATAATGTGTGGGGAGCAGCAGGGGAGGACAAGATGGTGGTGCCTTCTCAAAAAAACCCAGGCTTTTCAGGGACATTTTCTGTGTGTTGGATATGTGCGTTGGGGGAAAGGGAGATGTAACTGCTCAAAACAGGGGTGGGCAAAATGGCAGATCTGGTCTGTGGCTGGACTCTATTTCCTAGCAGTCCCTGCCCACATGGCTCCCAGTCGCTGTCCATGGTGACAGTGTGGGGCTGTGACAGTGCGGAGCCACAGAACTGGGGCTCTGCCTTGGCCCCAGCCCTGGCTCCATGCTGTCATGGCCCTGTGATCCCGGGGTCTCCATGGCGAATGCCCGGGAGCCATGCTGGTAGGGCATGCAGGTGGGTAGGGAGCTGCTCCAGGCCTGGGGCTGGGATGCTTTGCTGGCGACAGCATGGTAAACCCATGCTCACAGCAGGGGCATGCAGGCAGTGGATCATGGCTCTGCCTTGGCCCTGCACCATCACTACCCCATGATCCCGGGGTCTCCCCAGCTCTGCCTGTCCATCTTGCTCCCAGCTGTGGCCCCATCCCAGCCGTTCTGCCATGTGTGGGTCCCACCCTTGGAGATAGGCGTGGGGCAGATGGACTGGGGTGCATGGGCAGCAGGGCTGGATCCAGTGGCAGCAACCAGAAGGAGCTGCCACTGCAAGGATTGCTGGGAAATGGAGTCTGCCACAGGCCGGATTTGGCCCGTGGGCCAGATTTTGCCCATCCTGCCTCGAAATCTGCACTGACTGATTGTGCAATGGGAAGGTGTAAGAGAGTGCAGGCCCTTTAGAGATCTAGGGGCTGCTTGCAGGAGAGGTGCAGGTGGAGGGGATCAGGCTGCTGAGTGGATCCCAAGCTGGGGACTTGAAAAGTTGGAACTGAAAGAGAGCCGGGAAGCAGAAGGTGCTTGTGGGAGGTGGGACTTTAATAGCCTGAAGGGAAGAAAGGTACTGGTTGTTTTACAGCCTGGAGAAAGGCCTGGTTTTGTTTTAGCCTGAAGGGGGAAAAGGCTTTTTTTCTTTGTTTGACCTTTCCTAAGGAGGGCTTTGAATATAGGACCGGGTTTTGGAATTGAAAAGGAAGTGTGGATGTGACTGGAGTGATATGAGCTGGGAGAAGGCATGGCCAGCTCACATAAGATCACTTGCATTTTATTTTAACAGATGTTGACTGGGAGAAACCTTTTCTCTTCCAGGTATCGGAGCCCTGAATATGCTGATGCAATGTGTTTCACCTCCCACTTTTGCTTTCATGACCTGTCCCACATAATTGTTTCAAGGGGTCTCCCCGCAAACTTTGTACATGTGTTTAGCACAGGCAAATAGGTAGCTGCTAGGTAACAATTCATATAGTGTGTGTGAGCGTGTAATACCCTGGATCCCTTGCTGCCATTCAATGCATCTAATCTGGTGGGTCGGGATCCTGCTTATTCACTGTCCTTCACCTCCTTACACCTGCCTGAAGTGGGCATGAAACACAAGTGTTTGATTAGGCAATGTTTTTATACAGTCTGCCTCCCTTGGGTGTCATGCAGACACAGCAGGGCGAGCTCACTTTTTGGTACTATGTAATTTTGCAGCCCTGCCTCCCTCCCGCTTTCCTCTTTTCTACAGTTCACTTAGACCTTTTTAATAGCATCCTTTTTTGCATTTATTTGGATTGAAATGCTTAAAGACCGCAAACATGAAAAAGAGATTTTTAACCCCTACACGTCTCAAACATTTACCTATATAATAGCACTTTGGGTTATTGAAATAGAAAACTATAGATAACTCTACACTTCCCTTAATTTTGCTAATAAGCACTGAACGGTGTCTTTGCAGTCGTTTTGATTTCCTGGGGCTTGGACTTGGATGCTGCAGCACTTGAATTTAACTTCTCCATCCCTGAGGTCATGGAGAGGGGTTCAGTCTGAGAGCTACCGTGCCTCTATCCCACAAGCTGAAGAAGTGAAAGCAGTAGGAGGTTGTCACCCTGTAGCGGCCTCGCTGTTGGGTCACTTTGACACACGTCTTGGCAGAGCCTCATATAAACATTACAAGGAGGTTTCTTGTTTCCTTTAAAAACCTGTTTAGAATTGAAAACTAAAGATAACGAAGGAAACCAGGATTTTCAGCACGCTGGGCTTGCTCCCTTGGAAGGGTTGAGTATCTGGTGGGATGTAGGTCCCATGGCCCTGTTGAGGTTGGAGGTGGGAGGTAGGACAGCCCTGTTTAAGGCTGCTTCAAGGACTGCAGTGGGGAATATAACATACCGGCTGCACAGTATTACTGTGCTATGTTGTTACTATACTGTACTGCACAAGGGCAGAGTGCTTATGGCTCCAGCTCCAGAGCTGTGAGTTCAAATCCTGCTTCGGACTTGCACCAATGGCTCCACCTGGTCAACCCACCTGTAAATGGGCACCTGGTCAACTCAGCTGGATGGCTCAAATCCAAGGCAGCCGGATGGGGTGCTGGCCATGTCCCCCGCTTCTGTGCAGTGATTGTCCCCTAATCGTGATGGCTGGAGGATCACTGACCTTTTTGGCTACTGAGGTTATTTTAATGAATCTTCCTAATACCCCCAATGGCAACCTTCAGCGGGGAGGGGGGAAGTGAGGCATGGCACTGATGTGTATCTCCAAGAAGTGCCGGTAAGACAACTCAGGAGGTTGTGAGTCCTACTCCTATGTTCAATTCAGTAACAGGAGGGAGTCCGAAAATCCTCTCAGGAGATCTTCATCTATGAAGTTGGATCTTTGGGAACACTTGCAAGTGATACCTTTGCCCCAGTCAAGCTTAAGAGTGGGACAGAGACTATACTGTGCATTTAATACAAGAACAATATGATATGGAAAGGGAAACGCTGTCTTTGCAAGGGACTTCCACCATATACCTCATAAATAGATGAAGGTTATGCTCTTTGACTTCCAGTTGAACGATAGGACTGTTGGAGACGAATTTGCTGCCTACCATCCAGAGGTGCATGCATTTTCTTTCATTTAATTGCATGAGGATGACTGCTGGCTGCTACTGGAAGGCAACATGGGCATTCTGCATTAAATGTTCTGTATGAAGGGTGCGCATAAATGCAAGGCAGTGACTGGATCAGCAGGAGATCAGCCCATTGCAATGGACTGAATGGCGTAGATGTGCACCTCTGCCCCTTTGAATGGAATTAGATCACCTGAACTAGCAGAAACTCTGCCCTGTGCATCTAAACTTTCCTTGCTGTCATCTGCCCCCACTGAGATCAGTCCACCTCCATCCTCTTTTGAACCCCCCTGCAGAGAGGCGAAGGCTTCTATTCAATTCCCCCTCAGTCTTCTCTTCTCCAAACTAAATAATCCCAGTTTCCTCAGCCTCTCCTCACCAGTCACGTCTCCCAGCCCCTGAAACATTTTCATTGCCCGCCACTGGACTCTGTCCAATTTGTGCACATCCTTTCTGTAGCGGGGGGGGCAAAACTGGACACAGGACTCCAGATGCAGCCTCCCCAGTGCTGAATAGAGGGGAAGAATCACTTCCCTCCATCTGCTGCCAATGCTTCTACCAACACAGCCCAGGATGCCGTTAGCCTTCTTGCATCAAGGTCACGCTGCTGGCTCCTATCCATCTTATTGTCCACTGTCACCCCCAGGTCCTTTTCTGCAGAGCTGCTGCTTAAAATGAAAGTGGTTCTGCTGAGACTTGAACTCAGATTGCTGGATTCAAAGTCCAGAGTGCTAACCATTACACCACAGAACCAGTTATAAAAGCATACTCCTGACCCTGATTGTCCTGGTTAACAGCTGAGGCCATTCCAGCCTCCCTTTCCCTTCAGCAGAACAATACTTTTGGACAAAAATAATGTGTATGGAGCAGCAGGAGAGGACAAGATAGTGGTGCCTTCTCAAAAATACCCAGGTTTTTCAGGGACAATTCCTGCGTGTTGTATATTGTCTGCAGCAGGGGTGCTTAACCGCTGCCCACAGGCCAGATCCGGGCTGTGGCTCTGTGTCATCTAGCCTGCAGGGCTCCCCACAGGTCTAGGGGAGTGGTGTCACCACCTCCTTGCTGCCAAATCTTGGGACCTGTTGGGAGCCTGAGCCCTGCACACTGGATCCGGTGCCTGATCCCCATGCTCAGGGATGGGTAGAGGTGCTGCTGTGCCCAAGATCCAATCCCAGCATGTCGGGAGTGGAGGAGGGTGGTCCTGGGCCTCCCGGACCCAATCCTGTGTGAGAGGGGTAGTACCAGACCCCCCAGGACCCAATCCTAGCATGAGAGGGGAGGGAGGGGGGCAGTACTAGTCCCCTCCCAACCCAATCTGGGCGCACACGGGAGCAGAAGGGGGTGGTGGCAGGTCTCCTGCATTCAATCCTGGTGCATGGGGCATGGCCCAGGGCTTGATCCAGATTGCAGATGGTTCCCATGCTATTCCTATGGCCCGAATGGTCAAAAGGTTGAGCACTGCTGATCTAGAGGGGCATAAATGATGAGCAGCACTTGGAAGGTCCGGCCAAGTTGTGGGCTCCACCATGTTAAGTGCTGTACAAACACAGGGGGTGTGTCTACACATGCTGATTTAAGGCACATCAGCCATTTTTAAGGTGCATCAAGGGCGCAGGTCTACCTGTGCGTGCCCTTAATGCACCTTAAAAATGGTGATTTTAGGCTATGTGTGCATAAGTTTGATACCTGCAAAAGCAGGTGTCAACTTTAGGCGTGAATAGCTAAAGTGCCTTAGCACACATGTAGATGCACTGAGGCACATTAGTGTTGTGTATGTCAACTGACTTGGGGCTAACTTTAGTCCCAAGTCGGTCCGCTCACCTCGTTAATGCGCCTGAGCGCATGCATGTGTAGGTACGTGCCTAAATCTCCTTAATGCGCATTAGGCAAATGCGCATTAAGTTTAGGTTCATGTAAAAGCACGTGTACACATGCCCAGGGTGTACAAGTTCCAACCTAAAAAAGCTGGTGGTTGAAACGGGTCAGGCTCAGTGCTCTTCATGCCCTATTACAGAAGGGGAACTGAGGCACAGAGGTGCCTGAGGGACATGTCAGAGCTGTGAAGGGCCCCTGGATTCCCTGAGCCCAGTCTGTACAGAATGACTTTCCTGTATTTTATTTAGAAGATACCTCTGGGGGATTTTTTGTGTACATCCAAGCAATCTCTATAGCAACAGGCATGTTGCAAGCACATTTTGATAGGTAAGGCTTATAGGGCAGGAGCAGGTTAACTGCTAGGCAACAACAACCTAATGTTCTGAGCAATTAAGAGCAATGAGAGAGAAGCAGCAAAGCAATTAAGCAGCAGCTGAGTTGTCTGGTTTTTGCAAACTTTCCAGTCACGCCTATAGTAATACACTGAGGCTGATCTGCCTTCACGTGGCCTGCACCTGAAGCCAGAGGTGGCTATTGCAGTCGACACGTCCCCACCACCATCACGTGGAGACTCGACCATAGTCCTTTCTTGTTTTGCTGGTTTCCTTCACCTCGAATCATTTTAGACTGAAGCTGCAGGAATCAGCAGCTTTATTAAGCATTAATGTGTCCCTGGGATTGCATATTTATTTGCTATAGGGAACAATCCTGCCCTGGCTGAGAGCTAGGCTGGATGAAGTAATAGATCTTCCTTTTCATTAATGGCTATAATTCCCACCGTAGCTCGGTCCATAGCTGCTGCTGAAGCCCGCTCAGCATGGCACAACCAGGTGATACTTGCAATAGGAGAGGACTGTCTTATAGCCCATTAAAACAAATACATCCCTTCTGGCAATGCTGTCTATGTTGCAGTTATTGCTACTGAGAGGAAAGATGCTGCAGCCCTAACGAGCAATCAGCATTTGTTATGGGATTCTGCAAACTGCCTGTGGACAGTGTCCCGTGTTTCCCAGGCCTGCTTCTCCGCAGCACCCAGCCCGCCCACTAAGTGGCTCATTTTAGCAGTTCTCAGGCAGCAAGATTTAGGGACCCCAAAGGTTAGTTGTAAATGAGACTAATAAGAAGCTGAGAGAGTTGCTGTAAGCAGCAATGTCACTGCGGCGTCTACCTGTTCAAACTGCAGCGATCCTTCCTTCCTATTACCGCAATGGCTCTCCTTAGGGTTGCCCAAGAGTTTCCATTCTCAGCACCCCTTTCCTTTGCAATGCCAACATACCCCTTTGGACATGAAATGGATCCTGTTTGGCTTCTGCTGGGGGAACCAGCATCCAGATGCTAAAGAGTGAAGATGCCATAGACGTTGGCTTGCCTTGGTGGCCTTGCTGGGTTAAAATGGAGGCCCAGTGGCTGGGCTGAGTACCAGAAGCTTTCATTGCCCCTGCTGTGCCTCTTATGGCTGTGAGGATTTTGCACTCACTCTCGCTAACATTAAATTTGCCTCAACCCCTGCTTCTCTCTTGCAGATCAACATCGTTTTGGACCGCTCGATCACGGTGGTTACTGAAGAGGAAGCCACGGGAAGATGAGATTGTCATATGCTGAGCTACTCACTGTAGCAGCCCTCCTGGCACAGTACAGGACCGTGGCTGTGCATGAAGGTGTGTGGATAGCATGCAGTTTCCAACGGCATCAGAAGCAGGGTAGCAAAGGGCTCATGCATTGCACGCGGCGGAGGCATGCAGAGAAGGAAATGCCTTTTCCAGGTTGCCGCAACTGTTGCTGAAATAGGCTGAGGCTGCAGACACACCCCAAGGTCACCTATAAGGAGCCAACCTGGTGCCCCTAGTGTCAAAGCCTTGGGCCTCTATGGCTCGAACAGAAGAGGGTGAAAAGCTGGTCGAGATAGTGGCCAGCAGGAGCGACAAGGGGGAGATAGGCTCAGACCCCTCCTGTTGTGTAGGGTTTGACTGGCAATGGAAGAGGTCCATAGGAATAGCCAACTTCAGGGCCATCTAACTTAGTGACCCTCCAATGGCCAGGATCAGATACTGGCCCTTGCACTAGGCAGACGCAGGGGAACCTACCCCCATGTGTGTCTTATCTGTAGCTCCAATTCTAGGGATAAATCCGCCTCCATGTGAATGAGACATTGGTGGTGCTACGCCCTTGGGGTTTGGCTTGACTTCTTGCTGCCTTTTCTCAGTACCTCACAGAGTCATCTGGGAGGCCCAGAATAACACCAGGGCTCGTCTTCTTCTTTACCCATGGTTTCCAGTGTCTCCCAGCTGGTTTGGGTCCACACAAATGGCATTTAAAAGTGGCTGAAGAATGCAAGCCCAGGAGCTCTGGTTGAGGAGGGTGAGGGGCACTGCTGGGCGCTGCTGAGGTCTGGGAAAGGCGGTGGCTGCTTTGATCTGCTTGTTTTTTGCACTCACCCCAGGACACCCAGCCCTGGACTAGCAGCTCAGCAGGGCTGTTCTCCAGCAGCAAAGCTGGCCGTATCTCCCCTTGGCTCTCAGCACCGATGGGCAAGGGGTGTGCAGAGGGAGGCACTGGGCAGGGAATCCAGGGGGAAGCTGCAGTAGTGCCCCAGGTAGGTTAGCTAAGGCTCTGCAGAGGACGTTTGCTCCCTCTTGGGCCCCATTTGAAGCTCCCCAGTCCAGGTATTGCTCTGCCAGCCCTCACGGCAGGCACTTGGTGCTGCGATTCCCCAGGGTATATGCTGCTAGCAGCCCAGAACAGAGCAATGGGACATGACTCTCGTGGTCTGATGCTCCACATCTTCCCCTCCCGCATAGTACAAATTAGATCCAGGGATTCCCCATAGCACGCCAGTGAAGCCTGCATTGCATTCCCCTAATGGGGCTTGTCCAGCAGTGGATAACAGCCCACTATTGCTGCAAGCCAGGTGCGTTATTTCTTTGGCAGTGCTGTGGGCATGAAGCTCTGGTGTTTAAACCCTGCTAGTATAGGGGGGAACAATCAACGCACATGAGATCGATTGGATTTTTAAAATTTACTTGGTGGGATCTTCATTATTTTTGCAAGCTGTCTTGGGGAGAAGGGAAGGAACAGCTAATCCCAGGTCCTACAGGGTTCCCGTGGGGCTCTCTGGGGATGCCAGGATCCACCTGCTGGGATCCACCTGCCAGGATTGGGCCCGAGGCTATTAAGAAAGGGCCTGGAGCCCTCCGTAAAATCAGCAAGGAGTTAATAGAAGCTTTGGAATCGGCTACAAAATTAACTTGATTAAATTCCCGCCTGTCAATTAAGCCAATATATTTGGCCATAATGCTATTTAATTCAGAGCCTTAAACAGTGCAATAAATCAACGTTTACAGATGTCTCGCGCAAACCTGTGATTGATGAAATAGGGTAATTTCGGAGGTGCATGGAAAATTTCAAATAAAATCATATCCCCCTGTGATTAATATAGCTGTCTGCGTTGGGATTTGCTCCAGAAGGTACCAATCCAAATATGCTTAACATCACATGCTTTCCGTGACAGCTTCAGGCATCTGATCTAAGGCAGCTCAAAGCTCCTGGGTTTTTCCTTGCCAATCTGAGGCTCTGTCCACCCAGGTGCTGCATGCCTCACTCAGCATCTCGCAAAACAGGCTCCATAGGCCCTTTGGATCGCTGTTGAGAGCAGGATGACGTCACAGCTCCATGCAGAGGGCTTCAGGGGGGCTCATTCGTCATTACTGTGCACCTTGCATCATTGGGTATGCCCGGATGCAAAGTGCGTGCTAGCTAGGACGGCAAGCATTGCCCAGCGCACTGAGTAATAAGAATACATGGTGCAAGTTAGGGATGAATTCGGCCTTTTTTGAAGGAAGGATCAGAGGATAAGGAAGACCCCAGTCTTAGGAGGCAGACACCGGACACCTTTATACTGATGTAAATGTGGAGTGGACCAACAGTCCACTGCTTTACGCCACCCTAAGTCACTCTATTCAGGAGTCAAGTTGTCCCCGAGCTATTCAGGAGTAACTATATGCCAGTATGAGTGACCTCTGTATCTCTGTCATGTGTTTACACCTTTTTTTCAGTTTTTTCCCAGGATAGTCCTTTCACTGGGATGTATAGACCCAGTGATGAGGCAGTGGGATAGAGCCTCTTGCAGGCACCTACCAAGGGAGAGCAGATTGTCCACTCCAACCAGCTGCTGGGATTTGCACCGGGGCAAACTCTCGTGCGTAGGCATGGTTTTAAATAGGTGCATCATTATTTGTCAGATCAGGGCTGAAGTTGCTTGTTCCACGGGGCAGGCTCTTTATGTTGAAGTGAGTAACCATCGCACTTGGTGCTTCGATTTGCTAAGTGCACGATGCTTTCTCCCAGGGCTGAGATTTCGGAGCCTTCCTAGATAAGAGACTTCCATCCTCTTGGGATGATACCAATAACCGATGTACTGGAAAGAACTGAAGAACGTAAGAGCTGTTGTACTGGCTCAGACCAAAGCTTCGTCCAGCCCAGCATCCTGCCCCTGCCAGGCAGGTAGTGGATGCTTTAGAGCAGCGGTGCTCAGTCTTTGGCCCCTGGGCTGAATCTGGCCCACGGGGATCCACGAGGGTGCAGTACTTTGGTGGCGGGGGAGCAGTGGCAGTGTTAATCGCTGCAGTTTCCAGAGGTGCATCCTACTGCCTGCCAGCTGCTGTAGGTGACATTCCTACCTGCTGTGATGAATAGCCAGGGATGCACCTATTTGCCCGATTCCTTCTGGGACCCGGTTATACAATCAGCTTTTACCATGTCTTGTGGCAGTGAGTTCCACATCTTAATTATACACTGTATGAAAACCCACTTCCTTTACAGTTATTGTAAACCTGCTGCTTGATAACTTCCTGGGGTGGCTTCGATTGCTAGTGTAATGAGCCATAGGAAAAAAAACAACCCATGATTTCTCTACCTTAGCTCTCTCCCAGACCCTGGCTTCAAGCGGGCTCTTCTCCAGGCTGAAGAGGCCTGACCTTTTCTGTCTCGCCTTGCATGGAAGCTGGTCCCTAGCCCTGAGGACCTGAAAACTCAAGGAGATACGATCCAAAGGATTAGTTGTTTGCATGCCATTGAGCCCAGTGTTGTATTTCCCGTCAGGCTCGATGCACCCTTCCCGGGTAAAGCACAAATAGCAATCAGCGGTTGTTTTGCAGCAAGCAGAATTGCGATCTGAAAGAGCGCAGTCCTTTCCCCGTTGCGGTGAGTAGCACCATTTTATTACAGTAGGAATCGTTGCAGAATTGGCTCCACAATGTCATATAAGTAGCAGGAAAGTAGGATAGCTGGATAAGTAGGAGCTGGAAAATCTAGTTGGTCTAATAAAAGATATTGCCTCTCCCGCGAGTCCTGATTGCTTTTTTCTCTAAACCAATATGGCTACTTAACTCCTACCACTTGCTTTGCCAACAACATCCCTGAATGCGCATCCCAAATGGCAGAGATAAATGAAGCAACCCAGCCTGAGAATATGGGTTTTGCTACGTTGAATCTGTAGCTGAAAGTCAGGCTGGGACTGGGAAGGGAGGGGAGAAGGACCAGGGCAAGGCAGGGCCTTGGGAAGCCTTTCAGAGATGAAAAATGACAAAACAACTTCATAGAAACAAGGATTTCTTCTGGTTGCTTTTACTGGACCAGCTGCATAGCTTAGAGGGCCGTCGGATGAGTTTTCAAGCATCAAGCACCGTTCTTCAGCACCACTTCAGGTGTAAGACTTTTATTTCCTTCTTCTATTCAAGTCCCTTGTTCAGCGTGGGAAGACAGCGATTGCTCTGTGGTTAGTTGTGTCACACGGCAAAGCCCTTGTGAGCAACCGCAGTCCCCTCAGCTCACCCGCAAAGTGATGCTCCTTTTACACCCAGGATGACTCTGGGGGTGCTTTCTTATACCTGGAGAAGCACAAGACAAGCCAAAGCAAGTCCTTCTGAACTGTTCACTGGTTTATTCGGCTATTAGCAACCAGACAGCATTACCAATAGTAATGACATTAGCAGGAAATACATAGATATACTCGCTACCAGGTGGTGAGGTCTTGGGGTCCTCCGGATCCATCCTCCTAGTCAAGGCAAGCTCCAGACTCCCCCACCTTGGACCAGTCCTTTGCGTGGAGGTGTTTTATACAGCTCATAATCATACTCCTGCCCTATCCTGTGAGTTAATGATCTCTTGGCCAATCAGTATTTTGGGACTCTTCAACACTCCCGGACCAGGCACCTTGCATCTCAGCACTTATACGCTCAAGCCTCTATGGCTTCCTCTAAAGGACCCAGGCCTGTGAGCATGAGGGCAATAGCAGACCCACACCTTGCCAAGGGATTCAAGCCACTAGCGTGGGAAAACGATGCCAGGAGTAGCTGGTCGGGTATAGATATGCGGCGCTGACCTCAAGAGTGACCCTCTGACACCAAACCAACCCTACAAGAACAAACCAAGGGATGCAGCCCAGGCCTCTCAAGCCGGGCAACCAATCATTTGTGCGTCAGTCCAACACTCGTGAGGACGCCGCACAAAAAAGGAGCCTTTACATAGTCCATGTGAAGCACCATCCAGCTTATGTGCACCTCGGTGATAAGAAGTCAAGAATTTAATGCATCGGAGGGAAACATGCCCATGCTGGGCATCTCTTCCCACCCTGTGTTAAAATGATAGAGGAAAAAATAGCCCTGTTTGGATTTGTTAATGAATCTGAGCCCTCCGGGACAGTCTTCAGGTTTCTGTCTGGGAAACAGAGTTATTTCAGGTTGCTGAAATATGAAATTCAGTCTGACTAGCGCTTGAAAGCAAAGACGGCCGTGATGTTCATTGAATGAGGCTCCTGTCTTTCCAGTCGCCTTCCTCCTGGCTGTTTCTGGGGTGGCTCCAGGGTTACAAGGAAAGACCTGGCGGCTTGCTGAGTGCTGTGTTTAAAGCCACCTTGGCATCCTCGGGGACTCCAGCTAGCCGATGGCACTGGGACGGTGCAGGAGGACTGTCCCAGAGACTTGTGCATGCTTACAGTATGTGATAGTGTCAAATGGAGTGAATTCAACCCCCGCAATCGAGAAACTCCCCAGGAAATAGATGCTGAACAGGCTCTTCCTGTCACCGGTAATGAAACTAGGCTAGCTCTTTGGGTCACGTCCCTCCAGAAGGAGACAAACAGCGGGTGGGTTGAGATGGTTTGAAGCCGCTTCGAGGCTACCCCCAAATTCTGGGATGCTCTAGCTTTTGTGACTTTTTTGCCCCTATGGGTTTATTACTCCCCAGGTCTACTCCCCTTGCCCCCCACTCCTCTCTCCCTTCCCGATCTTTTTGTATTCATCTCATGCTATCTATTGGATAGACAGCTCTGTGCTTATCCTTTCACCGCATCTGATGAATTGAGCTTGGGGTCACGAAAACTGATTCATCTCTGGTTTAGTTAGTCTCTCAGGTGCATCTCTCCCCCACCTTCTGCTTGGCTTCAGACCAACACGGCTACCGACCTATCTATGCTGTAGGGGCCAGTGACATCTGTAGCACAAGTTGGAGCAGCCCAGGGGCAGGGGACGCTATAATTTTCACATGCTTTACATGGCTCTACAAGTAGCTGCAAGAGCCAGGAGATGGGGTACCCCGGCTGTGCTCCCCGGGCTGGTGCTGGGGGAATCTCTTGCTAGGATGTCCAGTATTTGTTACAGGAGCCAGGCAGGGGGGTCACACATACCCCAACCCCCACTGTGCAATAGCAGCAGGCTTCTCTCCATATTGCAGAGCAGAAGGAAGTGGCAAATGAAGCGGCCGCAGCATCTGCACCTGCCTGTCAGACCCCCGGCACTGAGCACTCTTGTCTTTCTTGTGGTCCTGGAGGCAGGACCCAAATTGCTCCCAATGGCGGAAGCTGGGTCTGCAGAATCCAATCAACCACCAATGTAATGTGCATCTCCCATGTAGCACCTCTCCCTGCCTGCTGTGCACAGGCCTCTAATGCAATAGAGATGTGGCATGAAGAATGATGCCTGTGCTCGGGGTGTGGGCAGTGATTTATGGGCTGAGCCAAATTATGCTCACCAGAGAACCCCAGGGCCCCATTTTCCTCCTCCTAATGCAGGTGCAGGACCTGCATAACCTCATTGACTGCCCCAGTAGGAAAGGGGTGGCAATTAGGTTTGCGAGTGAGCTTGCTTGTGTGTCTAACTGAGGGCAGGCGGGATAGAGAGGAAGGAGGATGCAGTGCTAGGCTAGAAGCTCGGGCTGTAGCTCTAGGTTCGGTTCCCTGCTCTGCTACAGGCTTCCTTCGTGACCCCTCGGCAAGTCATTTAGTGGCATGGCTACCATGTCTGGCAAGCGTGCCCACTCCCAGAGGGATCAAGATGCTTTTCTCCTGCTGATCTCAGTGGAATTAGGAGCCTGAGTGCCTTTGGGGATCTGTGCCTTATTCTGTCCATGTATCTGTTTCTGTAGAAGTGGGGTGGTAGCACTGCCCTGCTACGGTCATGGGCGCAATACGGTTATGTACTGAGGAAGCCTTGCATCCCTTCATCCTGCAGCTGTGGTGTCATCAGGGCTCCACACTGGTGTTGCACTGGGGGGTTATACACACACCCTGGCACAAGTTGCAACAAAGGAGGTTTAGTTTGGATATTAGGAAAAACTTTCTCAGTAGGAGGGTGGGGAAGCACTGGAACAGGCTACCCAGAAAGGTGGTGGCAGCTCCATCCTTGGAGGTTTTTAAGACCCAGGTAGACAAAGCCTTGGCTGGGATGATGTGGTTGCGGCTGGTCCTGCTTTGAGCAGGGGGTTGGACTAGATGGGTCCTCCTGAGGTCCCTTCCCACCCTCGTTTTCTATGACCCTATGACTGATGATGTAGTTGGGGCTGGTCCTGCTTGGAGCAGGGGGCTGGACTAGATGTGACCTCCCGAGCTCCTTTCCAACCCTCATTTTCTATAATTTCTATGATTCTGTCTTAAGCTCTACAGAGTGGACCTCACCCATGTTTGTCCCTCTTCCTGTAGTGTGTGGGACAGCAGAGGTGGCAGATATTTTGTTCCTCATTGGAGGATCCCAGACCCTTGGGAACAAGGACTTCCGAGCAATCCAAGACTTCATCGACAGCGTCATCCGGACCTTCGCGAACGTGGTGCTGGGGAAGGCGGGCATTCGGCTGGGCGTGACACTTTATGGTGAGAAGCCAAGGTGGGTTGAACCTTCATCCCCTGCTGGCATGCAGAGTCTCTAGAGCATCGGGTCGCAACCTTTTTGAGACTCAGGGGCCCCTCAATAGATTTCGGGAATGACAGCTCTCGTTTGTGAATACAGAAAAATACCAGGGCCATGCTTCTGTTGCAAAGCATCAGAAAGACCACAACAGGCCAGAGGATTTTTGACACCCTGGACTGTGATTTGAAATCTTTGCATTTATCTTGTGGATCATGTGTAGGTGTTTGCACACCTCCCAGTGCTGATATTGTGCGGCACCGTGCATCACCCTTAAAAGGACTCTGTGACCCCCTGGTGGAGAATCGCTGCTCTAAAGCTTTCACCTCTGCCTGTGTCTGAAGCCAGGGGCTCATCAGCATGGTTCATAATCCACTGAAAGGCCCACTGCAGTTTAACAAGGAAAGAGGCCTTTGGAAATGCTGGGGATGGGAGTAAAAGATCCCATCAAATGCCAGAGTCCTGGCAGCCTTAGCAGCACCTAGGTATGGTGGTATCCTTGTGCGAGCAGAATGGCTTGTAGATAGCCCTGAAGGCATGTCCATCACAAGCCCATACCTGCTCATCCTCTACCCCAGCAGCTGACCAGCTTGCTCCCACAAGCTCTGCTGACCCTCAGGGTCTGAGCTCATGGCTCCCCCCAGATCACCCCTTGCTGCATCTGGGTGCTCGGGCACTGCAGAAACAAGGTTGGGAAGTCCACCATCACTACCTGTTCTCAGGGTCCCACCCTTCTGTACTCCACTTCCCATCTCCACTTCTTTCATAGTACGAGCCAAGCATGGATGGAGAGACAAGTCATTTGCAGATTGCTTCCTAGACGGGCTCCACTTGAGGACTAGGCAGCTGGTTGGCACCCTGTCACTGGTACATGAAGGGCAGCACAAAGGGCAGGTGCATTAGGGTGTGAGGTTCTTTCACTGACCTGGAGCCCACTTCACTTTCAGAAGTGGGAGAAGCTGCATGGCCCAATCCCTGCTGTGTTTCACCGGGATAATGACAATTCAACCTCTCATTCACAATCCCCTCGTTTACCACTCCCAGGATGGGGATCGAGTTGGCAGATTCCACCACCATTGAAGAGGTGCTGGAGGCCGTTCGGGACCTCTTGTTCAAAGGGGGAAATGTGAAAATGGGGGATGCCCTGACATTTGTGGCCCGCACGGTGTTCCACCCAGCGGCGTCGAGGGACGATGCAGCAAAGGTGAGAACTGCAGAATGGCTCCCCTGGTCATCAGTATGGAGGCAACCCAGGACCTCCGTCTCTAAATACAGGAGTCTTTGGTGCCTGAGCTGAAGGAACAGGGAGCTGGTGCTTTGGCCTAGTGGTAAGTGGAAGCTAATTCCTAGTAGATAACTACCCCTCTTTCACTGAGGATTAAACTACTGTGGGTTAACTTTCATTTACCATGGGGTAAAGGTATGCGCTCGGTCAGGAACCACAGTACCTGTGGTTCCTGGTACCGAGTACCTGGAGTGCCTGGAGAGTCCTGTCCCCTCTAGCCCCAGGGTAACTTGTTTGTATGTCCAAATGCAAAGACAATAGCAGATTGACAATGTGTATGCCTGGATTTGGCACTAGAGAGGGACAAAAAGCCTTGCTGGGTGGGTGACACCACTGCGGGATTGTGTGTACCTGGTCTTGGGCACAGAGCTCAGCAGGGCACGGGGGTGATGAGAGTGCCATTGCTGCCCTGCCTTATAGCAGCAGCGCTCTCGTTTCTGTGGCTTATTGTTTTGACGTTAGTCCTAGACCATCCACTTCCACTAACCAAACTACCACATGCTCCCTATAGATAGGAAAGGGGTTTTTATATTCCTTTTTTAGTCCAATCTTGTCAGCGTGCAGACACTCAAAATCTCCTGGGGGGGTCCTACCCAGAGGAAGGACTTGTAGGATAAAGAGTTGCTGACTTTGGCCATCATCTCCAGTCTGGCCATGGATGGACGTTGTTCCTATCTGATGGCTCAGTTGGATGATGCCGATGGCCAAGTGTTTGGTGTCTTTGGTGCAGCTGGAATCCCAGGCTTCTTAGTACTTCTGTTATGCATGGGATCGTTGAGTTGAAACCGTTCTCTCTCCTGGGTCAGAGCTCCCTTCCCTCTGGAGCAGAAGGTGCATGGGGCAGGAAGAGCTCACCTGCCTCTGATACCTGTTCTGCGGATAAGGAAACCACCTCTGCTTTCCAGGGCTGTCAGCCCGGTTCCTTCCTAATCACACTCTCTAAGGATCATCAGCCAGCAGAGCGTGTCAGTCACTCCTGGTACACGCTGCAAATTGCTCATGTTCAACACCTTGTTATCTGGCTGTAACTCTGCTGCTTTGCAGATAGTTATTTTAATAACCGACGGGGACTCTGCCGATTCTGTTGAAGATGCAGCTGTAGCACTGCAGGACGCGGGAGTTACAGTGTTTGCTGTGGGTACGTATGGTAGTGATGAAGACCTCTTTGCGCCTCACCAGAAGATAATCACATGTACAAAACAGGCTGTTCACCAGTGAGTATTGGAATATAGCGTAGAATATGTGCCGCTCTGTACTGCATGCATGCTACCAAATCCTGCAGAAGCATTGAGGAGAGGAGAGCTGTGAGGTCTGCATTAGAGCAGGGTGAGTTGTTTGGGTTTTTTTGATGAATAGTGTTTAAAAATGCAATCGGGGTGAGCAGACCTATTTGTTAACTCAGGTCAAAGGTCAACACCAGCATATAATTTCTCTCTAAAAAAAAAAAAAGAAGGAAAGCGTCCCCAAAAGCCAAGCCATTTTGCACTTGCCTTCTCAAAGTGATTTTTCATTTGCAAATGATGGTTTGCAACCAAATGGGCTAAAATTAATCTTAAAAATGTAAAAAGTTTCACTCTCCTCCCAAAGCAAATCAACCCCTTGGTTTGAAGTTGGGCAAAACATTCAGTTTGACCCCAAAACCAAACCTTTTTTTTTTCAATTTCCCAAAGGCTCTTTTTTGGTTAGGAAACAGCATTTTTGGTCCAGGTCAACCTGAAGGAACTTTAAAAAAAATCTTAATCTTTCAGTTTCAATTACGCACACAGAAATTCAATTATTTGCAGTCCAGACTGCGCCAGGTAATACCAATACGCTGCTGAATACCCAGCATGGTTCTCTGTCCCTTTTCAGCTCATTTTGGAGGGGACCTTAGTGAGGACTGAAAAGCCCTCACTGCTGGGGTGAAAAGGGATGTTTCATTTACCCCCGGGCAATACAAAAGGGGGTCAGAAGGGGCAGATGCAGGGGGGTGCAGTGGTGCATTTGCACCCTGCTTTGATTCCTGCTCCACCCAACCTTCAAACCAACTGCCTGGAAGGGGAAGTG
The DNA here is from genome assembly GCF_000455745.1 of Alligator sinensis. Classification (NCBI taxonomy): domain Eukaryota; kingdom Metazoa; phylum Chordata; order Crocodylia; family Alligatoridae; genus Alligator; species Alligator sinensis. The sequence continues at coordinate 83,911 of NW_005842458.1, read as the reverse complement.
GCATTTCTATTCAGGCAGCAGTGGGTGAGTCACCTGACTTCATGGCTCATTGTCATCTCACTGATTCTTGCTAATCTCTCTCCACTCCATAGGTGTTAATGACCCTCTCTCTGTTTTAATGGCCTCGATGTTCCACTATTCAAACTATCCTTTCTTTTGCAATGCTGCTGGTAGCCATTCCTGGTAATGTGTCTTTTCCGTTTCACACCCCTGCAGACAACTGGTTTTTAGCTCCCGCTAAAAAACTTCTCTCAAGCCTGGTGACATTAACTCAGGTGAACTTTAACCCGGGTGTGGAAATAACTGGCAATGGAGTGCAGGATGCTCTGTCAAGATGCTCAAGAAGGCTAGATTTTATTATATGACTCTGAATAAGACAAGCACATTTAACTCTAATGACTGCAGGACTAATGAAATGATATATTTTGGCTGTTTTTACTGAGTCTGCTGCATTTTTTTTAAACTTTACATAGAATTTCGCAAATGAGAGCACATCCTAATAAAGCTATATTTGTTTTTGCTTTGATCTTCTACTGAGTAATACCAGGCCCCTAAAAGCTTCTAGTTTTCCTTTAACTTAAGAACAATGTGTTGTGTTATATGGGATGATGCACCACACTATCTGCACCCACCTTTTCACAATCCTAAATCCTCTTGTGGGTCAGACATTGCTATTCTAGTTGGGTCACAGTGTCCCCGTGCTCTGCATGGGAGTGGGAGTGTTAATTAGTGGAGACTGAGATCTGCTTTCTTTCCCTGCATGCTTAGGAATTAAGAACGCCAATAAGAACGAGCTGAAGAAAATAGCTTCAGAGCCCACGGAGGAACACGTGCTTTATGCGGAGGATTTCCACCTGCTCCATAACCTGTCCCCCAAACTCTCCCGCAGGCTGTGCTTCACTGCCTCGGAGCCCCCACGGCCGGCCAAGATGACTGTGAATGGTGAGTCTGGGCTCCCCCATGCCTTTGCTTGAATCAGACGAGAGTGGAAGGCACCCTTGCTCTGTTAATTTGTGCAGGTTTTTAGGATAATTTCTGTGGTCCTTTTGTAAATGCCTGTAGAAACCTATTGGGTTTTGCCCTCTCTTCCGTTCTCTGTAACGTGCACAAGTGCCCTAGGATGTCTCCATGAGGAGAGGAGGAAATCTTTGGATCCAGGCACAAAGGCAGAGTCCAGATCCTTCTAGCCTACATAGGAACCGGCTTGCCTTGGTCATGCTTTCCTGGCAAGGCCACCTGTGAAACCAAAATGGCACTTTGGCTCATAAAGGGTCTGGCTGGTGCTGACTGTCTGGCCCTACTCATCACCTGGCATGTCAGGCAGTTTTTCTTTCCCTGCCTGCTTTTAGCTGAGAAGATTGTCGGCCCTCGGGATCTGCTGGTCACGGAGCAAGGTCACAGCTCGTTGAGGCTGACCTGGACTCCTGCCATGGGGAAGGTGTCGGAGTACCTCGTCCTCCAGCGTTTGCTCTCAGCTGCTGGGCAGCCTGCTCCTGAGGACCAGCGGCAGGTAGGGCTGCACTCACCCTGCGCAGAGACTCGCTCCCCTTCCTCCCCCTGACACCAACCCGATGACTTTTGTCTATATGGGGCATTTGTCGTGGTTTTCAGAGGTGCCAAGCACTTCCAATTGCCACTGGCTTAGACTCTGGAGCGAGGCCCAGGCAAACATCTGAACTTCTGCTGGTATCCTGTGCAGATCTCTGAACTAGACAAGCTAGGTTTCCTGCCCATGACTAATCTGGAAGGCCCAGATCTAGGGAAAGCAAGGTCAAATATCTGCCCAAGCCTCACGGGCCCTCAGGGATAAGGCATGCTGATGTTTGAGACTGGTCTCTGCCACAGACAACCCAGCTCACCTTGGGCAAACCACTTAAACTCTCTTTGCTGCGCAGGCCAGAGAGCACGTTTCTATGCCAGCTGCCCTTTATAGCCTCTGCCATCACATTTACAATCTGAAGAAAACATGGGAAAAACCATGGCCAAAGTGATCCCTTTCCCAGTAGCAGCCTCTTGCTTTTCACTAGGCACTCGGTCTCAGGCCCATAGAAGTAAATGGAAGGGTTCCTCTTGGATTTAGCAGGGTTTGAGGATTAAGTCTTTTGCCCCCTTGGATTTCCTTGGGCTAGTCTCAGAGACTGTCTCCCTCCCCTCCATGCTATTTTAATCCTTGGGATGTGAGCAGCTCTACCAAAGACCAAGCTAGACAGATCTGTTGAAACCCTTTATACCCCTAATTGTGATGAGCAGAGAGGTGGATAGCACATTAGCCTTAAAGGTGCCACCACGTGCTTCTGGATAGCAAAAGACCAGATATGGGGAGCTGAAGGAGAAATTCCTGATCTTTGCCCAGAGCAGCTGAGGACATATCCTACTGTCCAAGGGATTCACTGTCTTGCTGACTTCCTAGCAAAACCCTCCCAGTTCCCTTCGCCGTGTTGTGTAGCTCACTGCTGTCTGATGTGAGCTTGGATAGCCAGCATGGGGGGCCTCTCTCTGATGGACAACAGCCTGATGTGCCCAGTTTCATCCAGCTGGGACCTGGGACTGCATCTGCCCCACTGGGCCCTGACTCATTGCTCACCAGAGCCAGCATCCTTTTCGAGAGACCTTGCCCAACAGCGCCCAGCTAAGCCCCTCTCTCCTCTTTCCCAGCTGGTCGTGGACAGTGACAAGAACACCGTGCTGGTGCCAGACCTGAAGCCCAACACCAAGTATTTCTTCACAGTCCAGGCCATCTACCCAGATGCCCCCAGGGAGTCGATGACTGTCAAAGGGAAGACGAGTGAGTCTGTCCTTGGATATGTCTCCCTTATTTTGCATTTATGTATTGGGGTGTAAAGGAGCTGGCGGAGGGATGCTGCATGTAGCATCAGAAGGGTCTGATATCGCTTGGTTTAATGACCAAAGCACTGGTGGTATCTGGTTTGAGGGCCTGAAAACAGGTGAGTGCAGGGATTTTACAAAGCTCTGTATGATGGGTCCTAGGAGGGCTCAGGGCTGGGTGTATGCAGAAGAGTTTGTGGGAATAGAAACTTGGTTATTTCAAGGCATTATTCTGCTGAGCTCCACATATCCCTGCAAGGAAGAAATCCATCCCCGTGATGGGAACAGATAGGCCTATGCATGGCTGTCTGTTCCCCATATGCTCTATTTAAGTGACTCATAGACCTTATACTGCCCTATACACAAACCCAACAGAGTAAGCGCCTGTTGTCAGGAAGTGCCATCCGCGTGGTCCCCGTGCAGCATGGGGAATCCACTCACAATCGGCTGATCCCTGCTTGGCATCATCAGACTGGCAGGATAGTGGCTGCTTTTTACACGTCTAACTCCCATTTTACTCTCGTTAAGACGTTTTCCACTGCTTTATCGGGATTGTCTCCCTGCTATATTGAGTCATGTAGAGTCCCTCTGCTGTTACGTTGCACTCTGTCTTTTTGAACCACATTCCCAACATCAGACACAGTCATAAGGTTAGAAGAGACCTCCAGCACAATCTTGCACAGAAGCAGATAGTTACTCCTAAGCTATCCCTGTCCAGTGCTTATCTCGCTTCTTCTTGAAAACCTCCCAAGGGGGCTAAATTCAGTCCATTCGGTACTGATGCCACTGTTTCCGTGGGGTCTGGTTTTGCTGGATGGAACGTGTCTTGAAACAGATGTTTCTGAGCCGCAGATGTGCAAAGGAGCTGCACACATTCAGCTCCTCTGTCTTGCAGGAAGCACCTCATCTGCTTGCCCAACAGGCTCCAACAAGAACCGTTCCTTTCGGAGCGATACCTAATTGTCTGTTAAAGGGAAGATCCCAGCCAGGCTTAATGAAGAACGAGTTTCAATAAGGCAAATTCATCCATGCTTGCTAAGAATGAGATGGGAGGTTATTGCGGTAGGAGCGAGGTTGTGGGATCTCATCTCTTCTTAACCCTGGCATTAAGCCTGGGGAAGACGCTTGACATCTAGGTGTTGTGGCTGATTGGTTCACACTGGGCTTCTCTTTGCTCAAGGTTTTCCCCATTGCATGTCTTCATGTTCACTTCGTGATTTTGCTCGGTCTTCAGTGTAGTGTAGCACGTGAAGTCCATGTGGCAGGGCGGGTGGGATAAGAAGGAGCAGAGCTGGGGATGGAAAACAGGAGAGATGGGCACGCTTTATCCTGCTTGGAAAAAGAGGGCCTGGCACCCCGTTCTTTGCTTTCATGGTTCCTTTAGAAAGAGGTTGAATGGAGACTTACCCCAGAAGGGAGATTGTTCTCCTTTGCACCTTGGTAAGAAAACCAGAGAACGGAAAGAAGAATTTAAGAGTGATCCTCAGTCTAACATACCCAATGCACTATTACAAACCCAAGGGGCTACCAGAAATGCCGCGGTCCTGCAAGATCTGTACAGCTGCACATGAAGTTCCTGATAACAAAGCCAGTTTTACATTCAAATGCACTGTGCCTTCTGCAGGAGGGCAAAGATAATGAGAAGCTAGGTATGTTTCCCAGAGCTCTCTGCGCCATTCGAAGCAGGGGTGCATTGTGGGCAGTTTCGGCGCAGTTGCTGTTCAATGCCCAGTTTTGCAAATGAGCATGCAAGAGGTGACAGACCCGAAGAGCAGAACCAAGCATCCTCCCGGGGTATGGAAGGGAGGGTCGGGAATCAGCTCCTTCAAGGTGTACTCACCTGATTGTCTTCTTATCTTTGGAGATCCAGGGCATTTCTCTGCTTTGTGTCTTTGCTGCGATTCATGGAAGCAGTGCTGCCCATTAACCTCAGGGTTGTGTTTGTATCTTCAAGCACCTGTGCCTCCAGTGACTAATTTCCGGGTCATTGAAGAAGGCCTCTTCAGCCTCAAGGTGGCTTGGACGGCTCCCCTGGGGAGGCTGGAAGGCTACAAGATCTACATTCCCAGACGTAAGTGGAGGTCTCCTGGGCTTTCAGGTCCACTTCATGGCTCGTCATGCAACTGGTTGGTCTTGCAGAGCTGTTTGGGAAGCTGAGTCTGGCCACTTCTGTCCGCTAAGGCCAAGCGAGTGCTTTGCGCTGCAGGGGGAATGGCAATGGGTTGTCAGCAACCTTCTGGGATGAGGTTGCATGGGTGTCATCTAATTCATCTGGGCTCTCCAGGTGGAAGTAGGACTTCTTCTACTTTTGAGACATCCAAGTGGAACATATGCCTGTGTTCCCAAGTGCGATCCATGTTACGGCTCAGCCATCACCAAAACACTGAAGGTGTCTCAGTTCATGAAGTGCCTTCATTTCAGCCAGAAACGATCCCCAGGGAGACTTGTCCTTGCTTGCAGCACGTGCTCAGAATTGGTCCAGGATGACTCCCCACCTACGCTCTGCTGTGGTCCAGTTGTAGCTGGGGTGTGCATGCACTTGGGAGAAGCCCACGGTTTCTTAGATGGAGGAAAACTGTGCTGAGCAATTGTATGAAGCTGAGATCATGCAATGGGGAAGAGAAGGGCTCTCCTGTGCTTTGCCAAGTGGCCTAGTGGTTAGGGCATACGCTTGGGAAGTGGCGCTTGACTCCTTCATTCTCAGCTGCCCAGTGGCCCATCCTCATGGAAAGAGGGGAAGGGACCCTCAGTCCTGCTGAACCCCTGGGTGGATGGTCAAGTTGGAGATGAGAGTTCAAACCCCACAGGCTGTGTAGGGACTGGCCTATCCATCCCACCCCTGGGCCAAGTGCCCCAATTGGTAAGCTATTGAGATGGCTGGGTCCTCCTTACTTCACCTTAACGGCAGTGCATCTGTCCATGGTTCATGTGGGGTCTTCTCCTCTCAAGGAGCTGGTTTCCGACTTGGCAGGAAAGCACCAAGCTGCCCCTTGAATGGCTGGGGGAGCTACATATCTCCCTGGGCACAACAGGATGGGTTTCCTGAGGTGGGGCTCTCGTTTTTGGCTGAGCGGTCGCTAAATCATAGTTGGCCCATAGGCTGAAATTGTCTCCTGTGCCCAGGTCCTATACTGGCCTGGTAAATATGCCGTGTGGCTCCCTCATCCTGGTGTCCCCGTTGCTTTTGGTCCCCACAGCAAACATGCCTGGGATGACCTATGAGCAGATTCTGGAGGCAGATGTCACATCTCATGTGCTTCCCGACCTGCAAGAGGATAAAGAATACACTGTCAGCATCTACGCCATGTATCCAGAGGGCCCGAGCCAACCGGCGTCTGTGACAGCAAGAACATGTAAGAGGTTTGGCTTCTTAGGTAGTGTTATGCCTACTCTCATTTGCATTTATGAGATATGCAAACTCTTATTTGCATATTCATACCTGGCCGTGTGCTGTACCCAAGACTCATGCATGCTCATTCGCATATTCACACATGTTCTCATGCCTTATCCAGGCCTCATACCTGCTCACTTCCATGTTCACACCTGCTTACCCAGAGCCAATGCAAGCTCATTTCCACACTGATAGACTCTTGCCTATGCTCATCCAAACATTCAGATTTTGCTCAGACCTGCTGTCACTCTCACTCCCGCATCCCTTTACCTGCACACTCTCACCACTGGGGATTGCAGCCTCTGCTCTGACCTATGTCATCAGGTGGAGGTACAGAAAACTCTGTTCTTGCTGTGTGCAAGCAATGGAAGGCACCATTAGGAGCTTAAATATGAAAACCAAGTTGTCCCGAAGGTTGCATCCCCTCCTTGGCCTTCAGGGTTGGCCTCTTCTTGAGGCTGCAGAAGCAGGCATCAGCTCCACAGGTTTTGGCTATGCCATTGAAGGCCATTGCATCCCCTCCTTGGCCTCCAGGGTTGGCCTCTTCTTGAGGCTGCAGAAGAAGGCATCAGCTCCAGTCTCACCATCAGTGCCCATCTCAGCAGATAGGATCATGCAGGTGGAGATCCTCACTGCTTGCTAGATCCAGCCTCATACCAGCAGCCGTGGTGTAAATCCTGTCAACACGGGTCCGGGAGAGGGCAGCTGTGCACGCTACCGCTTGACCTCCCCTGCTAGGTCAAGAAGACTTCACCATCCCTGCAGTCCACCCTCTCCCCACACTGGGGCCTGGATCTGTCAGCACCTGGCTCCTCTCCACTCCCACCTTGCATTTTGTCTTCATTCAACATGACTCCAACCAGACTGGCACAGGCCAGAGATAGTGGTGGTGACAGCTTTAGTTTGCTTTGTTGCCTCTCTGGCTGAGGGTGATGGGTAGACAACTGCCTTTTATTTGCTGCATTAAGGCTGGAAGGCTACGATGGGATGTTTAGAAATCTTCCCCCTTCACTGATTGACATGCTGGAGTCAATGAAAGGCAGCCAGCAGTGCCTGGAAAGTCACTGGGTGCATGGGCTGCAAAGGCACTTTGCTAAGAGGTTTGTCCCCTTGTAATCTTCCAGTGAGGTTCCTGCCTACGAGAAGCGTCTTGGTGCAGAATGAAACCACCAACACCCTCCAGGCCAGGTGGATGCCGGTCCGAGGGGCTTCTGGTTACAGGCTCACTTGGGTGTCCACAGGTACAGCATCAGGACACAGAGGCAGGGTGGGAGTTTTATTCATGGTGATCTGTCAGTGACTTGCACCCTACGTTCCCCTTGCCGCTTGCTTTTGTCCTTGTTGCTCCTAACAGGGCTCCGCTTCCTCTACTAGCCTCCGGCAATGTCTCTGTTCCATCCCCTGATCCCCTAAACCAGCCAAACCTGACCTGAATTACAGGAAGGATCCTTTCCCTGCCCCATGGGGCTTTCCGGGGGGAGGCATTGGATTATTCCCTGTTTGAGATGAAGGCAAGATTTTTTTTCATGCTAAAAATACAGGATACAGAAATGGAACCCGGCGCTGTCACAAACTCCCTGTGTGACCCTGAGTAAGGTCTCCTCCCCTGCCCTCGAGCTTCTTAGCCGGCGCGTCTACATGAGACGCATTAGCCTAACAACACTGCGCAGTAGCATGGCGGTTAGAAACCTACTGCGCAGTGTTATGAGGCTAATGTGCATAAGAGTCACAGAAAACCTGCATGCCGACACTCCTGCACAATAACTCTAGTTGCTGTGCATTTAGTTAGTATTTCATTAAACAAGTACTAAACTAAATGCACAGTAATTAAGGCACATTAATGAACTTGTAGACGTGCCCAGCATGTACAATACAGATAATAGCCAACTTAGGCAGTGTGCGTGTAATTTAGGAACAGCTAGAGAACACTGTAGTATCTCAGAGAGGAAGGTGCTTTTGGGGTTCATTACAATAAGCTAGACATGGGTGGATCTTCCAAAATAGAAACAAGCAGCCCAAACCCCAGGTGCTTATCCAGTCCTCCTGTTTGGCTCCCATATCATTTGGCTGGATAAGGGGTGAGCTGTTGCTTTTTGTCATTGGTGTGGTATAGGGACTGTCTCTTTTTCTCTGTATTTGTACAGCACCTTGTGCAACCGGGCACAGATCGGTGACTCGTATTTCTGGGGCCAACTGCAATGCAACTAGTAATACTACTCATCATTTGCTTTCACATCTGCTGTGTTCCTACCCAATGGGCTGTTGCTTAATTTTTAATCACCTCACCTAGAAGAGAAGAGGCAGCAAAAAAAAAACCCCCAAAAAGGTGCTGATGGGAGGATTACTGTAGTTTCTCCTTTAGCCTCTGCACTCCAGGGTTCAATTTCTATTGAGGCATTAGATGAGCTGTGTCGAAATTATGCAGACTGCAGATGCAGTGGTCAGGGTGACATGGAGCTGTTTCTGTTTGTGCGTCTGCAGTCTTCCCTTCTTGTGGTACCGCCCCGAATGGCCGCTCTGAAGAGGCTCTGCCAGGTCACGGCCAATGCCACGCTGCTGGCAACACTATTGCTCCCCACTTCTTTGTAGCATGGGGGGAAATCTTATAAGGACCTGTGTCTGTATGTGTGTGTGTGCATGTGCATGCATGTGCATGTGTGCATGCATGCACGTACATGCATGTGCATGTGTGTGTTTGCATGCACTTGCATGCATGTGCATGTGTGTATGCGACTAATGAGATGTGTGTGTATCACCATTGCTCTCTGCTGGAGAGAGTCAGAACTGCTCACCCAGGTGTTGCAGGTCCTCAATAGTATTGCTAGCTAAAGGGGGGGTGTTTGTGCAACCTGTCTGTTCAAGTAATAGCAATACATTGGAAAGCCCCCTAGTTGCCCGGACTCACAAGTTGGTAGCAGCCTCCCAGAAAGGACCGGGGGCATTTTCTGGCATGGGTCAGAAACACCCCCCTCCCCATGATGAACATGACTGGGCATGACACCTCGAGATCAGCCCCCCACCCTACTCGTAGGAGGGTTTCAGAGGCACGATCCCCTCTGCTTCTACCCTGAAATGTTCTCCCCAGCCAGTGCGTCTCCCAGGACAGGGCTGATTTTTCTTTTCTGTGTTCCAAGACGGAGAATAGATAAAAATAAATTAGCTGCGGATGTGGCGAGAATGTGGATGGAGGAGGGTTGGGAGGGGGGAAGGGAGCGTGTAGAGCTAGCTGCATGGAAAATGGGGATGTGGCACCCCCCAGTGATGGACAGAAAAATAGCAGCCCTTGGTTTTATATCCACAGCAGGGGGGAGACCCTCCAGGAACCGGGATGGGCAAGGCCCTGCTTGGCTTCCTCCTTCCAGGCATGACCGGCTGGCTCCCTGTGGGATCACATATCTTGTCACTCTGGGGATGCTTAGGAGAGAGCGGCGTGTGCTTTTTTCTTACTCCCTGAAGTAACGGCTGACCCCTTCTTGTCCTGCCCAAGATCCTTCCAGAGCTTCATGCCATGGGAACCATCGTGCCAGCAAAATGAGATGAGACAGGAGCCCATTGACAGCGCTCCCCTCCCACTGGGACCCTTTCCGATCACCTGAACGAACCCCATCTTCCAGCAGGCGCTAAGCATTTTACCTCCTCATCAGTCCAGGGGAAGAAAATCCCCGGACTAGGAGCAAAGCCCAGATCTTCCCTGGGATGGTACAAGATCCCACCTCTCCTAGCAGAATGAACGCTGGTCCGAAGTCTTAGGGTGGCGGCTTCTTAATCCCGGCTCTGCCACTTGCTGTCCCTCGGTGACCGTGGGGAAATTGCTTCGTCTCTAAGCACTTCTGTTTCTCCCCTGCTCTTGCACTTAACCTTGGGAGCTGCGGGGCTTATTACATGTTGAACAGTGCTTAGCACATAGGCAGCCCCCTAGACACGCTGAATCGTTTTCCCCTTTATGGTTGCAACTGTGCTCATCAAAGTCATCCAGACCCTTGTATTTAGTTAGCTAATCTAGTCTGGTTGTACCGGGTTGGTCTTTGCAGCACAGTGATTCTCAACAGGGAGTGCTGTGAGCCTTGTGCCTTCAGTCTCAAAAGGTTGAGAAGCCCTGCTCTAATGTCTCAAAGACCCACGGGGAGTTTATGTAGACCAGCAGGGTAGACCAGAGTAGGTCTATCAAGCTGTCATGTACCATTGCTGGTATTTACCATCCCATCTCATGGCCAGACCATGCCTGTTGGGCTAGGCCCCGTAAATAGAGTCCCTTCCCAGCAGATCTTACAACCTACATAGGCAAACGGAGCAAAGAAAGACTATTCCCCCATTTTGCAAGGGTGGGACTGAGGCGAGAGAGAGACCTCCAGTCCCACAGAGAGCCTGCGGCAGATCTCCTGGGTCCCAACCCAGTACCTCAGTCACAAGCACATCCTTCTTCTACGCTCACCCTTTGTGGGTTTACCTGATCGCACGCTCAGGTTGGTGTAATATGGATGACCACCAGCGTATGCCATTCAGGTGGGGGGGTGACGTTCTGCTGTATTTTAGGGGCCATAAACATGGAGGAGGGACCCTCATCACCGCTCCTAAAGCTTGACTCCCATATACTCCACCCCCTCTCTCTTTTCCCTTCAGAGGGCAGTGTCCATAATGTGAACCTGGATGCCACTTACACCTACTACATGATCCAGGGGCTGCAGCCTGGCACAGAATACACCGTCACCATCAACCCCGTCTTCGGGGACATCGAGGGGCCTGTGGTGAGCAGAAAGGCAACTACCTGTAAGTACCCCAGAGCAGACAAGTGAGAAGGGGATGAGCTTAGAAGAATGAGCGGAGGGGAGCAGATGGAGGAAGGTTTGCCTACACGGTCTCCAGGCTATGCCAGGCGGTATCCTTGAATGCTTACACCAACACGTTGCAAAGGGGTGATATAGCCACCTCTTAGTGGCCTTGAGTGAAGGCCCCTGTGCTGTTCTGAATGATAATGCTGTTCTGAATAATGCTGCAGGCCTTCCTACTGCAACATGCTCACAGTCGTGCGAAGTCCCTCCTTTCCGGGATTTGGCATGTGTGGGTCAAGAGAGGGCAGATGAGGCCTGGCTCATGGTTTCATTGCCACGTGTGGCACGGAGATGGGGTAGAGAAGTCCAACATGTCATATCTAGCTGAAAGGAAGGGTGATGGGGGATCCAGAAGGATTGGGGTATGGGAGGGAGGGAGGATGAGTAGAGCTGGTGTGACCCATAGCAGAATAACTTGGGATGGAGAGCAAGTGTCTGCTGAAGGAAGCCAGCATGATCCTGGCACTCCCTACCTTAGATCACGGTGGGAGCAAGAACCCAGGAAATCTGACTCATTTGTAGTCTCCCACAAGTCACTTCACCTCCCCAAGCCTCAGTTTCCATCAGAAAAAAACTGGCATGATGTTAGTCGCTGTCTTTTGTGAGATCCGTGGGAGTGACTATCAGGGCACTGCTTGTTGGCGTGAAACCTGAAAGCAGGAGAACGGCCGAGCACAACCACATTTATTGGGACCTACCCCAGGGTGGTTGTGAGATAACCCGGTCTCCCAAGAAATGGCCTGTTCACTACTGTTCGTACCCATACTATTGTGTATGAACCACCCTCCCATGTTGGTGCATTGCAATCCAAATGACCTGAAGGCAATCATACGCTAGCAATCACCGCTGAATAATGTGCACTGTGCATTTTTTAATTTACACGACTGGAAATGCAATACAGCTTAAAGACACTGCACCTCAGAGGTAATTGCTCCACGCACTGAAGTGCATTGATTTTAATTCAATATGGATGGCAAGTGGAGATGTGGATGGCAAAGACTTATAGGAGTCCTAGGATGCTTCTGAATTAACAGCACACCATGAGACAGTTTGGAGTTGATGGGACTCGTGGTTGATTGTATTGCGGTTGTTTAGTGTCCTGTTGTCTTCTACACAAACCTGAGTCCAGGTTTGCCTGTGCTCCTCTTTGTCCTGGTCAGTCACAGTCATCTCATAACCAATATCCCCCAGGTGTGGCTTTCCCCCTCTCATCTCATGCATGCAACCGCCTGGTGCATTGCAGCTGTTTGTGCGTCGCTTGGGGCGTGACACGCAGCCCCGTGAAGTCAGTGGGAGGCTTTCCTCTGGTGGTGCCTTGGGCTTGTTGCCTGACGTTGCCTGGATCTGTCTCTCACAGTGCCATCAAGTTCTGTCCAGGCTCTGAAAGTGGCCGATATAACGATCAGCAGCGCCCGGGTCTCCTGGGATGCAGTCACGGGAGCCAGTGGGTACCGAGTGGCTTGGGGTCCAACTCCAGGTGAGAGACACAAATGTAGAGATAATCTAATCTATGTCTCATACAACTCCCCCCTGCCCCACCGGTCTCCCAGCACCACTGCAGCATGAGAGCTAACATTGCAAGCACATAGAGCCAGGGCACTGCTGATATGCTCACATCCCCTGAGCATTGCATTGACACCAGGCACTCTTACCTTGCAAGCTCTTGGCCTCACTCTGGTTTTACTTAAAGAACCATGGGATTCTGCCTTGGTACCAAATATGGCCCCTTTAAATGGGTGTCTTACAACTGGCCCCTATATAAGAGGCCTCTCTCCAGCCAGGGTGGGCTTGTGCCAGGTTTCTGTATCCACATTAGAGTCAGTGCCCAGTACCAGAGATGAGGTCAGAGTGTGCTGCGCTCGGCCTTTCCATTGTTTCTCAGGATCCAAAAGAGCCTGAGAGAAGCAGAGAATAAATTAGAGTATCCCAGAGGCTGAACTAACTTATACAGGAGTGGTGAGTGGGGCAGGGCATATGAGGGGCACAGAAGTCCCACCTTAGCCTTTTCCAGCCCTGTCCCCCTACCAAAAACAGGCATGCAGGTGCTGAGAACAGGGCCAACTTGAGCAGAGGCATAGCCCACATGCTTCTGATCAGTGGCTTTTCCCATGTAGAGGCTGTACATGCTGCAAGTTAGTGGCAGCCCTGGCTCCATCTGCCTCAAAGCAGTCCTGTCCACTTGGGGGTGGGGCGGTGTTGGTAGAAACTGGTTGAGTTTGGAAAGCTGGGGTTTGTGGTCAAGCCCTTCTAGGGCCTTTGTACACACCACGTTTTTTTGCCCTTTCTAGCGTTGCAGTTGTGTGACTGTTTGCATGAGCAGGATTTCTGGACACTTTAAGTCTTTCTGGTGCATTAAAGTAAAACTCCTCAGAAGTAGTTTAGTTTGGCTCACTAGGAATTAAAGCATTGTTTTCATGGATTCAATGCGTGCAAACACAAAGGCGCTCAAAGACGTGTAATGAGCCTCTTTGTCCACTAGATGGCTGTGACTTTTTATAGTTCACCCCTTTGAATTGCTTTCACTTTCGAATTGCTTCTGCTTTTTTTTTTCTTGTTCAGTTTGCCAGCTCCCTGTGGCATGGGCATGGGCACGGGCACAGGGCACAGGGCATGGGGCATGGAGCACAGGATGGAGGGTGCCAGATTGCGGGGGGGCAGCACCGAACTGTCCTGCTCTTCTGTGGTACTGGCTGGAGACCGGGCTTAATTCATTCGAAAACCTAGTGCGTGCAAACACTGAGCGATGCTCCAAAATAAATAAGTTTAAATTTTATAAACTTATTTAACTTAATGAGGATTAAAACCCGTGGTGTGTACAGGTGCCCCTAATCAGCACTTCCTGGGGTGTTTAATTCTTCTGCTTCTTGGAATTCCTTACAAAACCCTCACCATGTAGAAGTTTTCTGTGATGTTTCTACGGAGGCCACTTCCTCAAAGGAGACACAAATGAACTATCAAGGCCACTTCACAGGTGGGAGACAAGACTCACTGGTTCCCCCCATTGTCCCCACCCACAAGCCATTGACTCCTCCTCCCTTTTGGCTCTTCCCTCCAACAGAATTCTTTGGTCGAGACCGACTGCGACAGACGGTTGTGAACAGCTCCGTCACAGCCTACCAGCTCCGAAGCCTGGCCCATGACACGGAGTATGTCATCTCCCTCTACGTGCTCTTTGGTTCAGTGGAGGGACCTGGGATCACAACTTCAGCCAGAACATGTGAGTACGTAAGCACTGCTGAAGGGACGTGGCCCCCGTCCCTGCCCAGGAATTGATGGCTCCTGTGAGAACTGGCAGTAACCAGAGCAACAAAAAGCACCTGAGACAAAATCTTTGGGTTTTAATAGGGAAGGTGTATATAGCCTAATCAGTAGTGGTTGGAAACCATTTGATTTACAGTCAACATCTCTCATTCCAAAACAATCTGATCTGTCCATCGACTGCTGTGTCCATCGACTGCTGAAATGCAGTTCTTGCTGGAGTAGAACTTGGCAACACAGGGTAGTGCCATACTACAGAAACTGAGAAAAGACATGGCTAACAAACCACAGTATCAGGGCTGAGGTTTGGGCAGTCCTGTCTGACGTCCACAGCCAGAATATAAAGCAGGTAGCTATGGCACTGATCCAAGGTTCAAGAGGAGCAATGGTCTCAAGTTGTAGTAAGGGAAGTTTAGGTTAGCTATTAGGAAAAACTTTCTCACTAGGTGAAACAGGCTACCCAGAGAGGTGGTGGAGTCTCCATCCTTGGAGGTTTTGAACTCAAAACTTTGGCTCATATGACCTAGTTGGGGATGGTCCTGTTTTGAGTGGGAGGTTGGACTAGATGAGACCTCCTGAGGTCCCTTCAAGCCCTCATTTTCTATGATTGTAACACCAGAGGCAGGAGCTAAGATGACAGCCAGAGCTCAATAGCCCAAATGTGAAGATCCAGAGCATGAGGCAGAGGCCATGTGGATAGGAATAGGAAATTAAGCTTGTGCAACGAAAGGAGGGAGCAGGAGGTGAGGGAGAGAACAGGGAGACATGATGTTCAGCACCCTGGAGATACTTCCTTGCAAGCCCCTTAAATAGGTGAGCTGCTTCCTATGAGTGATGAACCAAGGGAATAATATCCAGCAAGGTCAGGGCATATGAGCCTGAGTCATCTTGGCAACATGTGGGGATGAGTCCATGTGTGTGCAGGGGAAGGCACAAGGTAATTAGAGTTCGATACTAAAAAACCAAGCCGTGGGAACCAATAGTGATCAGCACTAGCCAGGACTGTGGGGTTGTATTTCATCCCAAAGACAAGGCTATTCTCATGCTATGGTCTCAGTCCCTCGCTGCCTACAGGGTCTCCAACGCTTCAGGGTTTCTCTTGGTATCTCCCACCCACATTCTCACCCAACCTAATCCAAGCTAATTTGGGAGATGAGAAGGGATCATGGAAAACACTGACCCAGGTACCATATTTCCTTGTATATCACACTTCCTTGAATATAATATACACCTTACTTTTGAAAGGCAGAATGAATTAAAAAAGATCTTTCCTTGTAGTAAGTAACTGGGTAGCAGCTGGGTAGCAGCAGCTAAGGGGCCACACCTGCGCATTGTGTTAATCTCCAGGGATTGCTGCAGATTTAACTTTTCACTGTTGCCTGGTAAATGTGAAAAACTGCTTTTACCATATTTCTTGCATATAATGCACATTCCATTTCCCAGCAGCTGGTTTTTGAGGAAAAGGTATGTATTTGTACATGAGAAAATATGGTATATAGTTTACAGCATGCTCGCAGTCAGTCTAGATCCTTGAATGGTGTAAATCAGCATAGCTGCCTTGAAACCAGTGGTGTTACACTGATTTACTCCAGTTGTGGATCTGTGCTATGATTTCACAGGAAGAATATCTTCAGGGTGACATCCAGGATGGAACAGAACGGCACAGAGAGACTAATTGCTGACCATAATGGCCTCTGTTTCTCATGCCATTAGCAACAAGAGGCCTGATGGGTGCTGGCATTTACTGAATGCAGCATTAATCAGGACACCAGCTCACGTTGCTTTCTGTTGCAGCTCCACTTGGCTACGTGTCCAATTTCAAGGTGACGTCCTACACAAGCACATCCATTTCTCTCGCATGGAGCATCACAGCTGCAGCCACCAAATACAAAATCACCTGGAGCCCAACAGGAGCAGATGGAGGTGAGCAGAGAGCAGTTCTTTGGTCTGTTTTCATGGTGCACTGATCGGTTGGGAGCACAGAAGGCTCTGTGCAGATGGAGGACATTTAAGCCAGTAGCCCACTTGAAAGATCTCATAACCATGGGAGAGGCCTTTCATGTAGCTTTCTGGGCTCTGTGGTAGTCTCCACCCCACCTTCAGTGCTAAGAGCATGAGCCTCTACCAATGTTAGACTCATCCCATAGAGTCCAGCTGGAGTTGGCTTGTTGGTCTTTGTAAGGGAAGAAGCAGTTTAGCCAGGGAGTGCTGCAGGCTAGGCAGGGCACCACACCTGAAGGTCACTGGGGCAGCAAGCTAATAGAGCAATTGGGCAACTGTCATCGTTTGCTGTCCAGATGTGGGCAGGGCCCTGGGAGCTCATAAGCCCACAGTTGAAGCTGGCTTGGGGGGGTTACTCTCCCTGGCAGTCCTAGGGGAAGGAACTCCTGCTCAGGAAAGCCACCCAGAGATGTCTGACTTCCTGCACCCACTGCCTGCAGGAACAGTTGAGCCCAGGATGCTGTAATAGTGAGCGAAGGGGCTTGTGTTTATGTTACTGTCTTCTACCAGTGGTTTGGGGTGAGGCTGGAAGGGGAAGTAAAGAGGCCTCATTAGTGCCCAGGGGGAACTCGACTGCCTTGAGCCCTGGCAGGGGCAGGCTCAAGCACGCAGGGGCCAGGGGCCTGGTGACTGGAAGGGACAAATGAAGCTAATGCCTCAAAGCCAGGTCCAATTCAGTGGTCCTAGGCTAGAAGGCCTAGCAGGATTGAAGGGGCAGAGGCCAAGGAGGCCAAAGCCCCAGCAGAGGGACAACATACCTGTAACACCCATGAGGCATGGGGCATGGTAAAGGGAAGGATTTGGAGCTATGCAATTAGCCCTTAAGGCTTTGGGTGCCCTGCCAAGCATAGTTGACTACAGAGAGCCAGTCAGGGGCCTGGGACCAATGAGGACCAATAGGGTGCTGGGGACCCTAGTTGCGGGGGTTTGGGACCGGAGCTATGCAAAAGTTCATGAGCAGCCTCCCTAATAAATTATATTTCCATCTAGGTGTGGCAGGCGAGACAGGAGGGTGCCCTAGGGGCAGAGTGGGGCATGGTTGCGGAGCCACGGGGGAGCATCACGGCCACCACTGGGACCCCAATGTGTTACAGTCTTGTTGGGACAGGGGCTATAGGGAGGCAAGCTAAACCAGTGTCGCTCAAGCTTTTGCTCCCCAAGGACTGGATGAGTGGCATAAGACCAGTGCATGTGACAGGATTGGATCCAGCCCTGCATGCTGCATGCCCAGATCAGGCCTGCACCACACCTAGCCAGAGCTGATGCCCTCACTTGCCCCATGTACCCCGATTGTGTCCCATGTGGTCTCAACTTGGCCTCAAGTGCTGTGATCAGGCCTCTTACTGCCCCGTGCTTCTGATCAGCTTCTTGCCACACTGCACACCAGATCTGTCACTCAGGACCATGCTATCTGGCCCACAGGGCTCCCCACAGGTCTGAAAACTTGGTGTCAGGGGAGTGGTGATTAATGCTGCCACTGATTCCCTGCTGCTACATTTTCAGACCTGTGAGGATACCCTAAGTCCAGATGACATGGCTCTGAAGGCCAGCTTTGGCTGGGAGTTGATCACCCCTGTCCAGAGATGGGTGACAAATGGGTTAGAAGGAAAACCCTATGAGTGCAGGTTGAAAGGACCAAGTGTGTTTAGCTTGGAGAAAAGATGACATAAGGAAGGACATAATAGCTGTATAGGAAAGGTCAAATAACTGTCCAAGGGGATGGAAAGCACTATGTCCAAATTCCTGAATGACACCAAATTATGGGGCAAAGTAAACACACTGGAGGGCAGAGAGCGGATTCAGGTGGATTTGGACAGATTGGGAAAGTAGGCAGAACAGAATAGGATGCAGTTTAACAAAGATAAGTGCAAAGTGCTGCATCTAGGGAAAAAGAATCACCAACGATCAGATGTAATGAGCAGCAGCACCCGAGTCTCCTGGGATGCAGTCACGGGAGCCAGTGGGAACCGAGTGGCTTGGGGTCCAATTCCACAGATTGGGAGATGACTTTCTAAGCAGCACAGCAGCAGAAAGGGATCTCAGAATCATAGTTGACTCTCAAATGAAGGTGAGTCGTCAATGTAAGGAAGTGATGAGTAAAGCCAACTGCACTCTTTCATGCATTAGAAGGTGCATCACGAGCAGGTCAAAGGAGGTGATACTTTCTCTTTATGTGGCATTGGTAAGACCACAACTGGAGTACTGCATCCAGTTCTGCGCACCGCACTTCAAGAGGGATGAGGATAACCTTGAGAGGGTCCAGAGGAGGGCTACTTGTATGGTCAAGGGCCTGCAGGGAAGATCCTCCAAGGAGAGACTGAGGGACCTGAATCTCTTCAGCCTCCACAGAAGAAGGATGAGAGATGATCTTGTGGCTGTCTCCAAATTCATTGGGAGGGGGCAGCAAGGAATAGGGGATACTCTGTTTACCAGAGCACCCCTTGGAGTTACTAGGAACAATGGCCATAAACTGATGGAGAGCAGATTTAGATTAGACAGTAGGGTGAGGGTTGCCAAAATCTGGAATGAACTTCCAAGGGAGGTGGTACTCTCCCCTACCTTGGGGGTCTTTAAGAGGAAACTAGACAAACACCTGGCTGGGGCCGTCTGACCCCAGTGCTTGTTCCTGCCTGGGACAGGGGGTCAGACTCGATGATCTACTGAGATCCCTTCTGACCCTAAAAATCTATAAAATCTATGAAATGCCGGGACAAAATACTTTAGGCTCTTTCACTAGCCCAGTGTTGCTGCTATGCAGTGGCCCACAGGCTTTCCCGATGGACAATACAGATGGATCCTTAGGTTACAGTGCCCTGATGGGCCTTATTTTCATGCATTATTATTGCTGTTAGTGTAATAATGTGCAATTTGCATCTTGAGAGTAGCTTGAGACCCAGAATACAAGCCCCACCGCACAAACACATGGCAGCTGACAATGGAGCAAAGAGCCTTAAAAAGCAGCTATTTAGGACCTGGTCCCTAACCTGTGCATCTATCACAGCTACAAGGAGGAGCTCTTAAAAACCTCATGGGAAAACTGTGGATGGGGTCAGAAGTAAGAACCTAAGCAATGTCTCGCTGAGTCAGACCAGTGGTCCACCTTGCTCAGTATCCTGTCTCTGACAGCGGCAGAAGTGGATGCTGTAGAGCAGTGCTTCTTAAACAAGGGACCACGGCACTCTGGGCTGCCTTGAGGCATTAATTTGAAGCGCTTTCTGACCAAACAGCCCCAATGTGCTTTGCAAACTCATTAGAAGGATCCTCACTCATCTGTGTGCTGGTGGGAAGCAAGAATTTAGGCAGCATATTGTAGTGCTACACCATAGGTCAGCACATATGCACTGCAGTGCCATACTGAGTCAGACCAGTGGTCCATTTTCCCCACTATACTGTCTCTGACAGTGGCAGGATTTGTACTATGGATTTGTATAGGATGGATTTGAATGGTGGATATATATTTGGATAGAGAGGATCCTGCCTCAGGCAGGGGGTTGGACTAGCAGACGTCTGGAGCTCCCTTCCAGCCCTTCTTCTCTATGATTGTATGACGTGACCCATTGGAAAGAGCAGGGGGTGGGGTAAGGGCATCAAACTGCACTGACCTTAATAAGGATCACGTCAGGACTATCCTGAGGTCATGTGAATGTTGCTGAACATGCTCCAAGCTCATTTTTCCACTCATCATCCCAAAGGCAATGTTTCCAAGCCTCAGCTGAGCTCTGTGCAACCTTGCAATGTGTGTCTTGTGGGGAGAAGGCAAGCTGAAGTGACATGTCACTTGTTCTGGGCTCATCTCAGGGGCTGCTCACATTTACCGTGTGGTTGCCATAGGCTGAAGGACTATCAGGAGGGCAGACAGAGGGGCCTGCCTGTCCCTGAGCTGAGGGCAGTAGGGTAGGGGCAGTATTCCCCATTGTGTTAGGGGTATTGTCCAGCACAGATCCTCCGCCTGAGGACCCCCCGTTTATGCCACTGGTGACTTCTGCCCCTGGCACCAACCTTGGGTCGAGGTGTGTAAGAGACCACACCACCCAGAAGCTTTTCCTCATTCACACCCATTTTCCTTGTCATGTAGTCCCTTCACCCCTAGCTGAGCTCATGCGTGACCCCTGAACCCCCTATTTCTTTACATTTATGTCCTTCCCATTACAAAGAGACCTCAGGAGCATCAGTACTGTGAGGAGAGGCCAGACCCTTTGGAGAAGACACCCCTAATGTTCTCAGCAAATGATCAGCACTGTTCTTCCCCTTTCAGAGCGAGCTATTGCCAAGAGCCAGTATGTGGGGAGCAGGGTGCTTGCATATCGCATCGACCACTTGCTGCCCAGCACGCAATACAGGGTCAGCATTCGGCCCGTGTTCAGCAAGTCTGAAGGCCACGAAGTGACTCTCACTCACCAGACAGGTAAGTCCTGATATCTGGACATCCTTTTGGCAGATTATGACCTCTCACTGCTGCAACAGAGACCTCTCCTGCTCAAGCTAAAGAAGCAGCCCGGTTAGCTGGTGGCAGTAGTGGGTCTATGACATGCACTCTGTCAGCGTGTTCACCAGGTGCTGCATAGAGACATGGATTGGATGTAGGATTTCTGTGGCATCTAGCAAGGTTATTCTTGGAACCAATTTGTTAATAAAACAAGTCCCTGCTTACCCTGTGATGTTTGGGCCTGTCCTTGATTCTCCTTCCCTAAGGCAGTTTTCACCCAATCCCGGAGCTCCTGCATGTGGAGGTAGGAGAAACTGGTGAGTGCACACAGCGCGCCATGCTAATGACCTGCTTTGTTTGCAACAGTGAAAATGGTGGGTAATGTTTTTAGGCTGGTCTTGGCCCCATTAGAGTAGATTGCGCGGGGGCATGGGATTTGCAGCTCTGGGTTGGTTTCCTTCTCCTTCCTCCGCTCCTGCCGTTCCACCTCGGTATTGAGTCATTGGGCATCAAAGTGGCATGTGCTTTGGTGGACCAGGTGGAGCCATGCCGAACAGTCAGCAGCTTGCTCCTCCCGGCTGTTGGTGTCAATGCCTCCGTGCTTGAGGGTGACCTTGAGCATGTCTTTGCACCACTTCCTTTGGCCACCCTTTGAGCACTGATCACAGGGCTGTGATGAAATCTACCCTAATGGGGCCAAGACCAGCCTAAAAACATTACCCACCGTTTTCAGTGTTGCAAACAAAGCAACATATGCATCCAGAATCGGGCTCCTCAGTCACCTGAGGACCCATCAAGCTTGATGGATGTCATTCTTGACTTCAAGGGACCGCCACCGCCGCTGATGAGATTTCATAGACATCAGGGCTGGAAGGGACCTTGCAAGATCATTGGGTCCATCCCCCTGCCCAAGGGGCAGGAAGTCAGCAGGAGTCAAATGCATATAGATGCATAAAGGATACGGCATGGGGCTGGGACTCTGGAGCTCTGGATTCCACTCTTGGTTCTCCTTGTCTGACCTTGAGCAAGACGCTTCGTGCCTCTGCCTCATTTCTCCCTCTTCAGAATGGGGGTAGTAATGCTTCATAGATTAGAAACATGACTACCCTGGCCTCCCATATCACACAGGTCACAAAATCTCACCCTGTGTTGATGCCAAGGCTGATGCACACTTTCTAGCAAGACATCCCTTCTAGATTTGAGGTCATTGATAGATGGAGCGCCTACTGATTTCCTCAGAAGTTTGTTCCGGTGATTAACTTGCTTTCCCGAGGTGCTCAAATATGGTGGCGAGGAGCAGCACAGAGAAGCCTATATATAAAGAAACACACTGTTGGTTGTTCCTGTTTTGTAGGAAACAACGTCTATGTGGTAGGGAAGTTCTGTTTCTGGATAAAATGTTTTAAGGGTAACTTCGGCGGTCTTCCAGTTCACAAGTTTGTATCTTCCTCTTTGGGGCTTTAGATAGACAAGGAATGCCTGCAATTATTACTCGCAGTGAATTTACTGTATGCCATGCATAGGGTCTACACTTTGTTCAGGTAGGAGTGTTGATGTACCTGTGGCTGCAGGTGCCTCCAGGGGGTAATCTGATGCTTGTGAAGACTGTGGGAGAGATGATGTGGCCCATTTCATACTCTGGGCCTATGGCTGCTACACTTATTCACAGCTGGTAGCGTTGTACTCTAGGTGTAGAACGACTGATGGCAGCAGACCTGGTCCTGGCATAAGGCACCATTTAGTGAGAGTAAAGGTGTTGACCTGTGGCCTTACATCACTTGGCTGCTAGGTTTCACATCTCCTTATTTTTTCATTTCTGCAGCCTCTCTCACAGACTTAAACCCCGTCCAGACTCTCCGGGATTTGCGAATCATCAACACTGGAATAAATAGCCTGAAGCTGTCCTGGAAGAAGACCCCAGGCATAACGCACTATAAGATTTCCTGGGCCCCGTTTGGTGGTAAGGGGCCTGCTCCATCAGCTGTGTGCAGTATGGTGCGAGAGCACAGGGGCCTCTGGGAGTTGGGGTAACATCAGCTCAGTTTCCCCGACTGCTTCCTCTTGGTGATGTGGAAACAGGTGATAAGCTGGCTGTGTGGGGGGAAGAGTGGGTGCAAAACTTTGGGAAAGTCAGGTCTGTGTTTCAGCTTGTAGGGGCTAGTGGGCACCCCTGGCTTGGCCTAGAGTTTTCTGTTCTTCTGTAATTTGTTGTGAATCCCAGTGTTAGCCGTGATCAACATCACCCTACATCACCCCTTACTTCCCCGGCAAGCACCGATGCCTTCTCCAAGGTCCATGCCCCACTCAGTACATGGGCAATTCCCTGCTGGCTGCTCTTACAAGCCTTTCCTCCTCAGTCCCTGCCTTGGATTTTCTGGCCAGATGGTGTCCTTCAACCAAGGAGTGAGTAGAGAAAACCCAGGTACCAGTAAGCTCTTTTAGTACAGAGAACTTGTAAGAAAAGGAAGAACAAAACTCGCAAAAAAAAAATCATTTCCATTTTGTTTTTCAAAATATTCATTGATATTTCCTAGTTGTGAAACAAAAGCGTTTTGCAAAAATGACATTTTGGCCCATTTAGTTGAATCCTGGTGGTATTTTTAAAACAATGGTTAAAAGAAATAATATTAGAAAAGGCCTGCCTCTCTCTTAAATCAGATTTTGACTTTAAAAAAAAACCATGAAAAGAATTGAACAATCTGGACACATGGTAGAGGGGATATCTTTTATTAGATGAACAAGATTTTTGCAAAAAAAAATGCTTTATGAAAAGAATTGAGAAACTCCTTTTGTGACTAGTTCTCAAGCTAGGAAAAGAGTCTTTTTTTTTTTTTACGGTGAAAGTACTTTTATTCTCTGCTGAAGAATTACCATTATACCAATTACCTCTATCATTGTAACAATAATAACCATTACCATTATACTTACGTGGCCTTTAAAAAAGGGTCCAACATTCATCATTCTCAGGAGCTCCTGTGATTTAAAAATGCTGCACAGGATTGAAAGCAATTCAAGTCCCACGTTCTGCAGGAGGAGTTAGGGACGACTTTCACCCTTTCTTAGTGCATTCATATTTCATACAAGGGCTGAAGTCAGAGGAGCTGAGAAGAGCAGAGCTGCCCGCACCTGCTATCAGAAGAGCTCCCCCATTACTTCTTGACTTCAAGAGACCTCATAGGTGCCTGTGAGATTTCTCCTCCCTCTTTTAATTTACATTAATACGTGCCTAAAACCCCAACATCACTCTGTAGGCAGAGAAATGTATCCATGGATAACCCAGCTTCCAAAGGCATAATAAAGCTGTCCCATGTCTCTCTAGAGGATAGTTTGTGTAAATGAATCTGCATCAAATGCATCCTTCTTCTTAAACAGGATGATCCCGTAACTAGAGCATTGGACGGGGAATCTCAGGACCTGGCTTCTGTTCCCATCTCTTTCAGCAATTCACCTGGACTGCCTATACATGTGCTCGGGAGTGGAGCGGGGGAGAAGTATTTTAATTAGACCTGTTTCTGGGGAGCTGCTCTAATTAAAACGCTTTGCCATCACGTGTACTAAGCCCCTGCAGATTTAAAAATGGCAGTGGGACACTTTATCTAAACCCCATTGAATGAAGTTCGATAAAGTGCCCCAGTGGCCATTTTAAACCTGCGGGGACTTATACACGTGACGATGAGGCCATGCTGGAGCATGCTAATTAGAGTGCGGACCGGCATGTGTATAGGCACCCCAAGCCTCGTGTAAATCACTTAATCTAGTGTACATGTAAAATACTTGAGTGTATTTTAACAACCCTCATCACAGCAGGACACCGGCTGCTGTGGTCCCCCTGAGTTACATGTGGCAGGTTTGGGTGTTATGTCTTGCGTTGGGTCAGGGTTGATTGCATTGTTTTACTAATACGTTAGACGAGGATTTGTATAGGATGGTTTGGCGAGGGATCAGCCTACCTCTGGCAGGGGGTTGGACTAGATGACCTCTGGAGGTCCTTTCCAGCCCTACTTTTCTATGATTCTTTGATTCTACACTTCTACTTCAGTTCCTCCCCGATTGTCACATCCTCTGAGATCGACGGAGAGAAAGTGCTATAGCTCCCATGCTCCGCGCAGGGAGCAGTGTTTATCCTGCTATTATCACAAGCTGTTCTATTTTTTTTTTTTTATTCTTCGTACTAATTAGGTGGCTTGGAAACCTCGCAGACAGTTCCAGCAGAGCCCACGTTTTTCACCATAACCAAGCTGCAGAAGAGCATGACATACAGCATCCGCGTGTCTTCAGTCACTGGGGAACGAGAGGGAAGCCCAGTGCTTCTCACTGCCAAAACATGTGGGTACCTCGAAAACGTGGGCAGGTGGATCAATAGCATGGCAGCTAGAAATCTAGGACCTGATGTTTACTCGCTTTTATAGAGGGCTCTTATCATGCTACTGGCTCCACTTCTTCTACCTCTACAAACGCTACTGGTTAGATTGGCAGAAAGTAAGTATCCCAGCTGGCTGGAAGGTGGAAACTAGGGGCCGGTTGCCATTTGGAAAGATATCCCCATGCATGAACTTCTGGCCAGATGCAGTCTACATGTTTCGCATCTTCCTCTGGAGTAGTTAGCAGAGGCCGTGCCAGAGACAGGACACCGGACTCTGTGGGCCAAGGTCCTACTTGACTTTTGAAAATCCTATCTTGCCTTTTTTCCATTTGGACCAGAATTTTGAGTCTAGCCCAGCAGGTGCTGGGTTCATTTTAGCCCTACGGGGTTTAGAAAATCCTCCCTCATGAACCCTTTTGTCTCCCTTTTTGGATGTAAAGAATTAAATGGCTGCAAATTAATAATTTCTCTTCTCTTTCCTTTTTAATAGTGGATCTGCCCAAAGTGACTGCGTTCACAATTCAGGAGGTCACAGAGAGCAATGTTTTACTGAACTGGACAGGTGTTCCTGGGGCATCGGCGTACTTGTTAGCCTGGCGCCTGGCATCAGGTAATGGTTCTTCGGGGTAGTACAAGGAGAGACGAGATGCGGTAGGGATATTTGTAAACTGTGACTGCGCATGGCTCCGTAGAAGACTTCAGGATGAGCCACATTGCTAAAAAAATCACCTTTGCTTCTCAGTCTGATTTTGTTTCCCATTACTAAATCCGTTTTTAGTTCACAACAATTTAGGAGTTGCCAATCTGGGTTAGACCTGTGGACCTTTTAGTCCAGCATCTTCTCTCCGAAAATGCCCAGAGCCTATGCCACAGAAGAAAATTCAAGGGACCTATAAAGCACTCAAGGCGCAATTTCTTCCTAACCCCAGTCAATCAAGGATGAGTTTATGTACTATATCATCAAGGTTTTCTATTGGTGGTCACCACCTATTTCAGTCTCGTGTCTCCATATTCACACCTGATCCTTCTTCTCTGTCCTATTCAGCTCCCTTTCTCATTTATTTCTTCCCATAAAGCAGTGCATTGTCCAGTAATGAGAGTAAAGGAATGGGGGACTGTAGCTAAGATGTTTCTTGGCTTCAGTTTCCTAAAGGGATGAGGACTAATAAATGACTGAAACAATAGGGTTTACTCCTCTAGAGCATTAGGGGGCTTAGGTGATATAATATTTATACAGTACTTTGTGATCCGTGGGTGAAAGGCACTGGAAAGAGTTGCTATGTGCTGATAACTCCCACGGCCGAACTCAGGAGCTTTTGGAGTTTTGTTCTCATACGATCACTTTCCCCATGGACTTTAATGGGTTTAAGAGGCATGATTTCTCCTTCTGGAGCAGTCGTGTTGATCTGACTCGAGCAAATTGGTCTTACCCTTCCCATCAATGTCCCTGGAACAAAGATGCGTGAGGAGTCATGAAGCCAAATCCTTTTGACTCACAAGTGTTTTCAGCCTCATGACAACGGCCCTTTCGAAACACCGTGTTTGGATCCTGTTCTGTCTGCGCAGTGACGTCATGATCTCTCGCACCCACGATCGACCCTGATTCCTGTGACCAGCTTATCTTGATTTGCCGAGAGGAGGTCTGAGGTAGAACTCCCCTATGCCAAAAGCAATGGTCTTGGAGTTAGCAAATGGCCATTACAGTGTTCAAATCCTAAAGACATTTCTAGTATTGGCAGCATACAACTTCCAGCATATACCTCTCAGATTGAAGTCCCTTATGATACTATATTTTTTCCCCTGACACATTATAGCTAAGTGATATAGGAGGCTGATCATCCTGTTCTCTAGTGCAATTTGTGTGATCTACTGTGATTAGTACCCTGTCTTGTGATTTATCTGTTTGAACATGAATCCATAAGTATTCAAAATCATTTGCCTCTGAGCTGGCAGGGACTCAGAAACACAGTATGCCATTTTTGACATACACTGCTAGGCCCACTCTGCTTTTTGCCCCATTGACCCCTCCTGAGTAGGTTATCACCACTGATTTTAACATTCGAACCATATCTGCTAAGTTGAATAACATTGGGTAGGTCAAATTTGTGCTCACTAATGAGTCATTCCAGTTTTTCTTGTTTATCATCCAGACTGCTAGCATTAGCAGATAGGCAATTAAGGAATGTTGTCCCTTGGTGCGTTGATTAATTTTGCTCTCAGCATCTGGATTTTATGCCAAACGAACGCTCATCTGTTCTCCCTTTCCATCCTCCCCTTTTGCTGTCAGATTAAGGCCCTGCTGGCTAATCTGGCCCTGTCTCGTGGAAGATGGATTCCCCTTCTACTCATTTGGAGGTCATCCAAACCATCTAGCGTCTCTTCTCCATAGAAAGCATTCTTGTCTTCCACAAAACTGTAATCCTCTCTACTTAAGACCACTTACCTGGCTGGCCGCTCACATCCAGCATCTTTTATCTTCACCCAAGACAGGCAGGATCTTTGAGAAGAACAGGCGGATGTAACTCTCCGGTGGCACCCTTCTGAGCTCCTTGCCATAGTCTCTATCAGGGGTGGGCAGCTTTTTCAGGCCATGGATCAGACCGCCCTAGATTGGGTCAGAGGCAGACGCGTGCTAAAACCCATCTGCTGCCGTGGTCTCTCTCCATCATGAGCCAGGAGAGGCCTGTCCCTGTCGCTTATCCCCACTGCAGCATGGAGGGAAGCCCATCACCGCCAACTGCTGAAGCCCCTGATCTGCAGCTTTGACCCAGTAGCTCTGAGGACCGCATCCAGCTGTTGGACCATAGCCTACATCAGGTGAAACCGTCCCATGAGTGCCTACATTCACCATTAGCAATGGATTTCAAGAGCCTAGCAAAACTGCAACCACATCTCAAATCTTCGTTCCAGAAAGATGGCTTGCTGCCCTGTTATCCTCTTCCCCCTTGCGGAGTGGTCTTTCCCAGCCACCTCAGATACAAACCAACATCTCACCTGTCCCTCTGCCCATTCCCATGACCCTCCCAGATAGTGAGCAGCCCAAACACAACCCACCAAGCCCCTTTACCTCCTAGCAGAGGATCCATATCTGCTCTTTCTAGCACTCCTCTGTTCACCAAACTGTGAGACTATTGAAGGTACTCCAGGTAGAGTCCATCTGCGGTCACGATGAGTTTCTCCATCTCTCTGCTCAGGTAGTTCCCACCTTTCCTTTGTTTTCAGGTCCTGATCTTTCCATGGAGCGGTTGGCTGCTGGTTCTAGGTCGTATCGAGTGCCAGGACTGAAACTGGGAGGGACGTACGTGTTTTCCATAAGGGCAGTCTTTGGAGAGATGGAGGGGCCTGAGACCAGCATCACTGAGCAGATAGGTATGAGAGGTGGAGACTTGTGTTACAAGGCTTCTGGGTGTCATTTCTGTTGATTACTGGGCTGCGTTAGTAGGAGCAATGCCAGCAGATCGAGGCAAGTGATTATTCCCCTCTATTCGGCACTGGTGAGGCAACACATAGAGCTGGATTGGTGCTGAAGGCCACCGAAGCCTGAGGGTGTGAAGCCCCAGTGAGTAGAGACCAAGGGAGCCAGCCATGTGGGGACTGCTGCTGAAAAGGCTGGAGCGGTGGGGCATGGGTGACCTGCTCAGGGCTGGCAGAGAAGCTGAGATCTCTGGGGACGAGGGGGAGTTTCACCGCAGATAGTGACGGTTCCTGCCCGCCACTAGAACGAGCTGAGGACTGAGAAGTAAGCACTGTGGCCAGGCTTGAGAGCAAAGTGTTAGGACTTAGGATGTTTGTAACCTTTATTTTAATGCTCTGTCTTCCCCAGTTGTGTTGTAGCATTTTCCCCTCATTCTTTAATTTGCATTTCTTTTATCCCAAAGTTTGCCTGTCCTTTAATAGGGTATCGCATCTCAAGGGGAATCTGCACCCTTATGGCTTTGGCCAACTTGGGGTGCCATCACAGCGTGGGAGGTTTCCATGTGGACCTGATGCCATGTATTGCCACCATCATTTGTACCGTAACCAAGGTGCGATGCACGTTATTCTCTTTCTCTGCTTCTGTCAGTGGGATCTCACGGGAATCCTTCCACATCTGCTCCTACCATTACTTCTATACGAACTGCCATGGCGAGTGCCTCATCGACCGATGCTGGGAAGGCCAGGACCACTCGTACTCTACCAGCCACCCCTATGACATTAAGAACAACCCCAGCAGCTACAGCTGCTACAGCATCTTCACCCCTGACAACTCTTGCTGGGCCAAGTGAGTTTGTAACCCCTTGTGATTCAGGTCGGATGTTATAGCCACGACATGGTGATCTCCTCTGAGCTTGTGAGCAAAAAGTTGGGCTCATTGGGTATTTGGATGGAAGACTGACTCAAAAAACAGGTCATGTAGCAGGTCCTGCTCCTGGTGCTCTTTCCTCTGTTGCAAGAGCAAACAGCAAATATTAATGAAACTTTGAAACTGTTTTGATTCACCCTGACACAGATCAATGAACCACTTAGATTGGCATCCTGTCTAGGACAATGCGCAGCGCCATATCCTATGAGGGAGGCTTGAAGCCAGCATAAGACATTCAGCCACATCCCTCAGGGTGAAAGTATTTGTATCTTCACTCAGCAGGCAATGGGAGCCTCAAGACAGACTTGCATTCAGCTTCTTCTCCCATAAATCAGTCACAATTCTCACACACCCACCAATATAGTTAGAGACTCATGGCTTTCTGATCGGGGACTTACAGAGCGCATCTACACGAGACGCTTACTGCGCATTTCCCTAATAACACTGCAGTAGCGTGTCATGGCAAAAGCCGTGCTAATAGCCTACCGCGCAGTGTTATTAGGCTAATGTGCAGTAAGCGTCGCTAAATAACCGTGCGCCAGCGCTAATGTGCAGTAACTTTAGGTACTATGCATTTAGTTAGTCCTTTACTAAGGAAGTAGTAAACTAGGTGCACAGTATCTAAGATGCATTAATGAACGTATAGATATGCCCACAGAGATTTTATCTTTGCAGTCTGCGGTAGGTTCAATGCTGACATTGCATTCCTGGTGGATGAGTCCTCAAGCATCGGCCAGAGCAATTTCAATAAAGTGAAGGACTTCCTCTTCCGGATCGTCTCCTATTTCCCCAGAATTGGGCCTCAAGGGACGCAGGCAAGAGTCCATTACTCTTTCCATCTGTCTGTCTGTCTGTTGTCAGTATTTATCTTCCACGTGTACATCTTCATAATGCCCCCATAAGATAGGGAAATGATATTGTTTAGTTTGGCTTGCCGCAAAATGATATTGTTCCCATGTTGATGTTTTCAGATTACATCCCCTTTAAGGAAGTCATCATTATATTTGCATTGTGTGGGCTCTGAGTGGTACTGAGTGCTGCACAGACAAGTGTCTTGTAAGTTGAAATTAAAATGTCAACCTTCATGTAGAAAAATGGTACCCAAAATACCACTCCCCCACAAAAAAGGGAATGTCATCAGGTAGAAAAAATGCAGCTATAGGAAGATCCCACCATTAAAATAAGTACAGGCATTTCATTTGGTAAATTCAGTCCTGAATCAAATATTGAAGAGGAGTGGAAGAAGTTATTTCCAAAAGCTCTGTAGCAGATCTTGGCTCTTGGACTTGACAACTTGGTGGCTAGGATCATAGAGAAGCAGGGCTGGAAGGAACTGCTGGAGGTCATCCAGTCCAGCCCCCCTGTTTGAGGCAGGATCATCCCTATCCAAACTATCCAATGTAAATCCCTAATTTAACCTCTTAGTAAAATCTACCATCAACCTTGACACAATGCAAAACATCATACCCTAACCTGCCACAGGTAAAGCAGGAGGACCACAGCACCCAACGCCCTGCTTCTGTAAAAGAAACGTTAATCTTCCTGGGATCTCCTGAGTGTTAATATACACTCAAGAGATCTCAGGAAGAGGGCCACTCCTCCCACTACAGGGGGAGGCAAAAACCCTCATGATCCATACCAATCTGATCACGGGGTGCAATTCCTTCCTGACCCCAGATTCCTTCCTGACAGATATGGTGTTGAGTCTGACCCTGAACAGAGGGTCTAGTTGGAAAGGGTCAGACTATTTTGAAAATGGTGGGCAAATACAGCACTTTTTACACGACAAAACTCAAAGCTCATGCGGATTTACTCAGTTGCAGCAGAGCTAAAGGCTGCCAACTTGAAATGCTACAAAATCCACACCGCAGTCTGAAGGAAGCCCTGAACGATGAAAGATAATTGGCGGCATGATAAGGCAGATGAAATTCAGTCTCTTGTAGATGAGCATAGACCAGCTTCCGTGATGCACTGCAAGAAGTTTATGGACCTAAAAGCAGCACAAGTGTTTCAGTTAAATCCTTAGACAGGATTACACCGGTTGTGATTGCAACCAAGTCCTTGCCTGCTGGAGGGAACACTTCAGAAGCCGCCTTAATCAATCTTCCGCTGCTGAAGAAGCTGTCTTCGACGAATTGCACAGCCCTTTGTGCACAAACGTTTGGCAGCTCCAGTCACCCCGGGAGAAATTCGAAAAGCTGTCATCTGCTTCAGAAACCAAAAAGCCCCAGGAATAGAGAGACTCCTAGGTGACATTTGCAAATGTGTTTGCCTGCCGTTGCATCAAGCACTTCTAAATGTTTTCCAGTAAGTTTTCGGGAGACTGGGGAACTGCCTCAATGATTTGAGGAAGCGCTCCACAGCCACACCAGCTGCAAGCCCTGATCTTATTGGCTCCTGGGCACAGTATATAAGCCCCTGGGTCTCTTCATTTGGGGTCTGGTTGTTCGGTGCCTTGCACCCTGCAGCAGCTCAGCCTTGCTCCAGTCCTGAACCCATGCACCTTGCTCCTGCCCATCATGTTGCATGTCTGGACTGCCTGGCTCTTCACCTTCAGCCTGACCTGGACTATGGACATGGATATCACTTAGGGCTAGGAGTAACTCTGACTCCCTGGTTTAGACCCCTTCGGTGCATCCTTGACCCCTGATCTGGATTCCCCATGGGCTCAGGTGCTTGTATTACTCAAATTGCCAATTGGCCAAATCACGACTGAGACCTTATGAGGGAGGATAAGGTAAGTTTATTGCTTAAGCACTTAATACACATACACACACACACACCACATTCATACCCCAATTTCTGTTCTGCGCTGGTATAGATTACCAGTCTTATCAGTGCTCAGATCAACTTAGTGGCCAGCCAGGTTGACCACAAGTAGGAGCCAGGCTCCTGCCGGTCCATCTCGTCAGACGAACCACTGCTCCAGGATGACATGCAGAACAAGACCCCAAATTGATGTGTCTTGCCCCATCTTTTATAGCCTTGTGAATTCACCCAGTCCTCTGGGTTTTTGCTGGGTTATCACTGTGTTCTTCCTTGAAGGTCAATTGCTGTTGTTCTCTCGCTGTCTTGGGGCAGATTCTTCTTGTTTTGGTCTTCTATCTGTCTGCATTCTTCAGCCAGTCACCAGCTGATGTCTTCCTTTTCCACAGACACGGTCTCACCCATTCTCTCACACATACAGCATACAAAGGTGAAGCACTTATGTCAAGCTACAGAGTAATACAAGATGGAGTTTCTTAAGGCAATGTAAAACTCAAAAAAATACATAAGATTAAAAGCAATAGGCAAAAAGTCTATTTGTATAACACTTGGTTACCCCCGCAGTCATCCAGATTGCTTATGCCCCTTTACCATTGCCTGTTCATGGTGTAATCCCCAAGGGATCATGAACCCCTTTGCCACGGTTGTGTATGGCTCTGGGCTTTCTGTCAACATCAAGAAACAGTCCTTTATTAACCCATTCCTGGTGATGCCTATCACAATCCTGCTATTTTTACTGATCGTGCCATTTTTTAAAGGCATACAGTCTCCATATTCAGGGACTATTATTACGGATGACAACTCTATGGATACAGGTTACTTTTATATGCAGCTGACACTTTTACCATTTACAAACATCACATATGGAATCTTAAACCTATGCAACAGCAAATCCTCAACAAATCTTACAGTGGACCATGAACTGAGTATCAGTCAACGATGTCCTCATTGCAAAAAGACCCAAGAGCATGTTGGGTTTTGTCAACAGAAGGGTTGCTTGCAATTCAAGGGAAGTGATTCTCCTTCTCTGTTCAGTACTGGTGGGGCCTCACTTGGAGTACTTTATCCAGTTTTGGGCCTCACGCTTCAAGAAGGATGTGGACAAATTGGAAAGAGTCCAACACATAGGTGACAAAAATGATCAGGAGCCTGGGAGCAAGACCGATGAGGAAAGGCTCAAAGAACTAGGGTTATTTCTTCTGGCAAAGAGGATACTGAAGGAGGGGATTTGATAACAGTCTTCAAATATATGAAGGGGGATAATAGAGAGAATGGAGATGGGCTTTTCTCTGTGGCCGTAGGGGACAGGAGTGGCTGCAATGGCCTCAAGATGCAGCGGAGGAAATTTAGGTTGGAGATTAGGAGGAACTTTCCAACTTTGAGGGTGGTCAAGCATTGGAACAAGCTGCCTAGAGAGGTTGTGGAATCTCCATCCCTGGAAATTTCAGACAACAGACAGACATTTGTCTGGGGTGGTTTAGTCAGGGATGATCCTGCCTTGAGCAGGGGACTGGACTAGATGACCTTGTGAGGTCCATTCCATCCTTACTTTCCTATGATCCTATTTTGAGGGTGAGCAAAGATGAACAAGTGACTGGTCACCTGAGAAGATTGTGGCAAAACAAAGAATTGAATATGGCTCACTTGAGCCCCATCCCTTCCTTATCTTGATGTTCTCTGGTGTTCCCTAATTTAATGCATTTTCTAGCATTGTTCCCAAGGCTAGACCATCACTAAACAGCAAACTTCCAACATTATTGACACGTGAAGCTTCAACAGTCTGATTTTGGGACTAACCCCAAGCCCATTGTAATCAGTGGAAGATACCTACTGACTTTAGTATCTATCCTTTGATTTAATCCATGAAGCATAGCTAGTGTTTGGCTTGGATGTTTACATCAAGGCTCCAAGGTGGTTTCTTTCTCTTGTTTATGAAATGTAGAGATCCATGTGCTCATCAGTGGTAGAGATTTATCAGTGTCCCCATTTCATGACCCCATTTGTCCTTAACTCGGGTGTTCATAACCCTACCTCCTGCCATCTTTATGGACCTTGTGGTCTCTTCCCCAGATTGCTGTTGCTCAGTACAGTGAAGAGCCCCGGACTGCATTCCATTTTAACCAGTACAAGGATAGGAATGGAGTCCTGAAAGCCATCCAGGGACTGAGCTACGTTGGAGGCAACACAAAGACTGGTGGGTATCATATATGCACATCAATATCTGCATGTACATGCTATATCTGAGACATGGCCCCGAGTTGCAAAGTGCTGATCTGAAGTTGGATATAAGTTGCCTTAGGATTCAGGTGATGCATTTTGTTACAGAGTTGTGAATTAGTCTGTTGTAGAGTTGGGTTATGAAATGAAGATCCAAAATGCTGTGAAGCTGAGGAGAGGACTCTAGGTGTTTGTTTTCACCTCTAGTTATGGCCAGTACTGTCATTCTGGTTCTTTTAGAAGAGCCCCAGATTTATTTCTGAATTTATCTTTATTATCATATGACCCCCAATTGTGTATGTTTACACCTAACATAGAGCCCTAAACCTAAAGTTATTATCTGCTGGAAATTTTTTAAAAAGTGCTTTACCTCTATCTTCGATACTAACCCTATCAATCATGTGAGCAAGAATTCATGTTTCAGCACTAGATTATATTTGCCTTGATTTATTTAGACCACGGGGTCAGTTTCCCTTTTTGGTGCATATCTGTGACACCCATTAGTGTTGGTTGTGTCTTCACCTTAGCGTTGACTTGCTAAAATCAATGAGAGATGTTACCATCAGGTTCAAAGGAGAGAGAGTTAGAGCAATGAAGATTACTTTAGAAAATTCCTCCCACTGAGTGCATCTACATGAGATGCTAACTGAGTACTGGCGTGGCAGGCAAAAACCATACTAATAGGCTACTACACAGTTAGCACCCAAAGAATCCATGCACCAGTGCTACTGAGCAGTAGTGAAGTTACTGTGCATTGATTTAGTACTTAAGTACTAAGCTTAATGCACAATAAGTACGGTGCATTAATTAACATGTAGACGCACCCACTGTGGATCAGATTATCTACCCCTTCTGCATCCCATTTGGGAGGATAAGGGCTGGAAAATGAACTTTTGCTTTAAATATTCCATGGGTTTAAAAAAGTAATCGCCAGCCATTCTAGGTGCATGGATACACAGTATCTCTAACGCCAGGAGCATTAGACAGGGTTTGGCCATTTAGCTAGAGACTACGAACAAGATGATAGATGAAATGTAGTTCCATATTATAAGAACTCATCAACACATCCCATAGTTTTAAACTGAAGGGAATTAGCTTTCTTTCTATCCTTTTTTAAGCTGCCTCTCTAAGTGTCTACCCTTTCCTAAGGTGGCTCTTTTTTTGGTTACCAGTGCTGTGCACATAATCAATTTTTCAAGGTCATTGACTCAACTGAAATAACCAAAAAAATTCCACAAAAAAACTCCTTTTCGGTTGCTGCAAAATGAGAAGTTTTCAGTTTTCTTACTAACAAACAAAAATCATCTTGATTTGATATTTTCCATGAGGTGCTACAGGGATTTGGGAGCGGGGCTTAAGGGTCTGGGGGCACAGGTGGTGTTCTCGTCGATCCTCCCAGTCTCAGGCTATGGGCTGAGAAGGGACAAGAGGATCCACGTGGTCAACCAAAGACTGCGGCGCTGGTGTCGTCAGGAAGGCTTTGGCTTTCATGACCACAGCCCGCTCTTTGGCGAGAGAGGCAGCGAGCTGCTGGGA
Source organism: Alligator sinensis (assembly GCF_000455745.1). NCBI lineage: Eukaryota > Metazoa > Chordata > Crocodylia > Alligatoridae > Alligator > Alligator sinensis. The sequence goes on along the minus strand of NW_005842458.1, from coordinate 47,956 downwards.
AGGGATGGCCTCCACCTCTCTCCCCTAGGGAGGAGGCTCTTCTCAGCCAGACTGGCTGACCTGCTCCACCGGGCTTTAAACTAAGCCCGTTGGGGGACGGGGGG
>NW_005842458.1:5924-45505 GCF_000455745.1 Alligator sinensis | reverse complement strand
TGCTTCCAGTTTTGGGCTCCACAATTCAAAAAGGATGTGGAGAAGCTTGAGAGAGTCCAGAGAAGAGCCACGCGCATGATCAGAGGTCAGGGAAGCAGACCCTACGATGACAGGCTGAGAGCCCTGGGGCTCTTTAGCCTGAAAAAGCGCAGGCTCAGGGGTGATCTGATGGCCACCTACAAGTTTATCAGGGGTGACCACCAGCATCTGGGGGAACGTTTGTTCACCAGAGCGCCCCAAGGGATGACGAGGTCGAATGGTCACAAACTACTTCAAGATCGTTTCAGGCTGGACATAAGGAAGAACTTCTTTACTGTCCGAGCCCCCAAGGTCTGGAACAGCCTGCCACCGGAGGTGGTTCAAGCGCCTTCATTGAACACCTTCAAGAGCAACTGGATGCTTATCTTGCTGGGATCCTATGACCCCAGCTGACTTCCTGCCCTTTGGGCGGGGGGCTGGACTCGATGATCTTCCAAGGTCCCTTCCAGCCCTGATGTCTATGAAATCTATGAAATCTATGAAATTTTTCGCGGGTGTTGGTTGTAGCTGTGTTGGTCTAAGGCAGGGATGGGCAATTATTTTAGGCAGAGGGTTGCTTTCTGAGTTTTGGCAAGTCATTGAGGGCCACATGACAGGCAGCCAGGGGCAGATAAATATTAATTTTCTAAATTGTTTAGGGGCCCCGCAGGCTGGATGGAATGGCCTGGTGGGCTGCATCCGGCCCGCGAGCTGCATTTTGCTCACCCCTGGTCTAAGGACATAGGCAGACAAAGTTCTTTGGGTAAATGTGATATTTTTTAGACCAATTCAGTGGTTGGAAAATTTGTTCTTTGCAAGCTTTCAAGCACAGACTTCCATTCTATTCTATTCTGTTGCTCTTATTCGGACCCTAGAGAGAAGATGTAGACCAGCAAACTCTCCTTATGCCTGAGGAAGGGGGCCTGTGTCGGAAAGCCTGCAAAGAACAATTTTTCCAACTATTCAGTGGTCTCATAAAAGATAACACATTTATCCAAATAACCTTGTCTACCTTGATTTGAAGCACTTTTACTCAAATTAAAAAATCTTTTTTGTGGATTTTTCTTTTTTTTTCCTCTTTAAAATTGAACTCTAGCAATTCTGCAAATGAAAGCATCATTTCAAAATGAAAGAAAACAAAAACTCTAAGTGTTTTGGTTCTGAAATGTCAGGACAAATCATTGTAACTTTCCTTGATTCATTTTTTTCAGTTTTTTTTTCTGGTGGAAGTTATTCACCATATCTGACCTGAATTTTCTATTGAATTCCACTGCATTTATCATGATCTGCCAGAAAATAAAATAATTCTCCAGCTCTGACATTTATGATCTCCTTATATGAGTGGACTATATGCTTTCTCATGGCTCAATCAGTGATGTAATGTATAAACATGGCCTTGCTGGATCTAGATCAGTGATTCTCAACCGGAGTGCATGGTACCCTGGGGTGGCATGAGATCCTTTTAAAGGTGTCATGGGCACCATGCAATATTAGGTGTTCAAACAGCTACACAAGATAATTCACAAGATAAACCCTAGAGATTTCAGATAGGACTCCATAATGTCAAAACCATTCTGTCCTGTTGTGGGCTTTCTGAGTTCTTTGCAACAGAAGAATTGTTCTCCTTTTCTGCAGTCAAGTAATTTGTGAAACCTAAGAGTTGGCATTTTCCAAAGGGGCCTTGAGTCTAAAAGGGTTGAGAATCACTGATCTAGACAGTGTGTCTTTCTGCCTTCTTGCAGGTCGTGCCATGGCCTATGTGCTAAAGGAGTTATTTCATCCCTCCAGAGGGTCCAGGCCAGACTTCCCTCGTACCCTGGTGTTGGTGACTGATGGACAGTCACAGGACGATGTGCTCCCACCTGCCAGAGCAGTCCATGCTTTAGGTAGGGACCTTGTTGCGTTATTACCTTTTTAAGGCCTTGATCCCCATCCCAGGTAAGTCAGCAAAAAGACCTGCATGGGTTCCAGTTGGGCTGGACTGGGCTTTATATTAACCCAGTCTCCTACAAGCTCAGTATTGGTTTTCTGAGCTTTTCTCTTTTCCTTATTTTGTTGAGTTTGTGGGTGAACCCTAAGCTAACCGCGTGAGTCAAATGCTCCACGGATGTGCCCGGCCCAATATTCTTAGATGACTAATCTCTGGATGGCCTAGTCGCTAAGAGATGACTTCCTCTCCTCAGCGTAAATGAGTTTCTGTGAATTAAGATAAATTCTAATCAGGAACTGAGGCACTGATATTTACTGCATGGTTGAGATTTTCCATGTGGATGCAGGCTTTTAGCCACACTGTTCCCAGATTCACTGCAACAGGTGAGATTCCGTACTTGGTTTGCAAACTCTCAACCTGTGCTTCTTTCTAGCTAGCACATGGGGTATTTATTTCAGGAATCGGTGTCATTGCTGTGGGCATCTCCAGAGCGGACCCTGAAGAACTGAGTAGCATTCTGCTTCACCGCAACCTGCAGAATGTTTTCTATATCAACACCTTCGATGACTTTCCCCAGATCATCAGGGAGCTTATAGATACCATATGCTCGGACTTGCAGCTGCCAGAAGCCCAGCCACAGCCTGGGCAGGTGAGCTGCTTTCTCCCACGGCCTTTCTATTTCTATGCTTCATTCTTTATTTACTTGGGAAAGCTTTGCAAATATGGTAAAGATTGTTTTCTGCACCTAGGCCTTTGTACATGCCACATTTTTTGCCCTTTCTTGCACTGCAGAGGCATGACTATTTGCACAAGCAGGTTTTCTGGACACTTTAAAAGTCTTTCTGGTGCTTTAAAGTAAAACTCCTCAGACGTAGTTTAGTTTAGCTTGCTGCGAATTAAAGCATCGCATCCATGGATTCATTACATGCAAACACAAAGGCACTCAAAATGTGTAATGTGCTTCTTTGTCCACCAGATGGGGCTGTGACTTTTTTGTAGTTCACCCCTTCAAATTACTTCACCTTTCAAATTGCTTCCGTTTTTTTTTTTCTGGTGCCATTTGTTGGCTCTGTGCTTCCACAGCTGTGTGGCAAGGCACGGGGTGGGCTGCCCTGGCCCAGGAGAGATGGGGGGAGGTATAGCACTGCTCTCCTGCAGCACCGGCTTAATTCATTCAAAAACCAAGTGCATGCAAACACTGATGCGAGGCTCCAAACCTCAATTCGTTTGAAAACCTAGTGCAGGCAAACATTGATGCAACATTCCAAAATAAAAAAGTTTACATTTTATAAACCTATTTAATTTAACGAGGTTTAAACCCTGTGGTGTGTATAGGTGCCTCTAGTGATTATGCTCTCACCCTGTGTCCTGATTGAAAGCAAGAACAAAAGAGGAGGGAGGTTTAGTATCCACCACTAGAAATTATCGTGCCATTGATATCAGTGGAACAAAGAGATATCAATGGAGAACTGTGTCCGTTTTTGGCCCCGCACTTCAAGAAAGATGTGGACAGATTAGAAAGAGTCCAGTGAGAGTGACAAAAATTATTAGAGGTCTGAGAAGTGTGACTTATAAAGGAAATGTTGAAAGAGCTAGGTTTATTTAGTCTGCAGAAGAAAAGACTGAGGGAGGATTTGATAACAGTTTTCAAATACCTGAAGGATGATTATAAAGAGGATGGAGATAGGATTTTCTTTGTAGCTGTAGGGGACTAAGAGCAATGGCCTCAGCTGCAACTGCGGAAATTTAGGTTGGAGATTAGGAGAAACCTTCTGACTATGAGGGTGGTCAAACGTTAGAACCGGCTACCTAGAGAGGTCCTTGAACTTCCACCCCTGGAAATTCTCAAGAGTAGGTTAGCTAGATATTTGGCTGGGATGGTTTATAGATTCATAGAGTCATAGATGCTCGGGTCGGAAGGGACCTCAACAGATCATCGAGTCCGACCTCCTGCCTGGGCAAGAAAGAGTGCTGGGGGTTCAGGTGACCCCAGCCAGATGCCTATCCAGCCTTCTCTTACAGACCCCCCAGGTAGGGGAGAGCACCACCTCCCTTGGGAGCCCATTCCAAATTTTGGCTATCCTCACCGTGAAGAAGTTTTTCCTGACATCTAGCCTAAATCTGCTGTCTGTCAGCTTGTCACCATTGTTCCTTGTTACCCCAAGAGGCTCTGCTCACCAGGGCGCATCTCCGATCCCTTGCTGCGTCCCCCTAATGAATTTGTAGGCGGCCACAAGATCACCTCTCAGCCTTCTCTTGCAGAGGCTGAAGAGGTCCAGGTCCCTCAATCTCTCCTCATAGGGCTTGTCCTATAAGCCCCTAACCATATGAGCAGCCCTCCTCTGGACCCTCTCGAGTTTATCCACATCCTTCCTGGACACAGTACTCCAATGCCACGTAGAGGGGAAGTATCACCCCCTTGGATCTATTCGTCATGCACCTGTCGACGCACGATAGTGCCATTAGCTTTGATGATGATTTCGTCACACTGACGACTCCTGTTCATCCTGGAGTCCACTATGACTCTGAGATTCTTTTCCACTGCTGTGCTGCTGAGAGGGTCACTGCCCAACCAGTAGATGTGCTGGATATTTTTACACCCTAGGTACAACACACTGCACTCATCCTTGTTGTATTGCATCCTATTGTGTACTGCCCACTTTTCTAACCTGTCCAGGTTTGCCTGCAATCGTTCCCTACCCTCTGGAGTGGGCATTTCACCCCACAATTTAGTATTGTTCACAAACTTGGACAGAGTACACGTCACACCCACATCCAAGTCACTGATGAAGATATTGAAGAGTACAGGTCCAAGGACCGAACCCTGCAGGACCCCACTACCCACATCCTTCCAGGTCCATACTGACCTGTCTACTATCACTCTCTGGGTGCAACCCCAAGCCAATTTGCCACCCACTGGACCGTGTAAACATCTAAGTCACAGCCTCTTAATTTATTTATGAGAATAGGATGCGATACCATATCGAAGGCCTTGCAATAGTCCAAGAAAACGGCATCCACCTCTACTCCTGCGTCTAAGCATTTTGTGACCCTGTCATAAAATGAAACCAGATTGGTTGGGCATGATCTACCTGCTACATATCCATGCTGGTTTCCCTGCTGCATTATTTTTCCTGCTGGACTCCCAGAAATATGATCCTTCAAAATCTGGGCTCATCTGGGAACTCTCGCACCCTAAGTGAGAATCATATTCCTAGACCAACAAGCCAATCACTTATGACAGACAGCTTTTAGTCAAAGATGATCCTGCCTTGAGCAGGGGACTGAACTAGGTAGCCTTGTGAGGTCCCTTCCTACTCTGCTTTCCTGTAATCCTATAACTTTCTAGCCCTTTCATGGTTATTTGCTAACTTGGTGACATATCAGTTATGAAGGGAAAGGATATCTGAGGTCACTCTAAATCTATAGTCTTTTCCAGTTCCCACCTATGTGTCTGACTTCATCTTGGCAATGTGGTGGCAAGAGGCTGCAACTAAACTGGTTCCTAAAACTCATAATCCGTTTTGACCAGGAGACATCTAACCTGAGCTATGCGTTATAGGTTGCTGGACGCAATGCGAACAAACCACAGCAGTCTGGTGACATGGACAGGAAATCCTTGGCCTATGATCCATCACCTGTTGACCCACAAATCGAGGGACCCCCGGGGCCTTGTGATTCCAAGTGCCTGAAGGTGAGATAACTGATAGGCGCTCGTGACTATGTGCTTGGGGAATATAGGTGCAGCCAGTGCATGCAACTGTGAAGTATGAGCTTGATCCTCCAACAAGCTACTCCAGTGTTATGCTGATGATACAGGACTGACTTGAACAGAATCACAGCATGCAGATTTGGAGCCGCGCAGTGGAGAAGCAGAGCCTTCTTCTGAAGACCTCGGCCTAGGTCACAAGCAGTTGGCATTTGTCTTCTGCAACATGCCCACAAGTCTTGCTCAAGCTAGCACATGTCATATTCCTTGGACTGTTAAACACACTTTTCTGAAACCAAATATTTCTTCTAAAAATAGCTGCCTCTTAAATCTGAGAAGGAAAAAGGGAAGGAAAGTGATCCCATCTGCTCCATAGAGGCTGTAGTCTTTACTTTTTATTTCTTGAATTGAGAGTCAGAAAATGTGGATGCAGCATACATTTAAAGATGTCATATTATTAGAAGGAACATGGTACCCATTAGAAAGCCTTCAAGCATTATTTTAAAGACTTTGGGGGTTGGAGAACCCACCTATGTCCCCATTAATGTTATTCCAGTAGTTAACGACCCTCGCTGTTTTAAAACCCCAAACCTGTTACAGACCCCAAGAGCTAATAGTTTGGTTGTGTCCTTGTCACTGAGACTAAGATCCATTCCTGTGTCTGTAAAGATAGACCAGAAAACCATGAGGCATGCCCTAGCTCTTGCATCTCCATTTTAGTAGTCTCCATCCTATGCTACAACTCCTTGTCGTGTGACTGTAGTTGCATTTCCTTGTCCTGCAAGGTGCCCCCCGCCCTGAGAAGCGATCGCCCTCCAGTTCAATATACAGAAGAGGCATTGTCCTCATAGTTTGTGGCCTAGGGATGGAGGAAGATAAGCAATGCATGGCATAAAAAAAGAGGCTGATTTTGTTCTCAGGCTGGTTTTGCAAAGGATCTGCTCGCTTTCTGTCTACCTCCTATGTTGCCTTATTGGAAAGGGTGGAGTGGTGGCCCGGACGGGGGGTGTCAGGGCTCTGTAGGGTGGGTCCATTCATTTTCCTTTCAAGGGTCACGATGTCCTGAATGATTATTTCATTTCTCCTTTTCCAGAGCTACAGGGGCTTGCAGACGGGCAGGGGTTATGATCCGTTCGGCTTTGCAACAAAGGGAGAGAAAGGAGAGAGGGTGAGTCTAGGAGCATGAATGATGTCCCAGGTTACATGCCAGTGGCTACAAAGGGCAGTGGGAGAGCTGTCTCCAGACCCCTTGCATCGGTGCTTAAGGTGTTCTGTCCCACAATGCCTTGAAAATCAAACAGAACAAGGTTTGGAGGGTATGTACATGTGGGTGGAACATGTGTGTGTGCAAGGGTGTTTGTGGGTGTATATAAAGGGAGGCCAAAAAATGATGAGCTTATTAATAAGGAAGATGCAGTTGCCTCCCAGGGGCCTAAGTTTCCTGTAAGGCTGAGCAATGCGGCACTGCTGAAGTCAGGACCTGGGCACGGTTGAAGCCAAGAGACAAGAAAAATGTTGAATGACCTGGAGAGCTGCTCTGAGATCAGGACTGCTGTGCCCTAGAACTGATCAGTGATCATAACTGATCATGTACCATACACAGAGTTTGGCCCACCCCGCCAGGGTCACTGCTGAGTCCATAAACCTAGCTGAGCTTGAAAATCCTGTGGGATTTCTGAGTTTGGAAATTACATGGAAGTATTCAATGAGTCTTCAAATACCTGAAGGGTGATTATAAAGAGGATGGAGGTAGACTTTTTTTCCCCTGTGCCTGTAGAAGGCAATAGCCTCAAACTGCAGTGGAGGAAATTGAGGTTGGCGTTTCGGGGGAGCTTTCTGACCATGAGGGTGGTCAAGCTTTGGGACAGGCTGCCTAGAGAGGTTATGGCATCTGCTTCCCTGGAAATTTTCAAAAGCAGGTCGGACAGACACTTGGCTGGGCTGGTTTAAACAAGGATGATCCCACCTTGAGCAGGGCGCTGAACTAGATATCCTTCTGGGGTCCCTTGCAGCCCTACTTTCCTATGATCCTTCCCTTTCTTTAGTGGAAAAGGAGCCTATGCTTTATACAGGATCCTCTCCCCGCACCGTGCCAAACCTGCTGTAGGTCGGGCTTCCATGTGGTTCCCACAGCCCCGTCAGGGATATGCCCCACACTTGCCCTTGTTGTTCTCCATGTGTTTAGGGTCTACCTGGGAAGGATGGGATTCCTGGACTGCCTGGCAGACCCGGACGGACAGGGCCCCCCGGCTCCCCAGGGCGGATGGTAAATATGTGGATTCATGAGCATTGTCAACATTGGGGTTGATTTCAAATAGTCCCCCCAGCATTTAAACACCTAATTTTTCCATCCTTCTCTCTACCTACAGGGTCTTCCAGGTATCCAAGGCGATATTGTAAGTATCCTAAAACCAGCAAATCCTGCTTCCTTTCACCTGTGCGAGATCCGGCATGGGGCAGTCTGTGGGTACAGAGCGTTGCCCCTCTGTCTTAGTGAGATGCTGTTGTCATTGCAGCTGAGGAAGGGACGTCAGCAAGGAAGCGGGGAGTTAAGTGCCTCATTAGCACGAGGAACACCATGCTTAAGGCCCTGCCCATTTTCTGCCTATGTCCGATTGGGAGGAAGCATCACACTGATTTCGTACCATCTAATGGTGGGGACAACACCCATCACCTTACCTGCTCCATCTCGTTGCTTGTGCTTATACTTGTCTCCGTGATGTTGGAAGATGCTGGCTTAGTGGGCAAGTTTACGTGTGCATTTATGCTGGCTTAAATTTACTGCACAGTAAATTACTGCACAGTTAGTGGGAATAGGCCCACATCTACACATGCAGGTGTTAAAGTGCATTAACGCTGTGCTAATTTGAATCCCAAGTCAGTCCACACACACAGTGTTACTGCGCAGTAAGGTGTCTAAATGTGCATTACGGTACAGGAACTACTAGGTGTAAATTAATGACGCAGGTATCAAATTTATGCTCAAATCAGCATAAGTTGCTGTATTTACTGCACAATATGAGTGTGCATGCGTAGATGTGCACCTGTATTGCACAGTAATTTCGGTTACTGCATAGTAAATGCACATGTGTAGACGTGCCCAGTGTGTACAGTCATGTCTTCCTCTACTGGCCTCCACCAAGTTGGATAAGAGCCACATCCTGGAGTTGCCCTATGAGCTCAAACAAGGGGGGCACTTGTGGTTCTGGAATTGCCCACCTAGGTTCAGCCTTTGCTGTATAAGGGCAGTGCATAGACTCTCACTCTCAAATTGCTTTGTTTTCCTGCATGAAGCATTGTTCCCAGTCACAGCTACCACAGGGGCTCAAGCTAATGAAACCAGCATCTATATATGTATAGATAGATAGATAGATAGATAGACAGATATGCTCACTTATTCAGGGAACATAGGTGCTCACTTAATCAGAGGAACCTGTATAAGTGAGCATCTATATGTTACCTAGTGCAACTGAGTCTGCCACAGAGCATTGCTGATTGAAACCAAGCCTATGATCAGGTTACACCACATTATTTAATTCTGTGATTTATTTTAAACCCTCAGGGGCCTCCTGGATATCCAGGACCAGCGGGGCCGAAAGGAGACAGAGTGAGTTCCCTTATATGTGTTTCAATTGGAAAAAAAGCCTCTTTTGTGCACTGATGAACTATTAGTGTGTGTGCACGCTGTTGTCATCTAGTGGATAGAATCAGCCTTCCTCGGAGGCGTCGAGTGTTGGCTGCAGCCAAGGCTGGGTATTTTGATGGGGCTGTGCTGATGCTCCTGCTGGGACCAGTGCTGGAGGCTCCAGGCTAGAGGGTCTTTCCCCTCTGCTCAGGGTCAGACTAATCACCATATCTGGGATCAGGAAGGAATTTCACCCCATGGTCAGATTGGTATGGACTGTGAGGGGGGTGGCCTTCCTCTCTAGAGGAGGGCATGGCTTCTCTCTGCCTGGGGTCTCTTGAGTGTATATTAACAAACTTTTAAAGGCACGGCACATCAGCTGCTGTGGTTCCCCTGCTTTACCTGTGGCAGGTTTGGGTGTTAGGTCTTGTGTTATGTCAGGGTTGAGGGTAGCTTTACAACAAGTTTAGATTATGGATTGCATAAGATGGTTTGGATACAGCTGATCCTGCCCCAGGTAGGGGGTTGGATAAGATGACCTGTGGAGGGTCCCTGCCAGCCCTACTTCTATATGATTTCTATGAAAAGTTGTCAAATGCGAGTTGTTAGCCGTATACTACTAGGAGCCCATGAGGACTCATCCTATGGCCTTGGTTCGTTTAGTCCCTTTCTTCAGTGCCATGGGCACGTACGATCCAAGTGAGAGGGTCTTGGTCCCACCTCTGCTGAGGTCTCAGTCCCACCTTTGCTGAGGTTGTGAAGCTTTGGATGGCTTGGGGGTGTAGCGTTGTGTCATCTGTGATGCTCAAAAAATGGCTGCTATAAATGGTGAAGTAGGTAGAGACTTTCCAGAAGGCCTCTATCCATATGGAGGACATGGCTAGTGAGTGTCACTCTAGTATCTCTGTAACTGCAACTGCCCCTGGGATTTGGCTTGTCCAGATTCAATCTACTATTGGGTGTTATGGTTTTCCCCCACACAGAAGTCCCAGGGTGCAGATGGGGACCCAGAGGCACCATAAACTTGTAGGCTGAGCTCCCAATGAGCTAGACCAGGTACCCGGAGCAGTACAACCATGTCAGCACGGCGCTCCACTTGGACTCGTTACCCCTGGCCAAGAAATCCCATTAGCAAATTGCTAAACTGAAGTCCAGGATGAATGGATTCAGATAAACCCCTCAGGAGCCGGAGCTGTTTTGGGTCCAGTCCATCCATCTGTATGGAGATCATGTCCTACCGTCGTCTGTGGGAAAGGACTCGACAGCTGTTAACACAAAATCCTTGAACTGTTACACCTGAATCAGTGATTTATGAAAGGCTCTAGTGCTCTGCTTTGGGGTGTCTTTGAGTACCACCAGCCAATATACCTGTCTCTCATTGTCCTGTTCTTTTGCGACAAGTGCCCATGTTCAGGTCTCTCTACCAGCCTCTGAAGCAACATGACAATCAACTGAAGACTCAGGAAGGCTCATTGCATATCTCCATTGCAGTGCATGCAGTCACGCTGATATATGTCAGCAGGGGGTTCTGGTCCACCTGCAGGGAAAGGTGATGGTGGTCCATGTTTCTTGTGTTGCCAGTTCCTAGGATGGCTTGGAAAGGGAAGCTGAGCACAGAAATGTAGCCAGCAGATGGAGGGAAGTGATTCTTCCCCTCTGTTCAACACCAGTGAGGCCACATCTGGAGTCGTGTGTCTAGTTTTGGGCCCCCCACGACAGAAAGGATGTGGAGAAATTGGAGGGAGTCCAGCGGAGGGCAATGAAAATGGTTTGGAGACTGTGGGACAGGATTTATGAAGAGAGGCTGAGGGAGCTGGGCTTATTTAGTCTGGAGAAGAGAAGACTGAGGGTGGATTTAATAGCAGCCTTCAGCTACCTGAATGGGGGGCTCAAAAAAGGATGGAGCTGGACTGCTCTCAGTGGGGGCAGATGACAGGACAAGGAGCAACGGGCTCAAGTTGCAGCAAGGGAATTGTAGGTTGAATATTAGGAAAAACTTTCTCACTAGGAGGGTGGTGAAGCACTGGAATGGATTACCTAGATAGGTGGTGGGATCTCCATCCTTGGAGGTTTTTTAAGGCCCAGCTCAAGAAAGCCCTGGCTGGGATGATGTAGTTGGGGCTGGTCCTGCTTTGAGCAGGGGGTTGGAGTAGATGTGACCTCCTGAGGTCCCTTCAACCCTCATTTTCTATGATTCTCTGATCCTATAGAAACCACTTTTTGTGCTGTTTCTTGTTCAGGGAGAACCAGGCTATGTCCTAGGAGGTGTGGAAGTGATTCCTGGCCGAAACGGACAGCCCGGCCCTCCGGTGAGTAAATAATGGCGTCTGAAACAACCTCCCTCCCTTCTGCTCCCTTGACCTGTGATTATAGGGGATTGCACAGGCCCTGCTAGGGGCAGTCAGGGTTCCTGTGTTACCCATGCTCTAATAGAGGCTAAGATTGGGGCCATTCATTTATGGGAAAGGAGAGCTCCTTCCCCAAGATAGATGGAGGGAGAGGGGAAGGGAGAAGACATACAGACAGTCTAGATCAATGCTTTGCTACCCCCTTTGGGGTAATCCCTTTCTGGTGCTAGTGATAAAGAATAGAACCAGAGACCCGGCTATATTCAGCCCTTGCAAACTGTTAAACAGCTGCTGCCTTTTGCCTCAGAGGTGGCTGCCTTTCTGGCATGGGTGTGTTCACTCTAAATAATCGTATAGGCATACATCAGGGTCACGTTCATTGATATTTCTTGCTTTAGCCTTATCCGTCTCATGCACTGTGGTGACCCTCTTTGCTTTTAACAGAAGGGGGAGGGATGTCTTCCTAGAGTTCATGCCTGTGCAGCTTGGTGATTACCCAGGCGGGGTGATAGCTGAGCACTTCACCTATGCTCCTGCCCTGCTCAGTCCCTGCCAGATTCAGGTTCAGGCGGTGATGATGAAGAGAGCTGGGGATGATGAAGGGAGCCGTCTCTCAAATATTTGGCTGAAATCCTTTCAGGGGCAGAAAGGGCAGCCAGGCGTTCCTGGAGTAGCAGGACCACCGGGGCTGCCAGGACCACAGGGACCTCCAGGGACATCCACAAAGGTGTGTGTTACTGTGGCAAGCTGCTCTTCTGCATTGCTCAGGCACGTACAGCTGGGGGCCTGGGTCCAGCATGGGGGCATAAGGTGCATTGCTGTCATTAAGTCGCGGGGGGGACACACATCCTCCTGCCCTCCTAGACCCCCTGGACTTCAGGGGAATTGGCTTTGTGCCTTTGAGATGAAGGGGACCTTTCCCATTGATTTCTGTGGCTGCTGTAGGTGGCCTTTGATCACCTCCAAGAACTGGGTGGGTCTTAATGGTTCAGCTTCAGAGGACTGTGAATGCCAGCAAGGTGGCGTGCCAGAAGGATCAAGGCCTGAGCTTTGATCTCCCTTCTCTTTGCTTGGGGAGGACCTCTCTTTTGGATCTCCAGGGTTGAGACATCTGGGTCGTGCAGGGTAGACACAACCCTTCTTGCACCTACCTCCACCCTGGGGATAAGAAGACTTCACTCTCTAGGGATATAAGTGAGAGCTGAGGCCAAACGTTCAATCCTGTGTCCTCCTGCCTGGCAGGGGGGCCTGATGCGACCATCATGTGGGTTGATGGTCCTTGGAGGCCAACTGCAGCCCTGTGTGGTTCAGGTTTTTAAGGGGAGGCACCACTGGAGACAGGAAGGAAGAGTATCCCCACCCTTGTGTTGTAACGTTCCCCATCCTTCGTGTTTCAGGGAGAGCCAGGAAACCCAGGAAACAGGGTAAGAGTTACTTCCCCTTCCACTTCTGGGTCTGCCCACCTGTCTCAGCAACTGAGTAACAGCCCTGCTATGTGTTTTGAACCAGGCTTATGGACTGTGGTAGCCACACTTAACCCATGCCCTAGTGAGGCCTAGCATGGGGCTGTATCCAGAAAAAGTCAGGCAGGACCCTTTCAGGTCTCTGCCTCTCTTCTGACTAGCACACACCTCCTCGAACTGCCCATTGGTGCTAAGTATGGGTGTGGGTCCTCAGTGTGGAAGAGGCCTGAAGAAGAGCATAGGTCTGGACATAATTAAGGGGTGATCTTCCCCTGGTTGAGTGTCCTGCAAGGGTTGCAGTGGTTTCAGGGAAGCCACCATACCCAAGAGACCTGCTGGAAGAAGACTACAAGTGCCTACTTGACATACGAATGCACCTGTGCTGACAAGGCTTGGGTAGCTCCTAGAAACGTTGTCTGAGACAATGATACCGTCTCATGAACTTTACAGGGGCCTCGAGGAAAGAACGGCATTAAGGGTGACAAAGGAGGCAAGGGCGAGCCAGTGAGTATGGCCTGGGGATGGTCTTTCCCCTTTGGGCACTTTGAGCTGGATGGTACCTATTGGACACAAGCCCTCAAGGGTGGGAGGGAAGAATGCAATGCATTCTGGGATTGCAATTTATGTAGGTGGGAAATGTCTACTAATACTTTTCACTTCCTAAGGGGCCATGTGAACTTCTTCAGAGTCATTTGTGGTGCTTCATTTTATCACATGGCCTGTTACTACCTTGGTTAATACCCAGACTTTCCTCCTTTACAGGGGAGAGCTGGCTTGCCCGGCCCCATAGGGCTAGATGGTGCTCCAGGATTTCCCGGACCGAGAGGGGAAAAGGTCAGTGCTTGTGTAAAAGCCTCTCTATACAAATCAGCTCAAAGTAGGGGAGAAACCATGGAGTGCCTGTTACTAGTAGGATACATCAAATGCATGGAAGATGGAGAGCCAGGATCATGTCCCCGTCCCACACGGTGAGGACTTGATGCCTCCTGTGTCACAGAGTAGAAGAGATGCCATGTCTCTGTCCCATCCTCTGTATGCCTTTGTTTTATCTCCTTTCTTGGCTTCTCCTGACTCAAGGGTCATCTTCTGTTTGGCTCCTATCAGCCAGCGCTAGAGTCCTTTCTGGTATCTGGGACTTGCCTGCCTTGGCTGAACCTGGCTGATTTCCTTATTCCATTTTATACCTTAGCTGAAAACCCCTGTGGTCCCTTTCCTCGCATGTCCCTCCTTCCCGTTCAGGTCTAAGTAGCTCTTCTACTTGCATCCCTGCAATACCAAGGGTTACATGACCAAACATCTCATAGTCATAGGCTTTAGTCATGGGCTAAATCACTGCCCCTGCTTGTGGGGGTTTACTGCTGTGAATAGGACCAATTTGCTGGATGTTTTCTCCCCTCGCTGTGGGTACAATACTGGCTGTGATTGCTGTTTCAGGGGCAGGCAGGGATAGGTACCCCTGGCACGCCTGGCTTGAAGGGAGCGGAAGGAGAAAAGGTAGGTTTCCCCCTTGCAGTTGGGTTTGGATGTGTGCAGTAGTCAAGCTCTGCTTCTCCCTTCCACCTTCAATGCTCCTGAAATATTTACTGAAGGACTGGACCCAGACTCCACCGCCACGGTGGTGACTCTTTCACCATTGAGGGAATCAGTGTAGTCTGCCAGCTCATTTTATTCTCCCAAGTATTTGAAAATCGGGATGGGTGTAGCAGGGCATGTCGGGCAGGGAGGGGCCCTGCAGAGGGTTATCTGCAATTGCTGCATTTCTAGGGTAACTTTTAAATCAAGTCACAGACACTGAGGGTCTAATCTGCAACCCATTGAAGTCACTGGGACAATGCATATCACCCATGATGCATCAGGGCTATGGACTCCCATGATGCATTGCTTCCCCATTCTAAGATATGGGGCCATAGTAAGTGATAGGAGATGCAGTCCCATATTTAAATTTCTGACCAAGATATTCTTCTCACCAAGATCATTTGTTTCCATGATTTCCCTGTTTGATGGGTCTGGATTTACATGAGTGATAGATGCTGTCAAAATGAGCCCCCTGTGAATGAGTGGATAGATCCCAGCTGAGGATGGGGCTTGGAAAGCAGGCTTTGCTGGGGGAGGGAAAGGAAAGAAACAGATCGGTGGGAAGAAGAAGTGAATTAGGAGCCAGCAATGAGTCCTAAATCTGAGCTCTCTCTTTCTCTTCTCTTCTGCAGGGGGCAATGGGACTTCCTGGAGCAGAAGGACAGAAGGTGAGTATTGATGGACATGCATCCAAGCTGAATCTTTGTCTATATGGTTATTGAAGTTAACAAGCACCTTGATTGCCCGGGTTAGCCCTGTCCTTAAGCAGTATGTCCTACTGTCCAACAAGATTAGCAACGTTACAGTTTTGTGCCAGTTTTGGCCAGCTGTCTATTTTTCATCCCATTTTCATGTATGTCTGGTGCTTGGCCACAGCCAGATGGTAATTTATCGCCACCCTGATGGACAGACACGAAGAGTAGCTGACTTACATAACACCGTGGTGCTTCTTGACAGCATTTGTTGCAACGTTCGCCTACTTGCACTGCCTCGTTGTGTTTCGTGGCAGTCAGCTGGCTGCAATTCTTTGTACTCAAGCTCCGTCTTGCAGTTTTATCAAATTGAGGTGAGGGAGAGTTTTTGTCTTCTTGAAAGAACACTCAAAACCATGGCAGGGAAGAGAGGTGTTGGAGAAGCACTGCAAAAAAGCATATCCATTTCCTGAGAGGATGGCAAAGATGAACGAGTTTTGCAAAAACCTCCTTAATTCACCGGTGCTTGCGGAGGAAAAATGGGTATTATCACTCCCACCAAAACATCAATGCATCAAGAGGCTTTAGCGGCACAATGTTTTAGCATTTCATTAACCATGTAAAAAAAAATTGTCTAAGAGGTGTCCTGACAGCCAGTCGCTAATTTTGCAGATTTTCAAATGAGAGTACGTATTTGCAAATTTGCATTCATTTGCTAGATGAATCTGATGTCATGTTCGTGCCAAACAAGAAACCATGCACAGACTGGATTGTGTTAAACATGGTCTTAATAGGGATTATGGATACTTATCCCATTCTCTGGACTTAGCTGTTAACTGAAGTGTCCTTCCAGGTATTAACTGCTTTGTTCATATCTGTTGACCTAAACCGGGGGTGTCAAAGATACAGTCCATGAGCAGGATCTGATTTCCTGAGCCCTATCATCCAGTCCCAGTGATATCCAATCCCAGTGATTTCCTGAGCCCAGTGATCATCCAGTCCCTGTGATATCTGTGGATCTTGGAGTTGACCACTCATTTGGCCTGAATGAGTTTGACACCCCTGATCTACTCAACCTATTACCGCTCTTAGTTGCTTCTTCCCTTGTCCCTTTGCCTTCTATATATATAATTGTTGCTGTCTGCCAGGCCATTCATAGTGTGTGCCAAAGTAGGTTGTTGCCTACAAAATTTCATGTCTCTCTGAATCTGTTAGTCTCTAAAGGTATATGTACATCTGAAGCCATGTCAAAAAGGGAGGGGGTGTATTTTCTCTGGCTCAGGCAGTAGCTGTTGCTGGAGCCATACGAATGCAGCACAACAGCTCCAACTTTAACTCTGCTTCATCCAGGGTTAACGCTGGAGCAACTTTGATGCATTTGTATTGCTCCGAGCTTGTCCAACGGTAACCGTTAGAACATAACAGCTGCTGCACGCTCCCTGTAAGCAGCTCCCTTTTCTTGAAACAGCTCCAAGTGGACGTGTAGCCATGCCTAGGGAGCCAGCGTGGACTCCCTTCTGCCTCATTTGCAGAGGAGGCCATGTGGACCTGTTTTACATTTACAAAGCTTCAGGTCAAAAAGCTGAAGAAGATGGCAGGTATGAAGGATTCAGAGACATGAGACTCACTGATGGAGTTTGGAAGTTTCTCTTGGGCTCTCTTGAAACACAATGGCCTAGCCAGCTGGTGAAGATGCCCCATTGTTGTTTCATAAGCAAGCCTGTTTCTTGATGATGGAGCTTTATCTGATGAAGTGTTCGTTGTGTTTTAACCCTCCCAAAGTCTGTGAGGGGAGCAGCCACAAGATCCAGCTATCATCAAGAAGCATGGAAGACTTTGGGCACTGAAGAATGAAGTAAATCTCCTCCAGAAAACATTTGACTTGTTTTGAGTTTTGCATGATCTCTCCCTCGTACCTACTGAGAGGGTCTTTTCTCTTGCTAATAAGTTACAGAAGCAAACAATGACAGAAGAGAAGACAAATCTTGGTGTCAACCCTTAAACCAATGTGGATGCTTCAACTGAATTTCAAAGACTTGCGTTCTGACTTGTGACAAACTGCTGAAGAAGAAGGATGCCCTTCATAAAACACATGCCTCCAAAAATATCTTTCTATGAAACATCAACTACTGTTCTACGAACAAGCAACCCAACTGCCTCGCTCTCAGTAGCATCTGGCATATGTAATTGTTATTCAGTTATGGTCTATCAGTGCGTTTGCTCTCAGCATCATGTATTTATATAATTTGTCTTTGGATTGGGGTTTTTTTTCCCGTAGATGGCACAGGTCATCAAAGTCTTCTGTGCTGCTTATTGAAAATAGGTTTACCCAGACTTATCAAAGACACGCTATCTTCAGTCAAATTAGCAACACATAACTGACATTCAACCGCACTAAATTATTTCAGAGTTATGGTACACCCCTGATATAGGCTAAAGAAAGTTGGTAGCTTTAGTGGTTGGGAAATAGGTGGCAGTCTTGAGACAAACAGTCGTGCAGGATGCCAAGTGAGTGGCCTATCTCCTCACCTCTTTTCACATCAATGAAAGGAATTTTTTTTTCACATGAGGCATAGTTAGACTGTATAACTCATTGCTGCAGGATGTCTTTGAAGATAAGAACTTCACAAGATGCAGAAGGCAACTGAAGAGTGAGACTATCCAGTCTGACCTGTGTCGACACCGTTTTTGGAACAGAGTCCTGTATTTCTCACATACAACATGTAGCTTTCCCCCAAATAGGGGGTGCATCTCCTAAGTAGGGAAGCTGTTTTCTTTGGTGGAAAAGAAGCACATCTGGAGATGTGGTGCATGCCATGCCGCTGCTAGATGGGTGCCGCTTGTGTCTGCTCAGCAAACTGGAGGGGCAGAGTCCTGTTTTAACCCTTTCACAGCCATAGCTGTTGGCTAAGCACTGTGGTTTGTACTTGAAGCAGTAAGTGAGCTGCTGTTAACATCTTGATGAGGCTTGTATTGTGGAAACAACACTTTATATACAGGAATTTATATACAGAACTATTTTATAGTAAAGAACTAACAGTCTTGCTACTGCCCTTGCAAGAGTGTGGGGCCTTGTCTTGTGTGTCATAGAGTGAGTTCCCCTGGGAACATAGGGTGCTGACAGACATGCAGCTTCCCACTATAACTCATGGCGCTTCATAGCAAGTGCCACGAGTTATAGCACCCCACCTAACACAACAGACATTTTCTGTTGGTTGGGGGGGGGCAGGATCTTGCTCCACTTTGGAGATGGCTACATGTCTGTGACCTCTCTCCCCTACCCCTCTCCCCGCCAACTCCACTGTAGCCTCCAGGATGAGAGGGTGAAAAGGGAAGGGAGGGATCTTGGGGTTTGCTGAGTCTTCACTGGAGGGGAGGAGGGTGGTGGGTGCTCCCCTCCCACACTCCAGTGAAGACTGGGCAAAACCCACTTACTACGGTCCCATATCTTAGAATAGGGAAGCAGTGCATTATGGGGTTTGCTGAACAATGCATCTTGGGGTTTGCTGAGTCTTCACTGGTGGGGAGGAGGGCGATAGGTGCCCCCCCACCCCCACCACTCCAGTGAAGACTGGGCAAAGCCCAGACCAAGATCCCTTCTCTTCCTTCTCCTCCCTCCCATCCTGAAGACAGCACCAGGGGCACAGTGGGGCTGCGGCTGCATCAGCCCAGCTCTGCTCCCAAACAGGGGCTGAAAGAAATGAATGAAGGCACGCTGCTTTGGAGTGCCTTCATCTGAACCTTCATGTAATGAGGGTTAATTAGGGGCACAGTCAGGCACTTTTGAAGTGCTCTGCAACCGTGCACTTCTGTCAGGGCATGGCTCTAGAGCACTTTCAGGGGGCCGATCACGTGACAAAACATCACTTCTGCCAGCACCTATAGAGCATCCATAAAACGCGGCATCCCATGAGATGGCACTGAGTGAGGCAGCAGGGTAAGGGTTAACGGCTGGTCTTTTTAATGAGCAATTTCCAAACTCACTTCATGGGAAATTCAGGGAAATAATGCCCCTTTCTCTTTTGTTTAGGGTGAACCAGGATTGCCCGGAGAAGGAGGACCAGCTGGCCCAAGGGTAGGGTTCTGGATGAAGATAGTCTGAGGTTTAAAAGAAAAAACAGCTAATGAATTTAATGATTAAACGAATGTAGAAAAAAACATGAAAAGGTACAACAGGCCCCCCTGTCTTGGCTGGAGCCTCTCGTGTCACCATAGACACCTAAGAATAAAATGATGAGATTGTGTCTTGTGCTTCGGAGTTCATCAGCTGAGCGTGAAGGGCAAAGCTCTGATGCTATTCAAAGACATCCCTTTCCTTTTCCTTTATGAACACCTTTAGAAGGAACGCCTACCGCTTGCTTTTTGCAGTGTGCAGGGTTAAATGCTGGCAGGCTGCTGTTTTCCTGAAAATGTCTTTTTCCATGAATAAAAGCATCTTGTGTTTTGCAGGGTAAAAAAGGCCAAGACGGTGTCAAGGGAGAAAAGGTGAGTTTAAACAAATGATGCTTGAATCTAGACGAGAGAAAAAAAAATGAGCCTGATTTGTCATTTTTGGTTATATTGGTCAAGCTCATCAAAAATGGCAGCGTTATTCTGGTCTAAAGTCAGCATGCTTGACAGGGGAACTGGGCCCAGTGTCTGAGTCATCTGAACCTAGTGAAAGTGTGACCGATTTTCCTTGATTGAGAAAGATTATCATTCATATTTGTTTTGGGTTTTTTTTTTAATGGCTTTCTAGGCTTCTGTCATTCAGTAAGTCAGTAATCAAAACTGAGTTAAATATATTCCCGTCCAAAAATAGCCCCTGTACTTATAGCTGCTTGGATGGGAATAAGCTACTAAATCTCATACTACAGGATACAGGGAGGTTGGTCCCCAGGCAATGGTACATGCCTTCCTCTTTAGCTTCCAGTGTCAGACTGGATGGTAGATTAGATGCACCATTGGTCTGTTGTGTTCTGGCAACTCTTATGCACCCAATGCCTTTCAGGGGTATAGGTTGTAGCCGTGTTGGTCTAAGGACATAGGCAGACCCGGTTCTTTGGGTAAATCCGATATCTCTTATTAGACCAACTCAAATAGTTGAGAAAATTCTTCTTTTCAAGCTTTCGGGTACAAACACCCTTCGTCAGGCTGAGGAGTGCATTTTCTGTCCCTTGTAGGGGGACTGTGGAGAAGCCGGGCCGAGGGGACCTCAAGGAATTGCTGTAAGTAATTGGTTAGGCTGATTCTGCATCTTCCAAAGGGAGGCATCCCACAGCCTGTCCAGATGGCAGGGAATCGCCTTCCAGAGGCTGCATTGCCTGTTGAGCCACTTGTCAAGACACTTGCCACTGAAAACCTCATGGGCTCTGCTTGCTGTCTGCTCCGGTTACGGAGATTGGGTCTGATTCTCATGTGCATTCATGTTCCTCTTCAGCGCTCAGGCCAGGTGAAGGGATCTTGAACTGAAAGGCATTTTCCTTTCTGGAGAGGTGGAAAAGGACCTGAGTATAATGGCTTGCTTCCTTTTCCTTCGTCCTCCTGGGTGAATGGCATTAAGGTGGATAGCATGGGGCAGCGTGTTAGAACCGACTCATCACCATGGGTTCAGTTTAGGTGTTAATTGCTGGACAGACCTCTGGGTCTCACCCAGGAGCCCTTTTAGTACAGGCTATTGTGAGCACTGCAGAGACTTGTATTCCCACATCTTTCAGTGAAAAATGGGGCTGGAAATCTCATGAGAACAGAAGTTTTAGTAAAAATTTCATGCATGAGTGTATGGGTATGGCTGGGAATCCATGAAGAATAGCTCCTACCTGGTGAGAGGATCAGGCTATTCAAAGGTAGGGGTTGGGAGATAGACTTTATCACTTCTTGGTGACCCTTTGTGAATCTGGCCCTGGTTGGAGATCAGGAAGACTTCTTACGGTCTGCTGGCTGATTTGGCTGGGGTGGCAAAGGGTTTAAAGCATCTCGCTGTGGCTGGAGCAGTGTGAGTGAGAACCTGCTCTGGAGTCATACCAGTGGCCGTGCCCAATTGACCCACCTGCAAACGTGTAACTGGTAATTTGGGCTGGGAAGTCAAAGATGCCTGGATGTCCTGCTGGCCACATCACTCCCACTGCCATGCTGACGGTGGGCAATCACCCTATAGGCCACTAGCCTTGGGTGGACCTTTGTCCTTGATGGCTGATTAGTGGCCTAAGTGATGCTGGCTAGTGATTTTTGCATCACTCCCTAAAGCACAAGCTTCCGCATCATGAAAATCACCCCCCCCTCACTTAGCTGCATGTATGTAATCTCGGCAGAGAGGCCACGGACACAAAACTTCCCTCTCCTTGCTCCAGTTCCCAGCTGAGGTGTGTTGGCAGCGTGAAATGCAAAACAACTGCTGTCGTTTTCCACGTTGCAAAGTGTGGCCCCCTGGGGAGCCCTTCTCGACGAGACTCTTCTGATTATGTATAAGTTATGCTATCGTGTCACCTCACAGCCCAATGCATAGACTAAAAAAAACATTGGATGTGTTTTATTCTACTGGAAACTTCTCTTTTACATTCTGCAGGGTCTTCCGGGAAGAGTGGGGCAGAAAGGAGACCAAGTACGTAATACGATAATAAAACAATTTGTCCTAGTAGGTGGGCACAGGACCAGGAGTCAGGACTCCTGATAAACTGGATCAGAGCCTTGAAGTCATGACTGCATTGAGTTGCATTTAGAAATCCCCGTTAGATCATAGACTGGGCTTGTCTACATGATCATTGATGCACCTTAGATGCTGCGCATTTAGTTTAGTACTTGCTTAATAAAGTACTAAACTAAATGCATAGTAACTAGAGTTAATGTGCAGTAGCACCAGCGCATGGGTTTTTTTGTGACGCTTACTGCTCATTAGCCTAATAACACTGCACAGTAGGCTATTAGCACGGTTTTTACCTGCCACGCTACTGCATAGCATTATTCAGCTAATGTGCAGTAAGTGCCTCGTGTAGATGCACCCACTGGGTGCTAAGGGGATTGTGGGGTGTGCACAGGGCCTGAGCAAAGCCGAAGCTGGCAGAGCACAAAATGAAGTTTCCTTCTATCCCTTTAAGAATGAAACAGTTTGTTTATGGAGAGGAACAGCTGGGCAGGAAAGGGATCTCACAAGGTTAGAGGCAGATGCATCATGGGGTGTAAGTAGATTAAGCCAATGGGACATTTTATAAGCAGAAGACCCAGCCTCACCGTCGAGCTTTGCTTCTCAGCTGGGAGCTCACAGGTGACTGAAGAAACGTTTTGGTTTTTTTTAGATGAAAAAAACTTAATTTTTTAAGTTTAAAAAAACTGCTTAATTGCCTGTTAGCTTCATCTATGTACTTTGCTTTCCAGGGGATCCCGGGATTTCCAGGTGCTCCAGCGATGGGGGTAACTATGAATGCTTTCTGGGTCTAATAACTTCCCGTGGGTAATGTATCCTGCAGCCTGTACTCAGTCCAGACTTGGCTTGTGTTACTGGGTGCGCACCTTTACAGCAAGGCAGTGATGAAGAAGCAGGAAAGATGTGTTTCCCTGAACTGTCTGTTCCCACTCGATCAAATTCCCGCTGTGGGCACTGGATGGGCGGTTGCTCGTTGCACTTGTAGAAGATAATTTGGCTCCTGTCATCTGCTCCTTGTTGGAATTCCACTTGGTTAAACACTGTTATGTCTTCGGCGTTATGATGTCCCTGGGGATCAAGACCAAGGCCTCTTAGTTTCTGGTATTGTACAGATGCTTAGGAAAAGCAATTTTGCAATCAAATCACATTCATTTAATCTGATTTCCGGTTATGAGAGTCATCGCGTGGCAGATTCATGCTCTCTGAGGGCACTTTAATCTATGCTAATGGATGCTAGGACCTGCTGGAACTATCAAGGCTCAGCCCTGGAATGACTCCAGTCCTTGATCTGTGTTGGGTTAAGCCTCCGCTGGTTCATGTGCAGGGCTGAGCTGCCTATTAATTACCTTTCAATGCCACACTTAAATCCAAATCCCATCTCAGGGGTTTGAGATAGGTCCTAGAGTCCTCTCTGGTGCCTGATACAGCAAGGAAGCTGGATTCTGCCATTCAAATGCAGTGGGTGAAGTCCCAGAAAAGAGCAGAAATGGTGTTTTTTCTTCTCCTGTGGAATTTGAATTGTGCTTTCTCCCCAGTGGAACATGATGCAAATACATCCCCCTTGGGAAGGGAGGCTGTGTTTCTAAACGAGAGGACACTCATGTGGCTTCCTTTCATCCTCAGGTTGTGGGACCTCCAGGCAAGAAGGGCAGCAGGGTAAGGGTGTTTAATTGCACGGAATTAAATTGCTGTTAGTCCTTTCTCTAAGGCAGTGCAGGTGTCCATTGGGTGCGTCTACACATGCATTTGATCCAGCCTAAGTTTACTCTGGAGTAAGCACTTTCTGACACGCATCTACACATGCGGGGATTAGGGAGCAGATTTGCTGCTCTATGCACCAAGTTTCCTGCAGCCCTGCAATGGGCCCCTGCCACCACAGGGTGCTAGCCCAGGGGCTGTCAGGGAGCCCGGGCCAGGAGACAGCTGTCCCCGCCCCGGCAGCAGGGAGCTCCTGGCCCTGGCTCCTTGATCAGGGGCAGGGGACTTGGAAAGAGCTGCAGGGGAGGGCAGGTCCTAGGCCCCTGTCCGAATCAGCTGGTAGGGTAGTTAGTAGCTAGCTCACAGCTAGCTTTCCCACCGGCAGATCTGGGCAGTGGGCTGGGACCTACCGAAGCCTTCAAGCTCTTTCCAAAACCTGTGCCTTAATCATGTGATAGGGGCACGGGACCACGACCTGTCCCTGAGCAGGACAGTTCCCAGCCTCTGCCTGCACCTGCCCCATGGTGCTGGGCCATAAGGGTCTCCCAGCACTGGCCCTGCGGCCATGGAGCCAGCACTGGGAGATAAGTCTCCCAGCCCCCTGCTCCCCAGTCATGATGGTGGAATGGGGGCTGGGAGATAAGGCTTTCCCAGCTGCTGCTCCCCAATGGCGATCTCAGAGCAGGGAGGTTGGAGCTCCCTGCTGCCAAGGCAGGTGGACATAGACCCCATCCGGGATTTTGTGGCAGAGCCTGCCCTGGCAGCTGGCAGCTCCTAGGGGCAGAGAGCTATCTCCTGCCCCCGATGTACAGCTGACCAGGTGCAGATTTTGCTCCTGGTCAGGCGTCTACATGAGCACTACTTTGCTGTTACTAATCTTGAGTAAATTTGCTACTTGCATTTGCAGGTAGCAAATTTACTCTGGATTAGGGAGGTTTACTGCATGGTAAGCATGCGCACGTGTAGACGCACATGCTTACTTCACAGTAAACTATGCTAATGTGCACTTAAGTGTCTCGTGTAGATGCACCCACTGTGACGTGGGCAGACCCAGCATCCCAATAGGATGGAGATGAAGTGAACAGAGACTGGACACAGACACGTGACCAGTAACAGCAATCTTGCTCCACAAATCTGGTTTTGTGCAAATCCTGGAGTTGCGGCTTTTCCTTCACTGGAGGTTTTCAGGATGGGGCTGGGCAGCTTAGGAACAGCAAAGACTGTATCCACGCAGGGAGCTGGACTCTAGACAACCCTTGACATCCCTTCCAATGCCATGACTTGACAATGACCATGCACCTAGTATTAAATTTTGCTTGGCTAAGCCATTCTCTTTCTAGGATGCCGTCTAGAACAATGATTTGCTTTCAGAGCAGCTGAAGCTATGGGCTTTCATGTATACAGATTCCAGTGGCCATATAAGCAAGGTTGGGCCTTTCTGTGCAATGCTACTGACTTTGTAACTTCTTTATTTTCAGGGGGATATTGGACCCATTGGTCCCCCTGGACTGCAAGGAAACAAAGGAATGCAAGGAGACAAAGGAGAAAAGGTAAAGAGCATGTTAATGCCATCCAAACCATTCAGTCTGTAGGCAGAAGGCAAGGGAAGGTGGCACCTTGGAGACTAACTAGTTCAGAGATGCCACGACCTGCTTTGTCAGATGCTAGGAGTGGACTGGCAGAAAGAAACAATTGTATACAGAAGGGAAAGGGAGGAAGGGAAGGGGCCACTGACAAGAGAAATAAGAAGAGGGTAGATTAGATCAGTTAAGATGCATGAGTTGGTTAACACGTGGAGGATCACCAGAGTTAATGGCTAGTCCAGGTCGTGGGATAAGAATCCATAGCCCATGTTGAGATAACGTTTAATACAATTCCTCTTATGGATAAGGTGACCATCCTCCCCATTTTTCCAGGACAGTCCTGGATTTTGGAGGCTGGTCCCAGGCACGAGGTGCAAATTAAAATGAGCATCTGGGGGTGCGTGGGCACTGTCTGGTGAGGAAGGGATGGGAGGGAGGACAGTGTCCCAGATGTCTCATATTTCCACCTGGGATGGATGGTCACCCTACCTATGGATAATTTCTTGTTCTGCAATTTTACATTCAAGTTGGTTTTTAAAGGGTTTTTTTTTTCATTTGAGGACAGCTACTCTGAGGTCAGTGATGGACTGTCTGTGGATGTTAGGGTCCCAGCCCCGGCTTGTGTGTGCTTCTGGGACTGATGTTGAAGTGGTGTCCATTTATTATTTTATGCCTCGGGGCCATGGGAGAAAGAAGTGCCTCAAGAGAGGAAGAGGTTGATGGCAGAAGAAAGTGGTGGAGTACCTGCCACGCTTCTGGAGAAGGGTGGCTGGCAAGTGGAGCAGGGTCAGGTAGCGCCAGCTGGTGCTGAGGGAGGAAATGATTATTCAGACTCTGGTTCTCAAGGGTTTTAGGGCAGAGCAGCGATGCTAACATAGTCCTGGCAGGTGTCACCCAGGGGGTGGGTTACCCGCTCCCTCTCTTTGTCACCCAGACTCTAGCAATGCCCGGTGGCCTGGAGAGAGATTGTTCAGTGTGTTGTGTAGGAGCAAGATGGGCGCAAAAAGAAACCAGTGCTTTTCTATAAGACCCGGTCTTGAACTCCTCCATGCTGGGTGTTAAGGCCAGGGCTGGACTCTTGGCCAAGACATGGTGAAGAGATATGGTTTCATCTCAGATGTCTTTGGGGTGCAGATCAGGGAGCAGAGCCAAAGGATCTTTAGGTTTCATTGCAAGCAGCATAGTGCTGAATTTATGCGTATTGCTTGTGCTTCTACCAGGGAAGTCCAGGCTTTGGCATTCCCGGACAACAGGGATTGAAAGGACACCCTGGAGAAAGGGTGAGTGTGGCCAAGTGGTGGGTGGAAACTGAGACGGGAAAGGATGAAAAGGAGAAGGACCCTGAGCTGATGTCTGTTCCATTTCCTTGACCGAACCAGCGGGACTGCATTGAGGCAAAACCCGGCCATCTCCTTGCATGGCCTCTCATTAGCAAATTAAACCAGGAGCAGCAGTGATGCACCTCAAAATTGAACCCTGGGTCCCCAGGGCACTCTTGCATTACACGGCAGCTCAGACCAGGCTGCGTGGCTGCAAAGTAAAGGGTTTAACTGAGGGGAACTGGAAATAAGACTTGCCTGGAGGGCAGGGAGAGCATTCCTTGGGACACCCTATGAATAAATATATGTATGTGGAAATGGGAGATCAAAGCCCTTTTGATGAAAAGCATGCTTTTGTGCCTTCTTCACATGGGTTCAACTGCCAACCAAAGAGCATAGGACTGGGCCCTTAGCACATACAAAAGGCAGCTGAGAGCAGAGACTGGATTAGTCAAGAGAAGACTCCATGTGGGGGCACCGGCCTGGACTACCCCTTTATGATCACAATTGTCCCACTTGGTGTGGGCCCACACCATCACACAAAGATGCCACGGCTCTGTCCCTAGTCTAGCATGGCAGATGTGGGCACATTTTGACCAAGGTTTTTCATTGCAACTTGTGTCTTTGGGTGCTGTGAGCACTTATGTTTTTCTGGGAGCTTTGGTTTTCAGAGGGTGGGAGCTCAGCAGTCTTGGAAACCTCATTATGTGTTGGGTACCCCATACTGGTCATCATTTCTGAAAATCTTGGCTACAGCACTAAAGCTAGGAACAGACAATGCATTTATCCCTGGACAAATTGTGCCTGTATTTGTCCTGGAACAGAAATATTGGGGGATTGGCATGTACACACATTGTCCTAATCAGGGTTAAGTGACCAGTTGAATGCACGGCCACTTTTCTGCCATTGATTCAATCATGCAGTCCCAGGATAAGTGTTGAAATGCACTTTGAGATGTCCCGTTAGTATTTCTTAACCCATAAACCTTTTTAGGAGGGACAACAGACATGGACACGTGAATAAATGTACTTTGTCCCAGGATAAAATGGCTTATCTTGTGCCAAGTGTGCCATCTCTTTGTAGCCTCATATTCCCAATAAAGGACATTTTGCTTGGAGATCTCAGAGTTGCTTCCATGGGTTTTGTCTGACATGGGTGGCAGGTAGCTGGGTTCATAGATAAGAGCTAAGTGACATCCACAGGCATCACTCTTGCTGAATGACTTACAGTCTGATTTTTCCGCAGGGAAATGTAGGTTTGTCTGGTAAACCCGGTCAGAAGGTGAGTGCTGTACTCCCAAAGCAAAAGCACAGCTTTCATTTGTTACCCACGTCCGCTTGCATTAATGACATTTTGTAAAGTTAAAAAAAAAAAAAAATCCGCCTTGAAAATGAGATTAAAGGGGAAATATGGGGGATTAAAAACTATAAGGCTCCAACAGCAAGTTTGGTTCTGATGGCCTGCACATACTGGAAGACCCCATAGGCTGGAGGAGTTTAATTGCACGGTCCTCCATCCTAAACTGGCATTTCAATAAAGGATGTTCGTGCCCCAACTATCAGCCTCTATATGCAGAAACATAGGCCTTGATCCCAGTGGAACCAATATTTAATCCCTTCTGGAGATGTAAAAATAACATGGAGAGATGCAGCAAAGAAGGGGCTTGAAAACCCTCTGAAAACTGGCTTCTAAAATACTTCAGTGAGTATTGCTCGGCTCATGTCTCCCGTAGCGTAGCAAAGACTAAGGGTGCAGACACATGACAAATTTATGCCAGTTTGATTTACATTGGGTTGCGTGTCCGACCCCTAAAACAGGAGTGTTGTGTTATGACCTGGGGAAGAAGAAAGTAACAGTTGTATTCATTGCTTCCTCCAGGGGGAAATGGGCCTGAAAGGACAGAGAGGTCAACCAGGAGCACCTGGGAAACCAGGAGAGACCGGACTAAGAGGTAAAGATGTAAGTAAAAACTAACGATCCAGTCAGATGAGGCAGGTCAGTCCCGGGTGCAGAATGGCAGCCTTCTCCAGATGCAAAAAAGGGGAAAAGAGGCTCACTTAATTGGCCTACGTGGCTCCAGGCAATATTTAGCTGAAATAGCCTGTGAGTCGTTTCAGTAAGTGAAAATCAGGTACGATCCTGGCTAAAAGATAGCTCGAGCAGAGCATTTCTGTGGCTATACATAAGGCATGATGGAGAGTATACATCCATCTACTCAGAGATACTCCAGCCAGAGTGTACGGGCTCTTTAATGCTAGCCAGAGTAGGACAAATGCATTGTGCCTTGGCATTTAGGTCACAACCTCTTGACCTGGCAGCATCAGACTATGGCATAAATTATAATAGCAAATTGTGATGAGCTGACATCATGGCCTGATGCTCTTGCACCAACCCTGAAGGATATTTCAGGACACACTCATCTCTTCAGGGCATCCACCCACAGAGAGCTGTATTACAGGCCTTCAGATAAGCCAATGCTGATGACAGCCAAAGACCATTCTCCTGTAGGCCACGTGGTTGAGTTGAACATGACATAATTTTTCCATCAAAGCAGTTGCAAGCCTGTCGTCTGATGGAAGTTTAGATCTCAAGAGTTCCTCGTACTTATTTAATAGGTCTTAAAAACAAGAGCCTGGATTCAGATCTCAGGTTACCTCTGTGTAACTTCACCTGTTTAAGAAGAGTTACTGTCCATTTCTTCTGGCATCAAGAAAGCAGACTTGGCCTAAAGAGACACATCCAGAGAGAAAATGGAGAGTGACAAAGCTGGTGACAAATTTAAATTTAACCTGATGCTTTGTTTCATGTTCTAGGGAGAACCAGGGAAGAAAGGGGACACGGGGACCAAGGTAACACAGTGGAGTTTCGATGTCTGCCTGTAGCCATGAAGCTGACTCCCCTCTGCTGTAGACTGTCGTAGAAAGTAGAACTCCCTAATAAATATTTATACTGTATAAAGCTGCTACAACTTGTCCCCTCTCCAAGAGATCAAAGAGATTCTGTTAAAATTCATCCTGTTGGCACAAAGGACCTTCTTGGGTCATCAGTAGGACATGGCCAACAACCCTTTAATTCCTTGCTTCCTCGTATTGGGTGCATTCCCTTCAGATGAGAAAATTGCACTTAGGTTTGGCATATTTTGCCCCCTCTGGCTCAGTCAATTCTGCCATTAAGCCCCAAATTCTCATTTCTAGAGTTTTCTTCTGGCTTCATTTTCACTTGCCAGCATTAGAGGGAGACATCGAAGGGTCAAACTGGAACTCAAAATGTTTTATGCTAGTGGCACAGTTCATTTGATTCTGGGGATGGATTTGGGATGGGGCTATCGCTAGCCTGTTAACTTTGATAAGGAGAGTGGGAGTCTTTTTCCATTGGGGATGAGTTGCTGTAAACCCATGGCCCATTTCATGTACCTCCTGCAACCTGCCCCTTCTTTAGCACTGTCTCTCCCTCCTCCCCCAGTATTGCTTTACCATATGGGAGGAGATCTTGCCTCACTCAATGATACGAGGCCTGATTTATTGTCTGAGCTAGCGTCTGCAGCCCGCAGTGCCGTACGCCTGACATCCCAAATGACGGTGAAATCTGCCAGGAGTGGTGCGTCTGAGGGTAAGGACATACAAATGACTTGTCACCGAGTGAAAGGGAGAGTTTTACTGCCTGTCAGCTGCCCATGTGTACACTCGTAGGGCGCTTGTACACGCCACGTTTTTTGCCCTTTACTCTGCAGTAAGTGGAGGTTAAACTGTTGTGTCTTCACCTGCAGAGAAAAGCTACTGTGGCTTATTTTTCACTTTGGGAGCACATGGGCAGGTACCATGGGACAGCAGCCCATCCACTTTTACCCAGTGATAAGTTGTTTGTATGTCCACACTATGAAAACCACACTAAGACAGCCACAAAGGAGACCTAAGTTGTATGTATGTCCACACTAAGTAAGCTTGTAAAAAATACCCTTGTTTTTCTTTTAGGGAGAAGCAGGTGTCCCTGGAGAACCAGGAGAGAGAGGAATCAGGGTAATAATTCTTCCCAGGGGCACAGTGGAAAGTGTCATTTGAAACACAGCGTGGCTTCTTCTGTGGTGTCTTTCTGGCACGTGGTTTGCATGTCTTGGGTATAGGGATCAGGATAGGAAGGGGAGATGGTGTAATGTGCAGCTCATGGGGGCAGGGACCCATGTTACAATCCCACTCCCCCTACCTGACTGGTACTGGTTCTTCTGTGGAGAGTCTTGTGAGCTTTAAAGACTCATCCCTCAGAAGAGGCCCTTCCTAGATGAGGCTGGAGAGGTCAGTGGTGATGGAGTGGGGAAGATCATACTGGCATTCCCATGAATCTCTGAATAAAGAGAACATACCATTCCCGGGAGCTCTTTCTCTTCAGTCCCAGCATGGAAGCTTAATAGCATTGAAAAGCAGCCTTCGGCTCCCTGCAGGGGGTTGCAAAGAGGATGGAGCTGGGCTGTTCTCAGTGGGGGCAGACGGCAGAGCAAGGAGCAATGGGCTCAAGTTGCAGGTTAGATATTAGAAAGAAACTTTCTCATGAGGAGGATAATAAAGCACTGGAACAGGTTACCCAGAGAGGTTGTAGACTCTCCATCCTTGGAGGTTTTTAAGACCCAGCTAGACAAAGCCTTGGCTGGGATGATCTGAATATTCCCTGCTTGGAGCAGGGGGCTGGACTAGATGTGACCTCCTGAGGGCCCTTCATCCCTCATTTTCTATGATTGTATAATGCTATTTTGGTTGGACCTGGTATACCTGTATGCCAAGAGCAATATTGTGCTTCATTCCTCACCATTTCATGCATTATTTTGCAGGGTCCTTTAGGGCTTCCAGGCCGTCCTGGAGAACAGGGGGTAAAAGGAGACATGGGAGAACCTGGAAGGGACGTAAGTCAATTGTTGGAGGAGGGTGAGCTTGGGAAACAGCATAGCTAATAAAATAAAAGCCTGTGGCTGCCGTCCTAAAATATGGAGGGCACAGATGGCTGTGTGCTATGGAGCATGGTAGACCTGGCCCTGAAGGTCTCCTTTCTAGGGGAAAGATCATGTTTGGGGTAAAGCAGACTGAAGAGGGGAACCAGTTCCTCTCTTCAGTCTGCTTTACACCAAACATGAGATATATGCCAGAACCCTGCCATGGGTGCAGGTGACACGGACCCTGCTTGAGGCTATAAAACCCCTTAGCCCTACCAGAGAAGAGGAGTCTATCCCAGGATTGTCCAGTTCTTGGGTGACCACACTGTCCTATCACCATGTCCCTTGAGGGGTAGCAGGAAGTGGAAGCTGGAGGGGGAGAGGATGTCCGGAGGCCCCAGGGGATGAGGGGAAGGCTGTGCCAGCAGCCGGAGCAGGTGATTGAGGTGTTGATGGCTGGGTTGAATGGTGCCTGAAGCCATGGGGGCCAGGGAGCCAAGGAAGTAAAGGCAGGGGAAGCCCGTGGGCTTCAAGATAACCTCTTGTCCCGCACATCCACCGGTTGGAAGTCCTGTCTGTGCCGTGCTGAGGCTTAGCACGAGCTGAGTTTCTGGAAGCACAGAGAGAGAGCCCTGTTGACTCTACTGCCCTCCTGAGTCATGGAAACTTTCTCATGTTGCCTCTCTCTCCACCTCCTAGGGAGTCAACGGAGAGAAGGGCGAGAAGGGCGAATCTGTAGGTTTGCACGTTCCCGTTCTTCACCTTGCATGAGCGAGTCCAGCCTGGTGTCTGCATTACTGACTTTCACCACTTGCCTTTTGGGGTGGGGGGGACCTTGTGTCTCTTCAGGGGAAGCCTGGGCTGCCTGGGGCACCTGGAAGTGCTGTGAGTGATTCGTTTTCTTGACCTACTCATCAGGCAGGGGGTGGGGGGCAGGATGCTGTGGCGATGGGAAGGAAGGACTTGCAGTTTTTTGCATGATGGGGTGCGGTGAGTCTAAAGCCATGGTGCGATCACTCCTAGGGTGTTTCCTGCATTTGGTGTCTTTAACAAAGAAGGTGGTAGCATTGCACCAGACTTAAATCCCTCCACTGCAGCAAATGCGTTGCAGCAGCTCTATTAATGCCACACGTGTATGTGTGCATGAAGACAGCCACAAAGGAGACCTTGATCTGTAACCATCCAGAAGATCAACTGAAAATGTGCTTAAGTCTCCCTGCCATCAGTGGGTTCAAGTTAAGCAGGTTACCCCCAGCATGATACACCAGAGGGCTTTTGATTGCCCCAGGTGTTGCAGTCTTGGTTGCCACCTTCTCCTATGCCACTTTTTGTGATGGTGCCCCACTCTGAGACCACAGTGCCTCTGGGAACAGGGGAGCACAAAGGTGTCTTGATGGCAACCTCCTGGCTGCCTGGCATCCTCAGAAATGGTTTAGGCAGGGATGATCCTGCCTTGAGCAGGGGGTTGGACTAGATGTGACCTCCTGAAGGCCCTGCCTATCCTATTTTTCTATGATTCCAAGGGCAAGAGGATCAGCGGTTGCTTTAGCCGGGTCTTGCCTGTGCCGACACAGTGACCGCTTCACCCAGAGACTCGAGGAGGTTGCCTTTGGGGTGGGAAGGCCAAGGTGGCTCTCAGGACGAGCTCCTCCTGACCCATGCAATCACGTTACTGCTTCGTCACTACAAATGGCCAAGCAGTCCCACCAAAAAGTGAGAGACCAGAGCTGAGAGTGGCCCCGAGCAAAACCCAGGTCTGAACCTCCCTGAACTATGCAGAAGTTTGAAGGTGGATTGATCTCATCCCAAAAGAGGCAGGGCCAAACCTTTTGCAACTCCTGGAAGCACAGATCCAGATTCGGACATCCCAGCTGGCTTGTCCCGCTACCGTCCAGACACCCTTCTTGCTCCCTATCCAAATATCTGGGTCATTTGAATCCAGTCTGATACCCAAATTAATGGCTAGTTTTGAAGGGAGGAAGGACAGAGTTAGTTGACCCTTGCGCGCAGGGGGTAGATCACATCAAGGTGGACGGTGCCTCAGTAGAGATCCGGTCCTAAGTGGGTCCTAGCACACTCTGAGCCTGTCTTTCTCTTGTAGGTGTCTGCTGTGGAAAACAGCATCCCCCTCAAAGGTGATAAGGTAAGGTCCTTCCCTTTGCTGGAGGAGTGATGAGTTGCACTGAGTTGATTTTCCTGTACGATTGGACTGCCCGTGTGCATACTCTTGGAGGAGAGAGTGGGGTGGTGAATGTTTGACTGCTGACTCTTTTGCCAGCCTTCAACAAAAAAATTACTGAAAAAAACCAGCTTTATGCCCTTGGAAGAGACTTAACTGAAATAAAAACCTTAAGCAAACGATAGGAAATAGAGAGGACGGTGTCCTCTGAACTGCTTCATATGCGAGGAGCCCAAGTGCCCGTGATGCTACTAACCCAGGCCACAGCTTCATGGTAGCTCACAGTCCCCAGCACGAGGCAGGGAGGCAACTTAGAGACTAACTGGTTCAGAGAGGCATGAGCCTTCGTCGGCAATGACTAGCAGTGGTATGCTGAACCTCGCTGCACTACTCCAAGCAGCCTGGCTCCCGAACCAAAAGCAATGCAGCCACCACGGAGGGTGGGTAGACCAGCTAGCTTAGGGGTAGACTAATTATCCCAGTCACTCAACAGTGCTAATTAGCCCACCCTACTTGTGCAACCTAAGGTGCATGAGTCCACATCTGAATCCAGGGCCGAAGAGACTGGCAGAAAAGGGAACAGCTGTTTGTTTATGCCAGCCCTGGCACGTTTTATGCCTTCACCTAGGGTAGGAAATCTCCATCCAGGTGGGTCTTTTAAAGTATACCTGGATGATGGTCAGACCGTTGATCACAGTGTAGTGGATCCAGGATCCAGGAAGGGCTGGCAGTAGACAACAGCAGGGTCCTTACTTCCATAGTATTTCCATCCTTAGTTTCATTAAACAACGGGGGAGCTCAGCGTTGCTGGAGTGTTGTTCACCCTCTGGGAAGATGCATAAGTCCATACAAGTCCTAAAAAACTACCGCAGGAGAGGAAGAGGGGAAAGCTGTCCCCACCCCTCCTATCCTTTGCCCAACAGGGCTGGGTATTAAAGCCAGAGCCTGATCTCTTTTGGACTCTGATAACTCTTGGCCCCAGTCATGCAAAAGTTAATGGACCCATGTAATGCCAAGTGTATGAGAAGTCCCACTGGAGTCAAAGGGCTGTTTGTATCCATGAAATAAGTCCTGGTAGGAGCAGGGACCAAGACTGTAGCCTGACTTTTTTGCCTGACAGTGAAACCTGCTGCTGCATTTATTTCAGTGCTTTAAGGCTGTAAAATGTCACTCAGATCATTTACACAGGTTGCCCTGGCAGGTTGCATTACTGGCCAGCAATAGGTTAGCACCCATCCTGGCCAGCCTGTTAGAGAAGGACTGGGGATAAACCTATAGACACATGCTGCAATGTCCCAGGAAAAAAAGTGATAGCATATTTTATTCTGTATGCTTTGGTGGGACTTGATGCCCGATAGTGGCCTTGTATGTTTGTAGACACATGGGGACAAATGCAACATCTAATTCCAGCCTCGACCTTTAACATAAAATCCTATTCAAACTCCGGGCCCTGCTCCATGCTCAGTACTATCAGCACAGATAAAAGCAATCAGCCTCCAAACTGCTGCAAGCCCAGCTGGAAATTTAAATCAGACGAATCCAATCAGTGTTTCCCAGCTCTGGGTGGGATTTTCTTTTGCCGTATCCCATCTTCATCAGACAACTGTTGTCAGCCAGGAAAAGCAGGTCTTGCTCACTGCCACGAGCAAGCAATTCTGGGAGCAAGCAATTCTGGGCTAATTCTGGGAAAACTTTTTCACAGCCCTGATTATGCCCCATTTGGGAACCAGTGATAAGAGGAGGAAATGATACCCTGATCCTTGGGAAAAGGAAATACTGTAATATTTTCGTTCTGAAAATAATGTCCTTTTGGAAATATGGGAACTAGGATGTCAAACCTACCTTCAGGGGGCTAATGGTTGGCCAGCGCCTCTGGTGTTTTATATGCTTGTCCTTCTTTATTGTGTATAGTCCATGTTCCTTGCAAAATTTCCTTATACACTATGGTCTTGTAGCATGGATAAATTAGTAGAAATAGAGCAATTACATCCTGGGCTGCAGTTATCGTACTTGAAGCTCCTGATCTGGGATGCTTCAGCACAGTTAGGTGTGCAAACACCTACACAATGCACAAGACAACCCCAAACATTTCAAATAGGGATCCAGAGTGCCAAAAGCATCCTGACCTTTCTGAGTTCCTTGCATTATCATTGGCAATCCCTCGCCGTCGAGGATGATGGTCCTCCATGATTGCCTTATCCGGAGGTCTGAAGATGGCTGATGAGGCTGATCTGGGATCAGTGGGTTTTATCACAGCTTGGGCACGTGTTTCCATGCAGGGTGGGCGGCTCTGGGATCTCGGTTTGGTCTGTAACACACTTCCACTCCTGCTTTGCCATCTCCTAGTGTCATGAGGTTTCAAAGTACTGAGATCCTTGCAGCCGATTCTTTCTCAATTTGGGTGATAGGCTCCCATGAGTAGATGTCGAAGAGTTCCTTGCAACAGAGGAATTGCTCTAATACTTTTCCTTAGTCAAGAACCAAGTGAAAGCTAGGCGCTGGCATTTTCCAAGAGGTGCCTTGAGTCTGCTGAAGTTGAGAACCACTGCATTAGTGTCATTTCTGGAGCTTGTTGGATTTATTTCCTTTCCCAGGCAAACGCACTGAAGGTGACTGTGGTCCACGGCTTTCTGGTGCCCTTCATTCCACCGGAATCTGTAGGGATCAAAACCAGATTTCAGTGAAATGAAGCCCCTCAGACGTGGAATTCAACCCCTGGCTTTTTCCCTGCTTTAAAGCAAAGATGCAAACTGGGCATCATTTAGTCCAGCGTCTGTACTCTGTGCTGCCAGGCTGCTAATTCAGTGCCAAGGTAGCTTTGAAGCTCAAGTTTCTAGCAGCAATGTTAATCCACCAGCACTGTACATGGGGAGTGTTTCCAAAGAGGGATTTCTCATTACACGCGCAGCTTAATGCATTAGAGGGGATAGCATGACTATGGGATAGGATGCGGAGTCAGGAAACCAGGGTTTTCATCATGACTCTGAATGTGCCTCAGTTGAATGAGCTGTGAAATGGGAGGAAGAACCTTTCCCCCTATGGTTGGTCAAGGAAGGTGGGAAGCAATCTCGAGATCCTGCAACGTCCCTGGTGGCACTTTCATTTTCGTGCTGCCTGACTGGTGAATTTACCTGGGCAGAGCTGGCGTTGCACTGGGAAAACTCATAGCATGTCATCGATAATCGCCTGCATCAGTCAGTTCTTGTGCGCGCACAGTATCTTTACAATGCGTGTGACATGGTTTATACCGCTATCAGGACTGGCTTGGCTCCAGGCTGTATCTGCATATCAATGGCCATTTCATCCGTGATGAATCAGTATGTAACTCTGCACGTGCCCCCTCTACCAAAATCTCACCACTGTGAATGGAGCAAGTCTAGGTTGAGAGCTGTACTTTGCAGGTACATGAGACCCGTTTCCAAGATGGGAGAGAGAGAGGTTAAAATGCGATTCTGATCTGAAAAGCCTGTGGGGATGTGAGAGTGCTCAACACCTCGGAAAGTTTAGTTCAGTTGGAAGATTTTTGTGTAAATTGACTTTTTTGGCAGGCATGCCACCATTTAACCCCACACATTGCCAAAGTGCTACTTCAGTCCCCTTCCCCTGCCTGATCTGCTGCTCTGCTTTCTGTTCCTTGCCCTATCTGCCACTGCGCTGTCTCTCCCCTCCCTGATCTTCCATGCATCACCCAAATACGTTGCCCATGCTGCTTGTGGCACATGTACTGCATAGGTCCTGGTCAGGTAGGCACTTTGCCTTTGGATGGCAAAATCACGGTGGCATCTCATGCACATCCCTGGGTCAGGTGCCTCAGCACAAAGGAGGATGGGGGTTCAAACATGTCCCCATGTCTAGCATTTCCTGTTGGTTCCTTGCTTGGAGCCGTAGGAGGCTGCTACCCATCTCTACAAGCTGTACAAGGAACCTGGATGCTAAATTTTGGAGGCACTTATATGAACGGTTTGGATGTGACTCCTTGAAATGAAGCGGTGTGCCCCAGATCACACAGCAAGTCATTGGAAAAGTAGGGAAGAGAACCTGGTCCTGAGCTCCAGCCACTGTTCAGCTTCCCCTGCTGTCATCTCTTGTTGCCCTTGTTAATTAGTTTTTGTTCTTTGTTTAAAGGGAGATCCAGGTCCTCCTGGCAAAGGAGTGGAAATCAAGGTAAATACAAAGAAATGTTGAGTCACTCTCTCTTTCTGTCCTTGACTTTCCAAGATTCAGAGACAAAAATCATAAGGAATCCCATGTAGGCCTACCAAATTGGTCAGAAATCCTATCCCACTGCTAACACCATTTTAAAGAAAGCTGTGAAGTTTCTTTCACAGTGTGGTTTGGATCTACATGTGCCTGGACAAGGTTAGCAGACCTGGGAACAGGGACTAGGAGACAGACTCTGCAGTATTCATCATCTTTCAGTGACATTAACCATGATAGAGAGGATGGAGATGGGCTTTCTTCTGTGCCTGTAGGGGACAGGGTGAGGAGCAATGGCCTCAAGCTACGGCAGAGGAATTTTAGGTTGGAGATTAGGAGGAACTTTCTGACTGAGGGTGGTTGAGCACTGGAAGAGGCTATCAAGGGAGGTTGTGGTATCTCCATCCCTGGAAATTTTCAAGAGCAGGTTGGCCAGAAACTGGGATGGGATGGTTTAATCAGGGACAGTCCTGCCTTGAGCCAAGAGCTGAGTTAGATGACCTTGTGAGGTCCCTTCCAGCCCTGTTTTCTTATAATCCTCTGATAGGTGTGCAGATCACTGATGCAGTTCCTTTGAAATTTAGCTTGAATTAAATATAAAGGAGAGCTGCAAGTGGGGATCTTTGCACTATGGTTCCATTGAGTAATCATAAGCACTGAGTGGAGATCACAGGGAAGGATCTTTTGGATTCCCAGGTAGTAGCAATGGCTAAAAATGCATTATTAACTCTTTGGTTGGCCAACAGATTCCAACTCTGGCTTAGGGTCACCGGGATCAGTAACGTTGCTTATGCTTTGGTTGCCTCTAGACTACTATACTGCCATATTTTTAGCACTCATGGCTATACTTGAAGTCATTTAGGAGTCTAAGCTAGTGCAGAATATCCACCTTCTAAATAGGAGAGACATTACAGAGCCCTTCACACCAGTGCACCAGCCTCTTTCATGGGTTTCTGGTTCCTTCCAGATCCAAATGGTGATTTTTCTTATTATTTGTAAAGACTTAGGTCTGTAAAGACCAGCTGCTGTCTGGTCTGTGAGACCCAGCTGCTGTCTCTGAGACCATCTGCAATCTTTAGAGCCCCTACGCCTGGGTCTGAGTTGAGGCATTTCCAAATAGGACCCCCAACAGGAGTTCCTCCAAGCACCATGCAAAGCACAACTCCTGGCAGGGACATGATCCCGTTGCATGACTAAGTTTTCATTCAGGGCATGGGGAAGTATCTAAAGGTTGTTTTCCTTTAGTGACATGCATCTGATGGCTTTAGCTTGGTATGAAATCTCGATGTGAAGTTTGTTACTAAAAGAGCAGATTAGCGTGTGCGTATAAGAACCAGCACTTCCATTATTGCCATGACACAGATTTAGGGTCTGAGCTTATTCCTACTTAAGCCATTAACAACGCTCCATGGGGATTGGCATCAGGCTGGTAGTAGAGGGGACCTTATCACACCTCGTCCCAGTAAGGTCTACCTGAAATTATGTCATTTCCCTTTTTCCCTCTGTAGGATTTGGAGAGGCTTTTTGAAGCATATGGTATCAAGGTAAGTGAGCATTTTTCCTTTTTCCTTCCTTCTGTAAACGTGGCCCAGCTGCTGTTTAAGATGAGATCATTACACATAAGCAAAGGAAAGTCTTATGGATGTCTTCAGCCGTACCTTCAGGACTCTGTGGCAATCTGGAGAGGGGTCCCGCTCTTACAGGAACT
>NW_005842458.1:0-5834 GCF_000455745.1 Alligator sinensis | reverse complement strand
GAGGGGTCCCGCTCTTCCAGGAACTGACAATAATGAATAGGCCAGGCTGTCTCAGTCGACAGTGGCTAGTTACCATTATTCATCTCCAGTAGCTTTAAGTGACCCACCCAGCAGGAGAAGGATGATGCTAGGGTTAAGGCTAGTGCCTGCAGCTTCAGAAATCATTGACATTTATTTCTTGTTTTGCCACATGGACACGATACTTCCCTTTCTGACTGTCTTGTCTCTTTAGTTGCTAATTCTTCAAGGCAGGGACCAGCTCTTGTACTAGACGTATGTAAAACCTAACACAGTAGGAGTGCAGGTGGGGCTGGTCCTCTACTTGTGAGACAAAGGACAACGAGCCAAGACTGCGCAATGTAATGACACCAACCAAAGAGATCCAGCTCTCCACCCTGGAGCTTGCTAACCAGCTCTGGGTGGCCTCCCTGGGTGCCAGGGATAGGACACAGTCCAGCCAGCAGCTATTCCTATAGTGTCTTCTTTAAGTCAAATGTCAGTGCCACATGGCCATCAGTGTAGTGCCTCCCTATTCTCCTCACTCCAGGTTGTCACAAGCAAGGCTGGGGTATTCAAAGCACGTGGCGCAAGGCACCCAACTCCTTTTTGATGGGATTTGGGCTCTTGGCTTCTTTTGAAAGCCCAGCCCAGGCTGTTCTTTGGTTCAAAATCAAGTCCATCTTACTGTTGCAGACAACCTTAGTATTTCTCCAGGGTTTGCATCTCCATGTTCCCAACCTTAGTGAGGAAAATGGTAGAGAAGCTTGGAGCTCAGATGCAAGTGCTCAAGTTTAGAGAAAGCCTCAAGGGAGCCCTGCTGTTTCCTCTCACTAGATGCCAAGCAGGATGTGGGCATTTAAAAATGTCTCCATGACATCCTATTGACCTCCTATTACAAATCCTATTGACTTTCACCAGGGTCTGTGTTTGGCTTAGTTACTCAGACTTTGGGTTAGGAACCCACATACCTTGAGGATCTGGGCTGGAGGTGCTTCTGAAAAGCCCAGCTATAAGCTTGTGTTTGCTCAACTTGAAAATGTCTTTAGGCCAAAAATATTCCGACATGGCTGCCCTGCATTAACCACTGGGTTTAAACATATCAGCTGTTGTGCGCATAGTCAAGAAACCCTTGAAGCTGCTCCTCACCATTGATTGTGTGGCCTGGCAAATTGGCCTTGTGTAAGGCAGGAGACAAAATAGTGACTTTAAAACTTACTAAACACAAGTTGCTCAGGACTCACTTCATATGTCCAGTCCTCATTTCATATGTCTAGTCAAGCCTGTTGGCCTCTCTTTAGCTATGATTCTTTGATGGCGCTCCTGACCCTAATACTTGAATGGCTCCCAGTCCCAAATGTAAATCACCCAAATGTAAAAACTTTCTCACTAGGAGGGTGGTGAAGGACTGGAGCAGGTCACCCAGAGAGGTGGCGGACTCTCCGTCCTTGGAAGTTTTGAAGACCCGGCTAGACAAAACCTTGGCTGGGATGATGTAGCTGGGGCTGGTCCTGCTTTGAGCAGGGGGTTGGACCTAGATGTGACCTCCTGAGGTCCCTTCCAGCCCTCATTTTCTATGAGTCTATGATTTAATTTCTATGATGCTAGCACCTTAACCACTGGCCCAGCCTGGAGCTAGAGCACAACTAGGATGGCAGTACTAAAGAGTGGAGTTGCCTGATGAGGCATAGAAGATGCACATTTGTAGCAAAAGACTCCCATCTGCAGTGCTGTTAGGGGTACCTTTCACTAGGCACCAGGAAGGAGAAAACTTCTACCAGATATTGGGACTTGGAGACCTGACATCACATATCCATGAGTCAGGCATATGTCTGGTCAAGTCTGTTGGCCTCTCTTTAACCATTGGGTTTAAACAGATCATCTGATGTGTGTGTCAAGCATGATCTCACACTGGGTGTGTTTTTGCTGTCTTCACTCATGTCAGTAAAGACGGGGAAAGGTTTGAACATCAGCTCAGTGCTCAGCAGCCATCAAAAAGGCAAACAAAATTTTAGGCATTAAGAAGGGAATTGTGAAGTATCACGATTCTCCTTTATAAATCCATGGTGTATCCACGCCTTGAATATTTACTGTGCCCTGTTCTGATTTCCACACCTCTAGAAGGATACAGAATAACTAGAGAAGATCCAGAGAAGGGGAATAAGAATGATCAGTGGTAGGGAAGGGTTTCCATATGAGGAGAGACTGAAGAGGCGAGGCCAATTCAGTTTAAAAAAAAAAGAGATGCTTGAGGGGCGGCATGATAAGGGTTTACCAAATGCTAAATGGCAAAGAGAAAGTCAATAGGGGATTTTTTTATTGACTCTCACAAGACAAAAACTAGGGGTTACAAAATGAATCGAATAGGTAGTGAGTTTAAAACGAACACAAGGAAGTGCTTTTTCACAGGTGTGGGATTAAAGCGTGCGACTTGTTGCCACCAGATGTGGTGGAAGCCGACTGTTTCACTAGATTCAAAAGACAGATTAGACACATGCTTGGAGGAAAGGGGCATTGGTAGGTGGTGAGCATGGTCTGAATCACAACTTCCTAGACCTTTAATGCTGGAGGCTGCAAAGGGGGAAAGGAGCAGTGGAAAAAACCCTGGTCCGATCCCGTTCACTCCCCTTTTCAGCACCCAGCCTCTGCCCCTGTGCAATACAGGAGACTGGGCAAGATGGGCCTGTGGTCTGACCCAGTAAAAGGCAGTTCTTATGAACTTATGGAGTGGTTTCTATTCCATTGCAGTTGGCTCTTCTGAAGGAGCTCACTGACCTTCTCCTGAGAGAGGGCCTGGAAGTGATCATCCAGCATTTGGCCAGCTCCAGGAAAGGCAAGATGTCCAAGAAAAAGCAAGCCACTGACTACCCAGTGAGTATCCATCCCATGGCGCTTCTCCAAGATCAGACAGAGCCTCAAGAAGAAGAGGTGAGAGAAGCAACAGAGCCCAGAGAAATGACTTGATCAAAACTACAGAGTTAGGAATGGGACCAGCCAGGAATTGGCTCAGGTCTTAATGACAGCAAGTCCTGTGGCTTTAACCTAAAGATCCTGCTTCACTTCCTCCCTTTACTGGATCATTGCAATGGAGGAAGGCTTTGCTGGTTGCAATGAATTTATGACATCCCCATATTGGAGATTATTGTTATGTCTGTTTTGGTGACTTGCAGTCATCTGTGTAATACGTAATGTTATGCTGAAAAGCACTAACGGTCTTTGATCTATGGTTCAAATGCAATCTTTTTGCAAGGATGATGGGTGAGATAAGCTCCCAAGTGCAGGAAGGATGAAGGGATTGGTTAAGATCCTTTAGGGGGAGAGAGCTGGCGACAACAGGACGTGCCAGCCAAAGTGGTGAAATCCCCGGCGAAACATAAGCAGGACTAAGTTGTGCAGGGTGAGAGGTTTTGCTGGCATTCGTTGCAGGTTTAGGAGCTTGGGGGTTGTTTGACAAAGTGTGTTTGTGCATGTGTGGTGGGTCTACATAGTTCCCTAGAAGCTGCTTCGGGGTATAGAGGGCACCTTGGGATGGCCTTACCTGCTGAAGGGACCATGGCAGTGGGTTGTAGGGGCAAGACTGTCCCTTCTGCTGGATGGTGGAAGAAGCTTTACTCCACTCAGCAGAGGCAGGGTAAGGTTTCTGGCAGATAGAAGCATTGGGCCTGACTGGACTCAAACACTATAGTGCAAACGAGGGCTTAAATGCAAAAAAACCCAGCAAAAGGGAGGGTATCAGATATGTGCATGGCTCAGAGAGGGAGCAGAGGGGCAGAACTTTTGGGGGGCATGGGATGGGTTGGAAAGGCAGGATTGGGAACCTGTCTGCTATTTGTTGCTGTGTTAGGGAGACAGGCCTTGGCTCCATCCTTTCTGCTTAAACACTGCCATCCGTTTCTCCCCGCCACCGCGCAAAGAGCCCATTAAGGCTCTGAATCTTGGGTGCAACCACGTGGTCTAAAGAAGTGACAGTGATAGTGATAATGATAGCGGCCTTACACTCGTCTTCCTTTTACTTGACTTCAGACTAACACAGCTAAGTCTGTCCGCTCATGGATCGCACCGCGCTCAGCTGAATGACTTTGGTTCATCTATAAGGTGCAAATCCACCCTCCCTTCAGCTTGACTTCAGACTAACACGGAGAACTTAACCTTTGTCACACAGCTCATCATCCTAAAGGATCTCAAAGTCTTTTGAAGCCAGACCTAAAGC
Organism: Alligator sinensis; assembly: GCF_000455745.1. Taxonomy (NCBI): domain Eukaryota; kingdom Metazoa; phylum Chordata; order Crocodylia; family Alligatoridae; genus Alligator; species Alligator sinensis. The sequence continues at coordinate 1,627 of NW_005842458.1, read as the reverse complement.
ACCTGACACCTGGGGTGTTTGAAAGCTGAGCCCAAATACAGATGCAAGTGATTGTTCCCTTGATAATGGACTGGACCAAAGCCATGGATACAGGAACCTTTGTAGGGCTTGGAGTACTGGGAACCAAAATGCAGATTGTATACCTTGGTTTCTATTGCACACCGACAGCCCCAGTGAAATGCAGACCACTCTGGGGAGGGAGGGAGCAACCGGCTGGTCCGCAGCCCTTTGCACAGCTGTGACAAGGGGGGGATTTTGGTCAAGGGGACTGAACACAATCTCTACGGTTACAAAACGTGGCATACAACAGTCACATTTGGCAGACAACATTTGGCATACAACAGCCACGTAGAGCAGTGAGCTCCTATAGGAAAGACGTGCAAGACAGTGGACTCCATGAAAAGCAGTCCATCTACTTGGAAAGAATCCAAGTCTCTTTCAGCCCTTCCAGGATTTGAATTTATAATTTAGCAAGCCCATAACGCAGATCACACAACCTTATCTCATTTGTTTTCTTTGGCTTGCAGGGTTCACTGAAGTATGATATCTCTAGTGATGCTCTGGCCAGCATAGAAATGACCAATGAAGATCAGGCCAAAAGCAATGACCATCAGTTTATGGTCCCAGGCTCTGTAAGACAACCCGCTAAAGTAAGAATCACTAAAGATGGCTGCGGAGAATTAATTCTCTGCGATTGTAGTTAATTGACAGTTCAGGCAGGCTCATTAGCATGTATTAGGAACTACTTAGCCATTTCAAGATTGCCAAGGTCTCTGTTACATCTGCATTTCTGCATGGTGCCCTACACCATGGTGGAAAGCAGCTTCCACAGATTAAATCAGGGTGACTGGGACCTATTTCCTTGATATGATTGGCATTTGGCTTAACTCATTTTTGGCCTCCTGTGTGGTAAACCAACTATGCCCAATAGTGGCACGCAAACACGCCGTGCTTCTCCATCAGGGCAGCCTGTTATTAGCAGAAGGATGGGTGGGGGGCTAGGATGCTGGTCTACAATTCAGGAGACTATAGTTCTGCCTCAGACTTTCTGTATGGCTCGGAGAAAGTCACTTAGATGCCTTGTGCCTTTATTTTACATCTGTAACATGGGCATATCCCTCCCTCACTGGGGTTTGGGACATGAGACTGTGAGGTTTTCACATAGCGTGGTGACTGGTGCTGTATCTTTATTTATTAGATTTATATCCCACCCTATCCAGAAGGCTCAGAGCAGTTTACAATAAGCAAATACACATCTGTTCCCATAGCCATTGGTACACACAGGAGTGATGTGGCCAGCTGCTTGGGTCACCCTGCCTGAATAGCCAGATACCCATTGACGCCTTGGGTGATATGCACCTTAGGAAGGTCAGTCAAACAAATAATAGGACAGCTGTGGTTGTAACTTGGGAGCTATAACTAGCAACATAACCCATCTGTAGCACTGTTTGTTTAAGCATCGGTGCCTTAATTAGTGACTTTCTGTCATTTTATGTACCATTGTAACAGTGGTGGGCACTGGCCTAGATGGCACCAAGTGTTGTGTTCTGCGGTCCTTTTCTGGTCGTGATGGAGAGAGCAGCCACGAAATCCTTCGGAGGACTTTTCTGGGACATTAATGGCACCG
>NW_005842457.1:1274379-1275382 GCF_000455745.1 Alligator sinensis | reverse complement strand
TTCGTCTCAGAGGAGGAGGGATGTTTAAAAATTAGACTAAATTCAATCATGATGTTCTCATCTCACTGAACACCGCAAAACCGTTATGGGATGAAGCTAATGTCCAGAAACCTCTACCTTGGGAACCTAAGTTCCAACCAGATGAGTTAGTGTGGATCTCAATACCGCACCCCCACCAGTCTCATCTGCAAGCTCACAAGGGAACAGTTCAACGGTCGGGACAGTATCCTAATAACTATTCTGTCCAATTAGAGGAAAAGCCCGATTGTCCCCCTATTATCGTTCATCACAACTGGATGACTCATCGTTCCGACGTTCACCTAGTATCCTTATAGTAAATTCAATTACGATTCTCTTTTGTTTTGTTCTGTTGTTGTTTTCTTTCTTTACAGGCCTGACTTCAACAAAGTAGTAATCTACAGCCACTCAATTGTGATATCCATCGAGCACCAAACTGTGGTTCCTTCGAGTCAATGGAGTGACGGCTATGAAGGAGACACCGAGGCAGCAAATGTTCATCGGGTCAGAACTCGTCCTGATGCTGCTCCTCTCTCATTTCTGCTACAGTGTGTTAGTTAGACCTGTTGTTGATCCACACGTAACAGCGGTTTGGGGAAAGATTGTCACATTAAAGTGTATAATTGACATGAATGAAACCATAATACAAATTTCATGGGAAAAACTGCATGGTAAAAGTGCGCAAACTATTGTTGTGCATCATCCTGAATATGGGTTTTCTGTTAAAAGAGAGTACCCTGGAAGAGTGTCATTTAAAACCTCTTCATTCAGTGATATAACAATCAACCTAAATAATGTGAGTTTCTATGATGAAGGAATATATAAATGCAAAGCAGTTACATTCCCATTAGGAAATGCAGAGTCATTAACAACTATAACTGTAATTGTCGAACCCACTGTGAGCCTTACAAAGGAACCAACTCCCTTAATAGATGGTAAAAATTGGACAGTGGCAGGGGTCTCTCCAGCCGCCCCTTGGAAAACC
>NW_005842457.1:1242710-1274274 GCF_000455745.1 Alligator sinensis | reverse complement strand
CGGCTGCCGATCGATAGACTGATCACCTATCGATCTTTCTTCCTGTCGCCGAGCGCAACCCCAGACGTACCCCTTTCCCCGCCAGCTTCGAACTGCGGACGGATTAACTGGCTTGGGCCCTGCCAGCTGGAATAACCCGCGTGGTTGTTCAGACGACCGGACCACCTGCGTCGTGATTGCAAGCAGCGTGAGTAAAGTTTTTTGCAACCAATAAGTTGTGTCTGCCTCTCCATTCACCAGCCCGCCTTAACGTACGACCAATTTCTAATGCAACTCGAGTCGGCCTTGGCCGTCTGAGACATTAATAAAAGTCAAAGATTTCCATTTCTACTCCACATCAAGACACTGCATACACAGCACTGGGATTCAGATATTTCTGGGTTTTAATTCCGTTTCCGCCACTAGTTCCTTCTGTGAAGTAGGGTAGACCTTAACTTTTTTTCCCATATTCTAGAGGATAGAAAATTATATTTACCTGCCTCAGCAGCGGTCATGAAAAAGATTAACTAGTTACCCTCTGAACTGAATTTTGAAGATGAAGAATGTTTTATAAATGCCAAATATTAGACAATATACTAACCAGAGAGTCAATGCTGATATTATTTTATAGTTTTTATAAAACTTTATGAAATTTTATTAATTTGAAAACATGCTTCAGACAGAAACACAGCACAAATCAATTCTTCATTTTAGTTCAATTTTGAGAGCTAAGTTACTCTCCCAATTCTGTAGGTAAATCTCCATCACTGACTTGGGTAACAGTAGGACATTCTTCTGCTAACTGCTGAATGCACATAGCTGATTGATGGCAAATAGATGCAACCTTTTAAAATGAGAATAATAGTTTTAATAAATTTCCTTCACAAAATGTTTTCCATCCTGTGGGATTCCAAAGTGTTTTAGCAAATTGTGACCTAGCCTATGCATAGTACAGGAATAATTTCCTCCTTCATTCTTCTGAAATGACTTTTAACACTACACAACAATACTACTCAAGACTTTAGGACAGGTAATGAAGACCATTTTATGCAACCAAAACAGCAAGAGAAACATATATATAGAATTAGGTACTCAGATGAAACCCGACCAGGACATCCTACTCTGAATGAAAGGGCTATGTAACACTTCCATGAACACAAATGGTCAGGATTTTTGTTATTTTTTACATGACTATTTAATGTAACATACATGAACAGCCCAGGAGCCAAGATGTGGAATTCAAGGCTCCCCAAAATACCCTACAGAAAGAGGCTCCCTCTTTCTTGCTCTATTTCTGGGTCTCTTCAATTCTTTGAAAGAATACTTGGAGGCGTGTACTCCAAGGAATGGGTTCTGGGCTCTGGATCCTGAGTGGATGGATAAGCCTCCCTTGCAGCCCTGATTCAGGCACCTAAGCTCAAGGGATGAGGGTATGGGGAGTTCAGACATAGCTCCGAGCTAAGTTATTTTTAATGGCTAGCTCAAGCTAGATTCCTGCTCATAATGCAGAATTTTTTAATCTTTCATCCAAGGCACCTAGCTTTCCCCATTAGCTCCACAGGGAGCCTAGGCATATAACTATGCTTTAGATCCATTCTGAAAATGAGCTGCCTGAAGTTTAGGCATTGCAGTGGTTAACCTGTAGGCACCTAAGCCCTTTTTGGATCTGGCCTATAGTACCTGGTTAATGTATGGGTTCAGACCTGACACAGGAGGAAGACTAAATCCCAAATGCCATTTTCTGCATCATCCAGAATGGATCTTCCCTCAGAGAAGCAACTTTGTCCAACACTACACTACATAACTTATCAAAATGGCAATGGCATATAGTGCTGGAAAACTGGTCTAGTTAATGCTAAAAGGCCAGGAGATACTATCTCCCATTGAAAACAGTGTACCTAACAGTATCTGGTGGTTATGCAGAGGGGTAGAAATCCACGGTAAAAAGCATTACCAATATGGACAAATACCAGTTCTTTCAATATCACCAGAGATTACAACTGACATGAATGTAACTGTTTATAATTTACAATGACATTTCTAGCATCATCTTAAATTACATTCTGATAGGAGTAATTAGTATCTGACTTTTTATCTCTATATCGTCGTTCATTATTTTACCTCATGCCTCCTCTTGTGCTTCCCCTCCCAAGGAAGCAGTATGAATCTTTCTGTACTCTTCTCAAAAGGAAATCTTTCCTTCCTTTTGGTCTTTTAATTGCCCTTTTGCTGGGTCTTTATGAGAAAGGCAGAGCCAAAACAAAAGTGAAGAAGATTCACTAATTTAAATAGAAGGCATTTTCATGTTTCAGGTTAGTTTCCTTCCTTTCTATTGAGCTGCTTGCAACAATGCTCTGCCTTCCATCAAAGTGATTATACTTTGTTTAGATCCTGTCATTGCATACTACTGTGTGCATTTCACCTAACATCATATTTCCCTGTCTTGCTTTGTGCTTAGTTCTAGGAAGCACCCCGTGTCCTGAACACCCACAGACTCCCAGAATGACCAGAATCTCTCTGGAGGTGCTCAGCACATTTCAGGATCAGGTTCATTGTTTAAGTTTTTCCCTGTTCCTCAAAATCCTTTCTAATCTTAACTACAAGAACCTGCTGAGCTGGAGTCCTGAGTCTTGTTTTAATACAAATAAAAAGTAATAATAGCTTCATGCTCTCCATAATTTTGCCTCATTTTTCACTCCCTCCAAATCAACTACAATTATTATAATTCAACCAATATACACCATTTAAATAATATGCACTGTGCACAGGGAAAAAATGGTGGGATTTAAATTAGAACTCTCATGCCTTTGTGCCCATGAAACTTGGAAACTTTCACAGTTACTATAAAGATCCAGTTTTGCCCTTCCGGTCTGTTATTTCTTGAACAAAATAAAAAAAAATACCTAAAGAAAAACTTTCTGTGCTATTTAAAACTATAAATAGTATTTTAAAATTCCAATTTGTCTGCTGGCTCCACAGCAAGAATAACTGATTTGAACTTCTACATGATTAGGGTTTTATTTTGTTCAGAAGACTGAAGTTTGCAGAAATCATATGGTCCTTGCTTCTTCCTCTGTTTCCAGGTCTTGCTATGCAGACCACCCATTACCAAATATTTTTAAGTTAATTAAAAGAATGTGTCACTTTTTGATGACCTGAAGCCCACTTCAGTCTTGGATTTAAAAGAAATTGTTCTACATGTGAATTCAAATCTTTCTGCTGTCTGAAGCCTGTGCCCACTTGGCTCCTTTTACTAAATGCTGTGAGGCCTTGGCTTCAGTTGTCACTGCTATAGTTAGTGCTTCCTTGGCTACTGGTCAGTTTCCATTTTCCTTAAAACTGCAGTGGTTACACCCTTATTCAAGAACAACTTTCGTAATGATCTCTTTTGGATTTGGTGTCCCAAACAAAGATTTCAGGAAAAATACACAACTCTAGTATACTGTAAATGATCAATTCCATTTTGGGTTTAGGACAGGGCACTGAATTCAAGGAAACGGCCTGGTCTGTAAGATAGATATGGGTAACAGAGGCTTAATTTTGAGGTAGTGTATTCAGTTTTTACTCAGATAAACTCCCATTTGACTTTAATAGGAGTGTGTCTAAGTAGGAAATTTGGTAAGGATCACAGAATTTGAAGCTATAGCCCTATAACATTTTAATGTGCTCTAAAGGTGCTTCTGTGATATGTCACATACTGTACCAGTGGTTAAAAACAAACAAACAGCAAATAATACGAATATGGTTACAGAAAGTGTTAATAGGTTTGGGCATTACTTTGGTCTAATTAATTATGCGCTTTGGAAGAACTGCATATGAACCTATATCTATACAACATGGAATACAGAGTCCTTACACAATTATCTGCATTTGAATTCTATGTTAAACAGCACATATCTTAATTTCACCCACATGACTACTGGTATTTACATGAACCTTATCTAGTCATTTATATCAAATGTATAAAGCTACCTCAAACAACACTGGAGCTGAGATTTTGCCAACACAAGAGTCAGGTAATTATGGTTCCCACAGTAACAATAACCTCAGGCTCTTATGCACGTGTAATATACACTGTTAACTTCAATGTCTTAATATAATATATGGGCATAATGTAGCTTACTAATGGTTGATTTGGGAATCATAGCTTTATATTGTGTAATTTTTGTACCTGTAAAATCTCAGCTAAAATGTTGCACTGATGTAGTTTTTAAAGTGCATTTCCTTGTTTTATTTTTTATACATAAAAATAAAACTTCCATAAATATCATGGCTCCCTCCCAAACTTAGTTGAATATTCAGACTGAAATCTTGTTCTTCTGAAATCAATAACAAAACTCCCATTGACCTTAATGGGGTCAAGACTTCACCCTTACCTTTTACTGAAAGCTAGAACAAAGCCAAATCTAGTCTTAGATCCAAACCATTTTTTTACTTATCTGAACAAAAAGCATGTGAAAAACATTAACTTGTGAAGCTAATGGATCAATATGTGCAAATAGCTCAAGACAGATTAGCAGATTTTTTTCGCTCACTGTAAGAAAAAGTACGAAAAATTTTGTCCCATTAGGTAACTCTTGTCAAGCCAACGAACGTAAGAGCTTAGACTGAAAGAACCTTCTCAACCATTATTATAGAAGTACCACACTAGCACTGCTATCTCAGTTTAATTTAGCTCCCTTTTCTTCACCGCCAGAGGGCACATGTGCAACCCCATAGGATACAACTTTGAAAAGGGTTTTGCTTGCCTAAAGTGCCAGGGCAGCACAAGAATTCACATGGGTCTTTAAAGAACTACTGATATGTTTAATTGAAGCCTCCTCTCATCAAAAAAGAAACTGTTATTGCGAAAACTTCCAAAAAGCTATTAATTTTTAGGCAGAGAACAAGTGTGGAAAATTTCAGAAGGTACCAAATAAATAAAAACAGTTTATAATGGAAAATGTTATGTAACCTTAAAGAAACTAAAGTCATTTTCAAATCTGAGAACTCATTGCTCCCACAGGTTTCCCCACACCTCTGAAAACCTAGGAAACTTCTACTTATCTTAAATTAAGATTTTAGAGCTTAATTTCAAGTATCTAACTTGGAAAATTCTGGGTTTAGGGATTAGTTTATGTTCTTCTGTAAAGTTTAGCAGAGTTTCTTGGGCAGAATCAACACTATGATTTTTTTATACAACATTCCCATGAATGCTACCTTTTCTCACCTATACGTTGTAGAAGGGTGCCTTAGTACTGATAAGGCTACGGCAGCTTCTTGTTATTTTTGCCTCTCTGTTAGCCAGACCCATTTGCCTGGTGAAGAGAAAAGCAGAAGGAATAAACCTTTTGACAATATTAAATTAACACAATGTCTAGGAAGCCGATGGAGCCTTTTGTATACCATGAACCCCATTGGTGCACTGAAGCAACAGTCTTCTGGTAACATGGCCAGGGTTACACAAGATTCTTATGCCCATTTTTCCACCAGCGTAGATGTAACAATTATTGTGAGATGCCAGCACTGGTCTCCATGAACAGTGGTCCTTCAACCAATACGTTTCTTTATGGATTATCCAACTTAAACCTAGCATGATAAAATGTAGAATACTGTTGGCATACCCTTAGTGCTAAACATTTTTCCACTGCATGAATTTCCTGTTGATACTGTATTCATTGTTCTGTCCACCTATGTTAAAAAGAAGGCATCCTTAAGACGTTACTTCCATGTCTAGCAAAGTCTTGCAGTGACAGTTCATCTATATTTGAATTCACCATTCTACTGTGAAATAATAGTCTGTTATGCAAGGATAGTTAGCTGCTATAGGAGAGGTACCCTCTGGCACAATGCAGAAATTGTCACTTAAGCTTACTTGAATTGTTGCTATGTGACTATAACTCTGCTCTCATTTTGATGAAGTATACAAGAGTACCTTTCTGCTAAACGTTATATTATAGTTTTGTTTCTTTTTCCCCAAATTCTTCCCAATATAGTGGATAAACTTCCATATTTCCTGACTACAATTATAAAGGATACTTATCAGAGCAATCAACAGTTAGGTACCAAGCAAACATGTTTCATAATTATCAGAGACATACATCATTGTAAGGAAGAGTTTGACAACTAGTTTAACACTAGGAAAAAATCCAACAAGCATCATTATACATTTTACAGACCCCATGGAAGGTCCCCATATGGCTCTCCAAAACTAATCAAGGTATTTGTTCCATTGGAAGGAGACTAAGTGAAGGATGCCTGACAATGTAAATTACAGAAAATAAATCCACTAATAAGTGCAAGAGACAATACAGGCTATACTATAAGAGAATAAAGGCTGCTATATAACCATCTTATTAATGAGAGGAGATATTCCTTTGCTAAACAATCAATGGCATTAGTCTTAAGAGACCAACTGCAGAAACGGGGGAAAAAGTATTCCTTTAGATCCCACAACAAATGATGGCCTTGAGAGGCAAAGGAAAAGGAAAATCATATTTATTTGCAAACCACATGCACATTGTTCTTAAAAATTAGCCCTCTAAAACGTGTGTGTGTCTTAAGCAGGTAAGCCAATTTCTGTGCTAGAAAGGAAGCACAGAGATGCTGGGATGGCTGCTGGGTCCTGTGTTTCTCTCCCAGTCAGGATGCAGTAGAGGTGGAGTCCATACTCCAGTGCCAGAGCTAGAGTTTTAACCCTCTCACAGCCACTGCCAAATTGGCAATTGCTTTTGGCTAAGCATAGTCTTATTTGGGGGCATGTGGTATGTGAGAAAACATGGTACATTCTCTAGAGCCCAGTTCTATAAGAACGGCTCTCCTTGGAGCCTTCCTGTCCTGACAACTTCATCAGCTCCCACTGATTAGGAGAGTCACAGCATAGAGGGTGGCTTTGTCTAATAATGCAAATAGCTGTGAGTTTTCTTACATTTGAGAGGGATATTGTGGGGAGGGGTTGCATGCAGCCTGCTTTCCTCCTACCAATGTTTATTTCTACTCAACAGCCATAGCTCTAAATCTGCAGAGATTCCACAATATCAGATGGAGGAGTGATGCCATAATTTCAGAGCCATTTTCCCATAGGGAGGGCACTGGCTGACAATTGTGGCATTTGAGCAGCTTATGGTGTCTCTGTACATGGAAGATGAGACAACATGTAGCTCTCTACACAGGAATTCACAAACCACTAAAATGCAGCCAGTCTCGGGGATGGAGGGGGGTGGGGCAGCTATTTAACACTGCACAGATTACCGAACAGTGTTGGGCAATAAATTAAGAAAGCAAAAGACTAATTACTAGTCAAGTGAATTATACACACAGATATACAGACAAATGTATATATGCATGCATGCATGTTTGTATGCATCTGCGTGTGTAACAACTATTAATTCCTAACAAAAGGAGAATTTCTGGAAAAATTAAACTATAAAATAGCAGAACAGTACTAAATTTAAAAACATTGTCCACAGTTCTTTCCATCATAATATGATTTCTAATATATATATTTTAATGATTTTTTAACTGAACCAAAGTGACTGCAAGGTGAACACTCAAAAGGAAATTTCCTGTAGTGAGCAACTTCAGGTAAAGTACAAAAGCAGTACATCTTTAGAATGATTTCTCTTGCTGTCCAGGAAAAGTTGTATATTGGCTGGTTAACTGACTAGTTTTATGGTCAGCAAAATGAAATTTACTGTATCTTAAATATCTTGTATTTTTTCCTAGAAGTGGCTGCTCAGGTCTGATGAAACCACTGAAAACACACTACACTTCAGACCATCCTTTGACTTGCAAACCTTCGTGCAAATACCTAGCTGTGGTACAGAGGAAATAACAACCATATCCGTTTCAAAGCAAAACCACAGCTTTGAAAGAATGACTGGGCATGCCTGACATTATCCTCGGATGGGTGGAACTTTTGAAACAGAAGGCCATGAAGGTGTAGTGCCCAGCCTTCCCCTGCAAGTCCAGGGGATGTGCCAGAGATCACGGTCACATTTTTATTAGTGCACTGCTCTGCAAAATGTACTATGCTAGCTTCCCCACCCTGGCTTAAAGTACAATCCCTCTAACAAAGTCAACAATTGCTTAACATAATACTTCATGTACCATCTTGATTTAGGTGGCATGATACTTGTTTGAAAGAGGATCTGACACAGCCCCAGATACTGTTATGAATGAGGCAGCTCTTTTATTATGAACAAAGGAAGTAAGCTGAGAATCAAATTTACAAAACAGGTCCTAATTATTCCTCTGTGGGGATGAAGTGGTGCAAAGCAATGGCAAAGCAGGGGGCACAGAGTAGTGGCACTATCCATGAAATAAGTGGCACCAAATGTACTCAGAGTAGCCACCGAGTCATGCAGGAGGGTTCCAATAAAGCTCTAGCAGCAGTTTAAAGTTGTTTCCTGCTCTGGAAAATAGCAATGGTATTACCATGTGTCCTCTGCCTATTGTTATAACCCAACTTGATCACAGTCAGCAGTGGGAACGAGGGACAGAAGCCCACAGTGGGAACTTAAGGGCAGAATATATAATAAACAATAAGAATTTACAAGTAATGCAAGAGTTATATTATGAAAATTGTATTACTCTGGTCACAGACTCCCATGCCTATGACCAGAATTTGTTCACAACTCTTACAGACAGAAAGATTTGGTAAGTAGCCAGTGTAACTGCTGGATTCTTTTTATATGCTGTACTTTTCAATCCTCTACAGACGAGCAGAACTCAATGTATTTTGAGCCATGGCCAAACATGCTTAAACATTTTTTTGGAATGGGAAAAGGGGAGGAGAGGGGAAGAAAATTATAAATATTTAACTTGCTGCAGCATTTTTCTCTTTCAGCTGTTCTTTGAGACAGCTTTGACACAACTCAAGTTATTTTTAATGGTAAAAAACTGAAAACAGGAAACAATGGGCAGTAATGGGAAAAACACTGTTTTTAATGCTGACAAAATGTATTCAAGTGACACCTCTGCAGACTGAAGTCCACAGACTAGTTTCAGCATGAGGAGCAACAATGAAAACTCCCTCACACTACATCCCATATTCCTGAACCAGACCCTGAGGAACCACTTATGAGGGTGACAAGGAAAATTCAATACTCATGGTCCATATGGTCACTGGGCATTTCACTGAGCCAAACAGGATAAACAATTAGCAATAACTGTGACAGTCTCTTCTGTAATATGAATTATCCCTCTTACAGCAATTCAACCAAGACACAGAATTCACATTGGTCACCGTTATCTTATGCTTCATGAATCTGTGATGGAAAAACAACTAATTTAGGATTCTCTAGTCTTCCCCTCTTTATCAGTTTGCTGCCATTCATGACCATTGTAAAAGGGTGGGGACCTTTTGCAAGCCTGTATTTTTACTTCCTTTACTGTGCAAGCAGCAGGATGCCAGCGAGCTGTTGCTGTGTAGGAACAGAGCTTGTAAGTGTTTGTCTTGTCCTGAAGAACATAGGTGTGATTTTCATATACAAACAACTTCAGAAAAATATTACAAAAGAAGACAATGCACATTAGATTTACCACAAAGAACGAACCTGAAGGCTTGTATTATTCTCTAGTCACGTAGTCAAAGGCCAGAAGCTACTTTTGAGAACTTTAGAACGCACTTAACATGAAATCCTACACTAAAATCTTCATGGAACAAAAGAATAAAAGGGCCGAAGGAAGGAAGAAACTATTTCAAGTTGTTATAAGCAACAGCGCTGCCCAATACATTGCTTAAGAAACTTATGCCAGACACTTGGAGTCACACCTCTCAAAAAACAAACACTCCTCATAAAATCTGCATGTCTAACCTAGACTGCTCCAAGATTACAATTTTCAATCTTGAATTTTGAGCTATATTTTTGATAGCTAAACTCTACCACCCAACAAGTGTAGGGGGTAAACTTGAGATGGGACACCATTTACCTAGTATCCCTGAATTAATGAATGTAATAATATGAACAAGAGATACAACAACACAGTTTTTCAGCTGATGAACATGCTGGTGTCCATTCTGATCTTTACATTTCAAGTCTCACCTATTATTTTCAAGCCCGTGCCCTTACCTGACAGTTCTACTCTCCTCAAATCAAACAAATCACATTCAACCAATCATCTTAATATTATTGATGTAGACTATTACAAGACCACAAACATTTTTTTTCCTTAAAAGAGTAAATGGTCCCAAACATTTTCATAGCATGGGCCAGGTATTGGTAGAGATTGTCTCAGAACCACAGAATCATACAGTAGGACTGGAAGGGACCTTCACAGGTCTTCTACAACCCCCAACCAGAGGCAGGAGCGTCCCTATCCAAACTATCCCATACAAATCCATTGTCTAACCCAGTGGGTCTCAACCTTTTTAGATTCAAGGCATGCCTTGATAGACATGTCAACCCTCGTAAGATTGAAGGCACCACTTTGAAATTGCCAGTTTTTAGTTTTTGTGAATTTTTTGACAGCAGAAAAATACTAGAACAATTCTTCTGTCGCATAGAACTCAGAAAAACCACAAGAAGGCAGAATCTTTTTAATGTTATGTATTCCTATTTGAAATTTCTGGGTTTATTTTGTGAATCATTTTTGCACACTAGCACTGCATGGTATTCAGCAGCACCCTTGAAACTATTTCAAGGTAGTCGAGGGAGCCATGACACCCTTGTTGAGAATCACTGGTTTAGTTTATTAGTAAAACTACACAGGCAACCCTGACACAACCACAACACATAACGCCCTAACTTGCCACAGGTAACACAGGACAGTGGTGACCAATGTCCTGTGGCTGCAAGGATTATGAAAATATGCTCGAGAGAGCCACTAAGAGGGACAAGCCTTCTGCTACAGAGGAAGGCAAAACCTTCAATAATCTGTCCCAATCTGACCATTGGGTAAAATTCCTTCCTGACTCCAATTATGGCAATCGGTCTGACCCTGAGCAGAGGGGCAAGATCTGCTAACCAGGTACCTCCAGATTTAAGTTCCAGAAGAAGCATTGGTACACCCCAGTTCAAATCCCCAGCGTTGGCTGCAGCCACCTCCCAATGAATGAGGAAGACTAATACTGCTGCCTCTCAACCCCAATGTACAGCAAGAGGAAGGAAAAAAAATCTTCCCGGCCCCATGTGGCAAAGAGAAAAGTCCAGAAGCATGGGAAATACCCAGCAGAGCATAGCTACTCTTAGATCATTCCTGACCAATGCTTGTGCAAACTCTTTTTGAACACCTCCAATGATTGAGATTCCACAGCTTCCCTATGGAGTCTTTTCCACTGCCTCACTGTTCTAACAGAAGAATTTTTTCTTTGATATCCAGCCTACACATATTTTGCTGCAGCTTCAAGCCACTGGTCCATGTTGTGCTCTCTACAGAAAAAAGAAATGTGCTTTTCATCTTATTTAGGGCAGATTTACAGATATTTGAAAACTGATATCATGTCCCTTCTTATGCACCTTCTCTGAAAGCTGAACATGCCTATTTCCTTCAACCTCTCCATGTAAGATTTGCCTTCCAGGACCTTTATCATTTTTGTTGCCTGATTCTGGACCGTCTCTAATTTCTCCATGTTGTTCTTAAAATGTGGAGCCCAATACTGCACATAATACTCTAAACGAGACCTAACCAGTGCCAAATAGAGAGGCACCATCACCTTCTGTGTCTTGTTCCTAATGCTTCTATTGATGCAACTCAAAATGCAAGTGTAGCAACTTGCATTTATCACCACTGAAGTTCATCCTATTGGCTCCAGCCCAGCTTTCCAATTTGTTGAGACCTTCTGAATTGTGGTTCCATCCTCCAATGTGTTTGCAATCCTTCCCAGTTTCATATTATCTGCAAATTTGCTCCAGAAGCTATTATAAAAGCAGAAAATTAGGGCTGGAAGGGACCTCGGGAGGTCACCTAGTCCAACACCCTGCTCAAAGCAGGACCATCCCCAACTAGATCATCCCAGCCAAAGCTTTGTCAGCTGGGTCTTAAAAACTTCCAAGGATGGAGCTTCCACCAACTCTCCGGGTAAACTGTTCCAGTGTTTTACTACCCTCCTAGTGAAAAAATTCTTCATAGTACCTAACCCAGAGGCAGGCAATTATTTCAGGCAGAGGGCCGCTTACTGAGTTTTGGCAAACCATCAAGGGCCGCATGACAGGCAGCCAGGGGCAAATAAATATTCATTTTCTAAATGTTTTAGGGGCCCCACGGGTGGGATAGAATGGGCAGGCCACATCTGGCCCGCGGAGCGCATTTTGCTCACCCCTGATCTAACCTAAATTTTCCTAGCTGCAACTTGAGACCATTGCTTCTTGTTCTGTCATCTGACAGGGCTGAGAACAGTCTAGCTCCATCTTCTCTTGAACCCCACTTCAGGTAGTTAAAAGCTGCTATTAAATCCCCTCTCAGTCTTCTCTTCTCCAAAATAAATAAGCCTAGTTCCCTCAGCCTCTCCTCGTAAGTCATGTGCCTCAGCTCCCTAACCATTTTTGTTGCCCTCCACTGGACTCTCTCCAATTTGTCCATATCCTTTCTGTACTGGGGGGCCCAAAACTAGACACAGTACTCCAGATGTGGCCTCATCGGTGCTGAATAGAGGGGAATAATCACTTCCCTTGATCTGCTGGCAATGCAGTCCAGTATGCCGTTAGTCTTCTTGGCAACGAGAGCACACTGCTGGCTCATATTCAGCTGACTGTCCACTGTAAGCCCCAGGTCCTTTTCAGTTGAGCTCCTACCCAGCCAGTCAGCCCCCAGCCTATACTGATGCATGGGACTGTTCTGTCCTAAGTACAGGACTTTGCATTTGTTCTTGCTGAACCTCATGAGATTTATTTTGGCCTAATCCTCCTATTTGTCTATGTCACTCTGAATCCTAGCCCTATCTTAGCAGCCAAATCATTAATGAGCACATTGAACAGCACTGTGACCAGGACAGACCCCTGTGGAACTCTATTAGAAACCTCCTGCCATTCTGACATGGATCCATTTATAATTGCCCTTTGCTTGCAGGTATTGAGCCAGTTGTCTATGCAACTTCTAACAGTATTGTTTAGCCCACATTTCTTCAATTTGCTTATGAAAAGGTCATGTGAGACTTTGCCAAAAGCCATGTTGAAGTCTAGATACATTATATCCACTGTATTCCCTTCATCCTCCCAAGTAGTTACTTTGTCAAAGAAGATCAAGTTTGTTTGGCATGATTTGCTTCTAGTAAATCAACGCTGGCTGTTTGTGATCAGCAGGGATCCTAGTTTTCTGCAGAAAAAAAGCAAAAAATCTGTTAAAAAAACTAGAAAAATCTGCATTTTTCCATGACCTACCAAAAGCATGGTGGCATCCTGTCACAAGTGGCACCATTTCCTTTTCTTTTTGCTGCAGTTTTACTGCTGATTGGCTGAGAAGGAAAAACTGCAGCAAAACTAGAAGAGAGCAGAAATGGTACCACTCACCACAGAACACCACCATACTTTCAGTAGGTTATGGAAAAATGCAGATTTTGTGTTTTTCTGCAGTTTTCCACAGCAAATGGAAAACTAGGCTCACTGGTGATCAACCTTTTCTCATAGAAAGGTTGCAAATAGATTTCTTTATAAAGAAATAATAAAGGTATCAAAGTGATGCTAAGGTGAGTCTGTAGTTCTCCAGGTCCTCCTTTTCCCACCCCTCCTTTAAGGAGGGGCATTACATTGACCCTTTTCCAGTCTTTTGATACCTTGCCCATCTCCCAAGACTTCATAAATATGATTGCTAAGGGCTCTGAGACCTTTTCTGCCAGTTCCTTTAGGTCCCTAAAGGACTGATTTAAATTAATTCAGACCCATCAAAAGCTTTTTGATTGTTTCACTTGTTATCTCATCCTTCATCTTGTTCCCTTCTATGTTCAAATAATCCTTATTAGCTGTCTGGTTGGTGCTTTTTTATGTGAAGGCTGAGGTAAAACAGCTGGGATAGTTCTGCCTACTTTCATCTTCTGTTAAGGGTTCACCCTGGCATTTTACCAGTGGACCTACAGCTTCCTTGGTTTTTTCTTTTCTAGCCAACATACTTATAAAATCTCTTCTTGTCTTGGGGACACATAACTTCCAACTGACAGTTCTAATTCAGTTGTCACAGAGATGTTATAGTATTTGGACTGTATTTAATATATTCTTAGCATTTTTTAATTTATTTTTGGAAACAAAGTAAGGTCAGCACCATGTGACTGATCAACCAAGCCTCAAAGTGCTCCGCACACCATCAATGACATGTAAAACAGAACTTGAGAACCTTTGCTATAAATTTCTTTCTGTTGAAATAACCATTCTGAAGAGTTACTTCATCTACAGCAATGATTGCTTACTGAAATCATATGTGCTTCAAGGCACTAAAAAAACCTGGAGACCATAAAATGTGCCCAACCAGTACCTAGTCAGAGTCAACATACAGAACAACATTTAGGCAAATGGACAAAACTGGTCAGGATTAAAAACTGCAAACTAAAATAGAAGGTTAAAAACACTCCTGCATACTGTATGCAGCTGTCTGATCAGATGGTAACACAGATTAAGATTTATATTCAGCAGGGTCCAAATTACATGGAAGCCTGGGGGGGCTGATCCCTGTCTCCCCCCCCCCCCCAAGAGATGAGAGCCCCTGTGTAAGATTTGAAAATCATAACCTGGGGGGGTGTCCACTTAGGTGGACTTGTTAATCAATGAACTGGTTTAACTTAGTGTTAGCACCCCCACTTCCCCCAGGACTCCCCACCCCCAGAGTCAAAGTATAATTTGAATCCTGATACTCAGTATTGGGATACCATGCTAGGGATACCATATTATCTAACAAAAAAAAAGAACAAAAAGACAGAAGAGGCTGCTCTTCATTATTGTCACTTCTATCAAAAAATCAGTTTGCACAAAAATAGACAGATTGTTTTTATTTCACTGCATTCAGAAACTGTTTTTATTTTTTCCACTTGCTCCTGAAAATATTCTATGTATTATGTTGAAAAATGAAACAGAGGAAGTGGCCCACATCAATTTTTTTGTCATCTATTATGTTTTCATTTCCTTCCACTCTCCCCTTTTGTGCTTTCTTCTCCTAATTTTCTTCTATCATGTTCTCGTCCTATCCCACTGCCCTCCTGCTCACCTACTCTGCGTGCCTGCATTCAGTGATGCATAAAATTATCTGTGTTTGAACCTGGCATTTAATTACAATTTGTAGTGCTCTTTTGGAACTTTTATGGAAAAGGTACTCCAGAAAGATAAAAGATATGTTGTGTATACATATACACATACAAATGTCTCAAGTTGATGGAATTCTATGATTTGATTTACAGTTCACCTTCAAATACAGGCAGAAGGCAGGGCAGGGTAGCACCAAAAATGAAATATATAGTACACAATATGACCTTTATTAAGCAAATATTAAGAGAACACTTTAAACTATCTCTCACATACAGGGTATGTTCTGTTGCACTTTTATTGGGAAAGCATCTCCATTAAGCAAGCAGCCTTTGCCGACCCATGGAGATTTGTTTCACTCTAGCTAGTTGTCTCACTAAGTACTGGATACAACAGTCTTCTCTCTAAATCCTTAGTTACACTAAGGGGAATTGTACTGTTATATACCTTCCCCAGTGAATCACTAGGTTTTCACTACATTGGCTCTCCATATACCTCCTCCAATTATTGAATAGATCTTCTCCATAAATTGTTTTCTATTACAGACTCAAAAATTTATTTTAGTATTTTAAAAGATATTTAGTTGCCTTCCTTTTAAAAAACTGTCCAGGTCTCAAATCCATATAAAACAGGATTTATAATGGGCTATGCATACAGCTGGCCAGAAATGAGACTAGCAATAAGCCATCAATCTGAAAGAGGAGCTCTGGTCGTCCTTGCTTCTACAATAACCAGCTCTGAAAAAGTTTATTGGGGTGGGAAGCTGGAAGATCACAGTGGTGCTGAGGTGCTCGGGGTGTGCAAGGAAATACATCTGAACTTGCAGATAACTGTGACCAAGGTGGTAAAGATACCCAAGACCACTAAAGGATGATTTCATGGCTCAGGGAAGTTTTGGGTAAGGAAGAAACAGAAAATCATGGTGGGAATGGAGCCTATAATAATAATAACAGTAAACATCTAAAAATCATGTTGCATTATGGTTTGCATCACTTTGAAGTACTAGCCTTTTCTGCTATGAAGTGTTAAATCACGTAATGAGATGAGCACAGAATAGGCTTACAGCTTTCATCTTTTTCTCCTATATAAAATATTAGTCTAACTGCTCAAATCCTCTCCTACACACATGCACACACATGCAGGCATACAAACACATACATGCACACACGCACATGTACATGAATGCATCTCTGCCCAGGCTTCAAAAACCTCTTTATGGCTCTGTAAAGAAATGAAAAATGTTCTTTCAGTAGAAGAGCACCAACTAAAGTGGTGGCAAACCCACTGATTAATTCATTTAAAATGCACAGAGCACTAAAAAGTTATGTTGCAGGCCAGAGGTTGGCAATCTATGGCCTGTGGGTCAGATTCAGCCTACAAAGGTCATCCAATTGGGCAGGGGGATCAGTAGTACCCAGCTATGCAATGCCACCCATTTCCATTGCAGTGCTCCCCTCCACTACAGAGCCTGCTGTTCCACTGTGTCTGTGCTTGTCCTTGCTGCATAGGGGATGGGGATCAATGACAAGGGTAACACACAGGGCATGAAGATCTATGGCCCATGACAGGAGCTGGGTCACAAAGTTCAGTCTCTGAAGGAAAAAGGCTGACAACCCTTGTTGTGTGTTACTGTCCCTACTGCCAGTTCTATCATTGGGACATCTTGGGGACACTGACCACTGAAGAATATAGAAAATAAAGTAAAACACATATACTGTCATTTTGATTTGAAACAGTAACCACAGTTGTCAAACTAATGACCTAAAGCAAGGGTGGGCAAAATGGCTGATCTGGCTGGCAGCCATACTTCGTTTCCCAGCAGCCCTGCTGCGTTGCTGTGACCAGTTTCCATGGAGATCCCAGCAGCGGTGGTGCCATGACAGAGCGAGGCTGGAGTTTCTATGGAGACTACACAAGCAGTGCTGGCAGGGCTTGAGGCTGGATGGGAAGCTGCTATGTGGCTGGGGCTGGGATTTTGCAGTAGTGACAACATGGTCCAGAACTGGGGCAGAGCCATGACCTGCTGTTTCCATGCCCCTGCCCAGGGCATGCGGGCAGTAGATCACAGTTGTGCCCTGGTTCCGGACCATGCTGTCACCACTGCAAGATCCCAGCCCCGGAGCAGCTCCCTGCCCAGCCATGTGCCCTGCCGGCACTGCTGAGGTCAGTCTCCATGGACACCCTGGCGCTGCACTGTCACTGCACTGCTGCTGCAGGGGTCTCCATGGAAACCGGCTGCAGTAATGTGGGCAGGGGCTGCTGGGAAATGAAATCTGCTGTGGGCCCGATCCAGCTCATGGGCCAGAATTTGCCCACCCCTGACCTAAAGCCTATAGTGAGTACATAAAGAACACAACAACATAAAGAACCACAAAGTTTAGTGTCTGCGGTTGCAGATCCTTCCATGAAACACCCACCACCTTTCAGCTCTTTTTTTTAATTACACTGCAGAAGTAAAATGGTTCACAGCAGCATACTTTATAAACGTTTTTGCTCTTGTGAATGCATACAAAATTTGGACTAACCTAATATACACTAAAACTACTACCTCTCAATTAGCTGGAGATGAGTAAAAGAAAACACATATGTAGAAATAAGTGTACTTAGGGGTGGGAAAAAAACTTTAGTTTGTGAGTTGCATAATATGCACCAGTCTTACTATGCTTCAGTCTGTGTGCGTGTGTGTGTGTGCGCCAATAAATTTTAAGATACTCCATGTTCTCAGATCAAAAGGGAGGCACCTGTAGGTCCTAGTTAGATATTAACTGGCACAGGAACTAGGAACTGCCCTGGTGAAAGGTAAACAACATTCCAATTGCACAGTCTGATACAGCGTGGGTGGCTGCATCTAGACTCCTCGATTAAACTGTTAAGCCAGTTATGCCGAACAGGTTGGGAGAGGAACATGCATAAGTCTTCTGATTGCCTTAGGACCTGATTTCGAACAAAATAGGCCTATTAAAATTAAATTTAAATAGGACAGTGGTGTTCAAGCTTCTGGCCCCGTAGGACAGATGAATGGGTACAGTGCTGGTCTATGGGCTAGATCTGTGGGGTCAGCATCCAGACAGGGCCGTGCATGCCCAGATGACGCCCCACATTCTGGATCCTACCTTGTGTTACCTGGATGGGGCCCCACACAGCTGGATCCAGCCTCACATGACCTGGATCCTGCCTTGTGCCACCTGGACCAGGCCGCATGTGTCTGGATCCTGCTTTGCACGACCCTGGCCCACTGAACCCAAACTAGTGCACAGGCCATGCTATCTGGTCCTCAGGGCTCCCCACAGGTCCAGAAATTTGGCAGAGGGAAAGCAGCAATTAATGCTGTCACTGCTCCCCTTCTGCCAAATGTTTGGACCTCTAGGAGCCCTGTGGACCGTATAGCATGGCGTGGATGGATGAGACAGTTCTGTGTGCCATATCTGGCCTGCAGACCAATGTTTGAACACCCCTTTATAAGGAAAGACCTTTAGTTTCTCCTGTCTGCTTCTGTAGTGCACTGAGCTATAGATAATAAGATACAGCAAAATCAGTCTCATTGCTAAGATCATTCTCCATGCTTCAGTATCAGCACTATTTTGCTTCTTTGAATTATTTGACATATATACAATTTAAGAAGTATAACCACAGTGCACTGACAGGCTCCGTATTAAGCAGAAAACAGCCTCCTATTGAAGATCCATGATAGGGCCAGTTCCTCTCCTGCACAGAGATCCCCCTGGTACAGTTATGATGGGGATGGGTGGGGATCGATCAAAGAGACAATTGCAAAATCCCTCCGTTTCTGCCCTGCACTGCTCCATGTCTAGTCTAAACTATGTAAAAGGACAGCTATCCCAAGGGACTATCAGCTAAAACTGTCAGAGGGTACATCTACACATCGCTGCACAGCGGGCTATGGCAATGTTGATCACATGGGTCTACACATGATCACCAGCTATGTCACCATAGCGACGTTCCCCCAGTACAGCCAACTACTATGGCGATGTAGTGGCAGAATCTAACTGTGAGCCATGTGCACGGCTCAGCAACTGCCTGTACTATGCTGTGCTTTAGGACTTCCAAAAGAAAGTCCTAAAGCACAGTGCTGTAGCAACATTGCCGTACAGCAATGTGTAGATATGCCCAGAGAGCAGCAAAAGCATTGCCTTTCCTGGTCTGGGCATGACCCAAATACCTGGTCGGGAGGTGGCACAGGAGCTTATTATATTAACTTTTTATGGCAGTTCATAGGGCAATGTAATGGAAGGAATTCTGAGCCAGCAAGATACAGGCAGTATCTGACCTTTTTATTCTGCCTGTGAGGTATAAAGGGGCTGGTCCAAATTGATTGAGAGGGAGAGAATATTTTAATGCTATAAAAATTTCTCATCTTCATGTACACTTAAAAATAGCATAAAAGTAGTTTCTCTGAAATTATCGTGGCTAGGTTACCTGCCTCAGAATCTGATGCTTCCTGAGAACTGAAACTACCCTCCAAATTGTAATATACACCCCACACAAGCCCAAAATAGCAGATGTTCATAGTTTAGGGAAGCCTGGACTCGACTATATGCTTGCCAACATGCAGGTTTTAATTGGAGCACTGGGGAAGGAAGTAAAAGTGTTCATTTGTGTGTAGTTTAGGTCTTTGACAAATCTCAGCACCATTCATTTTAATTGGGAATTCCCTTGCCTTCTTTGTCATGTGACAAAAAACCTGAATAGATATGTTGTTTGTAATTTTAATGGGGAAAATGTTCTTTTAAGTGGTTGGCTTCTTTAAAATAAATAAATACATTAATCAACATATTACTTTTTGTCTATGTAGTAAAAAGTGGTCAATGACCTTAAAATCTAGAGGCCCAAATGGAAACTTTCTACTCTGCATGCATACAGTTTTTGCATGATACGAAACAATTTAACGACTCTTTAATGACTAAACGTTGCTTTAAGAGGAGATATATGTTCAGATTGTTTTAGCACAGGCAGAAGGAAAAGGATGATTTTGAGCATGGAAGGAGACAAGCAGGCTGTCTCTGGGATTAAGGTATAATCTCTAACAGAGAACTCACGGTAAGAAAAAGGGAGAAATCTGCTGCTGAAACAACTGGTACGTGGAATTGGGGAGTTAAAAAAACCCAGAAATTGATGGTAGGGAAAACCTATATTATATAAAACATTCCCGCTTAAAAGAGAGAAGCAGATTATTTTATGCTGTATAGATTATTCAGTGTTGTGCCCAAATCTGACCAAAAGAAAATAGTCTAGGGAGCAAAAAATTTCAGGCTAATTACATTATCATAGCCCTGTAATCTGAATACAGGACTGGGACCTGGAATTCCTAATCTCAGCTCAGACACGGACTCTCTATCTGGAGTAATATAAAATGTTTCATTGCTCTATCATTTCTTCTCTCTGTACATTAAGTGCAAGTCTTACCTATCTCACAAGGATGTTGAGAACATTAACATTTGAACAGAAACACTACCCGTGCTCTAAATCTAATAATGGAAATGACTGGGTCAGAAAAAGAGCAGGGGGAGGGTGGAAAAGCAGTTTATGCAAATCAATCCACAGACACCTAAAACAATAAATTAAAGGATAAAACACAAGAAAGGGACATTATTCTTAATAATCACGCACTGCAGATGATTAAATAGGAAGTAGCAGTAAATAAAACTAGCAAACCTTTACTGCACTATTTAGAAGAAGAAAATTAAAGGACAAATTTGGGTGAAAAATATTCTTGCATTGCGTAAGGGGTTAGTGTGATCACCGTTTGACTAGAGTATACAGACCACTATGACCACCTAACTATCAAATAGGAATGACCAAAATCCAGAAAACACACAAGAGGTGAACCAAAAAGACAGCATGACCTGAAGAAGTTACTTATTCAAAATGTCACAGAAACTATTACTCCTTGGAATACAGGAAAGTGGATTAAATAGAGTGATAGGTCACCTCACTAAGGTATCCAAACTTCTGTGTTGACAGGTAAGGATAAATGCTACAAGGCTGCTGGAGCTTTTAACTAATCTGAGAACAAAAGGGTGCTTCACAACAAAGGAAATGGCAATCATGTGCAAAGTTAGGCAGAATTTCCTTGCATGCAGTATTTAACATATGGAATAAACTGTACCTAAAGCAGCACAAGGGAACAATTAGTATAAACTATTTTGTGAATATCTTGGACAAACACCAAGAGAAAATATTGCAGGATACTCTGGGTAATTCAAAGGAGGGTAGGGGCCTCAATGGGTTTCCTGGCCTCCTCGTGTCCTCATGTGCCCTCTGTTTTCTATCAGTGTGTTTGTACTACTGCGTATATAGGCTATTTAAGGTCAGAAAAGCACTGTACTGGCACAGTTGCCTCCAGCAAGTAGTGCTTGACATCACTAAACCACACAGAGAAGAGCACAGCACTTTTATTGGCTTAAACAGCACATATCTGAAAGCAGAATTGTCTCGCTCTATTTGTACACGTTTTTCCACTGTAATGTACTATCCGTTACTCTGGTGCTAATATTATTTTGCCCACTGGAATTGAAGTCTTATACTAAAGTCACAAGTATCTTCCGACTAAATTTGTTTCTGTATGAATGAAAAGTACAAACACCTTCTGAATGCATGTATTAAATGTCATGTTCAGACAAGGCTTGTAATATTAATACTATGACATTCTATATTGGCTCGTATGTAATTTCTATATTGTAAATTCTATATTGACTCATATGTAATCTCTCACAAGCATACATGAAATACCACTGCATAACTATGATCACACTCTACCTTTCCAGATGGGGCCCACCAGTCTAGTAATAGGGCATATGGTTACTACAAAGTCTGATTCAGGGATAGGCAACCCTCAGCACGTGTGCCAGAGTGTGGCACGTGAAGGCATTTTGCTTGGCACTTGCACCTCCGGCCAGGGTTGCACTGACACAACAAGGATCGGGCCCCTAGCAGCTCCTCCATTGTCTGGCCCTGGCACGCCAATATCTTACAAGTCAAGGTTGTGCATGTTTTTGCCACTCTGCCCAAAAATGTTGCTGACCCCTAGTCTAAGCCCTTCTCTTTGGCATGGCAAAACTTGTGTTCAGTTGAGCTGAATAGTATGGGAGCTATTTACACCTGTTCTACACTCCAACACCCAGCCTACTCTATAGAAATTTTAAACATTTTACACTTGTCTTACACTTGATACATTTTACAAACCATTCAATCTTATCATATGTAATAATTAACTAGTCATTTAACTCACAGACCACTCATATCCCACAACCTGTACTGGAAACTGTCAGCAGTGAAGATCCCTGTGCACTGATATGGAGCCAACCTGAGAACTGAACTGAAATTAGGCATTCTGGATACCACAGGGTTCATGAACACTTCTGTCTTTTGGTTACACACAGGAAATGAAGTCTTAGACTAAACCACAGACTTCCCCATTACCCCCAGTTTCTTCCTATTACAATCAAAGCACTGCCATGCTCTACCCTGATGGAGTGAACACAGCCAGAGTGCATATAAATAAATCCTAATGGATACTGCCAGCTTTGTGGCAGGGCAGAGGTAAGGTGATTTGGCATGTACTTTAATTCTGTACTTCCTAATTTTCAGAAGCTGATGTTTTAAATATGATAACTCTTAACTTCTTGGTTTTTAGAGCTATAGATGTCCTAGAACTTGATATTCTGGAAGGGCATGAAGCATCACAGGACAACCTTAACTCTGTGTTAAACCAGATTTTTTTCAATAAATAATGAATTGGAATGAAAGTCACAATTGTATTCAATGCACTGTAATGGGCAGACTGCAATTCTGCTAAGAGAGGAGCCTGTCAGGAGAATGAAATTATGCGGACAAAATGACTTACTCTATGATACTTCTTCACTGTAGTTGGGAAAGAAGCCACATGCCCCAAGTATGCCAAATCAGTGACAGTAAAGACCATTTTGTAAGGGAAGATAGTATCAATGGCTTGTGCATTGGTTTTGGATTTATACCAACAATAGAAAAGAAGTGTTCACACTGCAACAAAAGGAGGTTCAAAGAGGGAGTTAACTAAAAATCTTGTTTTTCATAAGTTTTGAATAAATTTCCCTTTCTATATTCATTACATTCCCTGTTAAGACAAATTCTAATTAGTCAATTTATAACCATTGTTTTTTGTGTCAGTAATTAGTGCCTGGTTAGAAAAGATATATGGCAAAGGCTCAAGTTTCAATATAAGGAAGAAAAAAAACTCGATGTCCCAGTTACTCTTTAGTTGCAGTAATAAGCTTACATTTAAGGCCATAAATTGGCAAATCTCAGTGAGACTCATTTGGGGTAGTTTTAAAATCTGTTGTAGTCAGTAATTTTGACATACTTTTCTTCCAGCAGGAGGGACGTTTAGTTCCAGCAGAGAGATAGTTTGTGTGGGTTAGGCAAGCTTTAATCGCTACTCCAGTGTGATTTCCCAGCAAGTCCAATTTTTTTTAGAAATGTTTTGCAAATGTACATGATGCACTAAACTGAAATTAATCAAATCCTAAACTAACTGATAGCCAATTTCAATCTAATTTTTCTCCATATGCTACATTTGAAATCAGAAATCTTATTCTTATGTTTTATTTATAAGATGTGCCTAATTATGAATGTTCTTAGAGTAACATTTAATCACAGTGCATAGACCCCTCAGATGGCTTGTCTTCCTCCTCCTCTTCTATATAATTTATACTGGGATAGCAACCAAAAAGCATTAGATGCTGAGCAAACCAACATAGTTTTCTGTTTCATCCTACCCCTGGTCCTTCTCAGAGTCTAGAAAAACTAGAAAGAGGACACTGCTTCAGACCACTTAGGCAGTCTGGGGTTGAATGTAAACGAACTGCCTCAAACTGGGACCACATGGCTTCCCATACTCAGGGCAGGAGGTAACATCTAAAGCAAATATAACATCCTGGTAAAATCCAAGATTAACTCCTAGATAGACAAAACAACAAATGTTATTTTGTGAAGATATAGTTCTGCTGTAATGCCATAAATTGCACTTGCTGATGGGACTTTGTTTCTCTTTCAGAACATACCTGATAGGAAGCTATGATACATGAGAGGAAAAGAAAAATTACTAGGTTATGGAATCTGGGATGTGCCTTGATGTATCATGAAGGTGTCTTAAACAAGGCACTGAGGTTCCTTAACTCAGAAGTTAGGATGTCAATATAAGACACCAATGTAAGCAAGATGAAGGCAGGTACCCCAAGTACCAAGCAAAAGGATACAGAAATGCCTGCACACTATAAACATGAATTCGACCGCCAAAGTAAAGGCCACACTAGTGAGGCAAGCACTGCAAAATCAATTCTAAGGAAGGGGTGAGATGTTACTGAAGTTCCCATTGTTGATGTAACTGTACTTCTAAAGAAGTCAATGGGAGTTTCATAGGGAACAGATTTGTGCCAACACAAAGAGATTATGAAAATCCCATGTTAGCAGGACACAGAGTTGAAAAGCTGAAGCAGCAAAGAGCAAACAGGAAGCTTTTTGACCAACAACAGTCAGAAGGGTTGGATAGGAATCCTTGTGGGAAGCAGTGCTTAAAATCAACAGGGAGATTTTTCTTTGCCCGTCCCTTCTCCATTATCATTTTCCTCAGAAAGGAAAAAAACCCGACACTGGGCATCTATACAAGTGCTCCAGGGTGGAAGGGGGCGCTGTTTTAATTAGAGCAGCTCTGAGAGCTGCTCTAATTAAAGCACCCACAGCATCATGTGTATTTGGCATCCCTGTGCTTCAAAATGATGGCGGGGTGCTTTAACTAAAGCTCTGAGAGCCGCTCTAATTAAAGTGACCCACCTCCTACACCCTGAAGCATGTGTATAGACACCCAATGATTTTTTTTTTCTTTCTGAGGAAAATGCTAATGGAGAAGGGATGGACGAAGAAAAATCTCCCTGTGGATTTTATGTACTGCTTCCGACAAGGATTCTGATCTGACCCTTATGACTGTTGTTGGTCAAAAAGCTTCCTGTTTGCTCTTTGCTGCTCCAGCTTTTGAAGTCTGTGTCCCTTTAAGGTGGGATTTTCACAGTCTCTTAGTTTGAAACACAGAGAGGCTGCTGGAGCTAACTAGCACACTCCACCAGACTTGCAGAAGACTCTATTCTACTTAGCACATGTTGGAGCAGAGCTCCGCCACGTGTATAGGTGCCCATTAAGACCAGAGGGAGTTGTCCTAAGGAACTAATATGCAGGAGTGAGAATCAGGAAGGGTGGTTGTCTTAAAGAAATTTAGTTTTAAAAAGTCAGAAATGACTATGTACAAACTAGAATTACAATAAATATGATATACAGACACACCATATACCATGTATAAATAAAATGAAAATAAACTAATAAATTACATTTTTATTAAACCACACTGAAAGAAATGTGAATGTGACTGAATTAATTCAATATTTATGTGGAAAGACCTGTATTTAGACCAAACAAAAAAGTTGTATAAAGTACTCCAATTTAGGCAGAATTATGAAGGGATTATTAATGATCTTAAATCACTTTTTTCTGTTTTCTTTTGTAACTAATTTATGGAATTTTATACAGACACCTCAAACTTTAAGGATCTCCAAGGAACACAGTACTGAACAGAGAGTGGATAAAAATCAACAATTTTTTTAAAAATTGATTGTTTTATTTAAATCAGATTTTTAAAAATTGAATCATATTTTAAAGATGCTTTTTAAAAAAAAATAAACCTATATAAAGATAGTTTTAATTTAAGATATGTTAGAGCTCAAAGATATCATCATGGAATAAGGATTATAACTTTGAATTATTTACTATTTGAGACAATATATTCATGTAACCTTCTTAGAAAAGTTTTATAAATAGCTCACAGGCCATGGACTGTATTAGGGGCCCAATCTTTTGGGGTTCCCAGAGGCTCCCCTATAGATTAATAAAGATTAAGGAAAACCACTCTACCCAATGAGACTTGGTGCTCAGTCTAGAAGATCCCATTAAGCATTTCTATAATGCTTAGTTTCAGTTCTCAAACTGTGAATTTGTGTCTCCAAAGATAACATCCTTGTTAATAGCAGAATACAGAGATGAGAGGGAACAGACCCGATTACCTACCCATCAGCCCTATTGTGTCTCTGCAAGTTGTGTACACACAGTCAAGCCCTTACCTCTCTCTAAAAGTGCAAAATTTCAAGAAGTTAAATGGAGAGAGGATTGTTGGGGGAAGAGTAGACCTGGGCAAGGAAGAAGAGTCTGGAGATAAATGCAAGGAGGGAGGGGCAGTAGAAACAAAAGAAACATTTTGAGCAGAATATTCCAGAAGTCTCAAGGGATAAGTTTCTGAGTATAGCCTCTCCACTGATTTGAGATCTAGGGAGGGAACAGTATAGTAGAAGGGAAACCTTATCATGGCAGCAGGCTTGCCAGGCCACAAAAGAAAGAAGAAATCAAAGATGAAAGGAAATTTAGAAGAAAGTGAAGAAAACCCCAATGTAATAACATATGACTGCAGCACTCATTTGATGTCCTAATACAGCATGGCAAAAATATCCCCCAAATATCTATGATTAATCTAGTGAATTGAAGATAGTTTATCTCCCAGTGACTTCACAAGTATCTGCTGCAATTAGCTTTGGTAAATAAAATAACCAAATAGCAATTCAATTTTCCGATGTAGCTGCAAAATTAATCTGAAAAAATATCAAAATACAAATCACTGCTTTAAAATCTATAGTATGTACCTTCTAAAAAGGAAACCTACATCTATCTCCGAGTTGTGAATAATATATATTAAGGTTATATCAAACAACAAGAATATACTTTTTGTAGAAAACAATGATTAAATCAAAGCTTCCTGACCAGTGATTTAAATCATGATTTAAATCACAATTTAAATAGATTTGATTTAAATTAAATCCACCTGACTGCATATACATTTTATTTTTAAGCAATTTATATAACTTCCTGATTTTTACAACCCCTTGCAAGAGCTTAATGCATTAGATTGACATTCTGGAGGTATGACTGCACATGTAAGGTATCATGACGCAAGCTTGGCTGTGAACTCACCATGTGTCATTTACTCCGCTGTACATGCTCTTACTACTTCCCTGTCAAAATTAATGAAATTAAATAGAAACTTCTTGAATCCAGAGAAAGAGTATTCTCCACCCATTCACATATCTGTTCAAAACCTGGTTTTCTTATAACTTGATTCTTTTATCAGGCTCCATATTTAGAGTTTCTGCTGAACTGTTCCTCTAATTCACCCTTACCAGCAGAGGTTGTAGACTTTGGTCACTCACTATCCAGTATAGTCTATAGGTACTTCAAACTTCTTTGTATATATATCTTTGTTTATATACTTCTTTCTTTAGGCACAAAAGTATTCTGAAACTAAGATATAGTGGTTACCAAAAAGGTCTCTGCATCAAAGTAATGGAAACTGTATTGTGAGATCCATTTAAAACTACCCTGGTTTATACACCAGTAAACCCACTATTGGAAGCAATCCTCACTAGTTACTAGGAACTGAGCTGAAAGTTCTAATACAGGGCTGTTTGCCTGGTGGCTCATCATGGGCCACATTCAGCCTGCAAGTGGTTAACATGTGGCCCACAGGCCCTGGCAGCTGCCTCTCCCATATCATGCAGAGGAAAGGGACTGGAGGTCTGTGTGCAGCCTGTGCAGCAGAGAATGGGGGCCATGTACTGCCAGCACAGCCTATGTGGCAGGGGGGCGCATACTGGCACAGTCCATGAAGCAGGAGACTGCCAGCAGATGGGGGAGGGCCATGTGCTGCCAGCACAGCCCATGTAGTGGTGGGGGTCCTTGAGGAGTCGCCCCTGCAACATATAGACTGTAGTTGGACAACCCTGGTCTCTAGTACATCCTTTCCATCTCTGTCTTCAAGGAATTTATGATGCAGTTAACAGCCAATTGGAATAACCCTGTTACCAAAAACAGGTCTTGGAAAACAATAAGGAAGGATTTGTGCTCTTGGCTTTTGAACAGGTGTTGTACACAAACTCTATTAGTACATGCTCTCAAGTTATATTAAAACCAAAAATGAAAAAAGCAGTCATACTGACCTGAAACTGATGTAGACAAAGTGCATTAATGCAAGGGTATCAACATGTTTTGATTACCCAGCATATTTTTCTTACATAGTTTTAGAGTAAGTGTACAACGTCAGTTTGTTACCATTACAATTTATTGTCAAATGCAGGGATTTCTTTACATACCTTATTGCTGCCACTTAATTATTTATCATTTACCTAATTCTATTCAGACTCAGCACCTAGTCAAAACATATGTTTACCCATTTTCTCAGTAATATCCAAAGCATTCAAAATGATTTTAAGTCTGACAACAATCTTATTTTATCTGGAATTCTGCACCTACTAACTGTTAACTGCACCTATTAAGTTCAGTGGAAAAAAACAAAGGGGATTAGGTGGAAGGATCTCCAATCAAATACTATGATCAAAAAGCAATTATGATGGTGACTGATGATGAACAAAAGCCTGAGAAAGACAAATTTGTACAGTACTTACCACCATAAATAAAAAAGCAAAGGCACTTTACAAACATAACAACTGAGCTAAAAATTATTGGTTATAAACTTTCGATCGTTACAGTACACATATTTTGCCCACACATTTACCTTCCTAAGATTATGAATCTGAACTCTAAAGACACAGTTTATCCTCTTCTGAAGTATGTCTATCACTGACGTTTATGCTAATGCATTACATTTTATGGTTTCTTTTTCTGAGGCTCTCTCAAGACTTCACTGTGCAAATATTAATCTTCACAACAATCCTGTTTTTATACCTATTGTACAGAGTAATTAACTAAGAAGCACACATAGTAAGTCAATGACAAAGCTGGCGTCAGAATCAAGGAGACTTAACTTCTACTTTCCTTTCCTAATCATATAAACCACACTGCTTCCCTGTTAGTAAGCAATGGAAGCTCCATGCATCAACCTTGAGGAGATTAGACCCTTTTCACTTATTATCCAGTTCTGGTTCATTCGTCACAACAGCTGTCACAGATTAAGTAGCAACTCAATACATCTGTACATTCCAGGACAGTAAAACAATCCTATAAATTTATGTCCTTGGGTGACTGCACTTTCAGTAAGCACTGTTTTTTACACTTCCAGTACATTGCATTTTACTCACTTCCAGTACACTCCAACTAGAACTGTGCAAAGAATTGAAACATCAGATAAAGATTTATGGGGCAATATGTACAATAAAATCACAGCTAGCTTGGGTTCCAGAAGCTGTGGCAGGAAGAATCTGCATAGGTATCTGCACAGTACTGCTTTGAGCAAACTTACCATTTGAGGAACAGTGGTGGATTCCCA
Organism: Alligator sinensis; assembly: GCF_000455745.1. Classification (NCBI taxonomy): domain Eukaryota; kingdom Metazoa; phylum Chordata; order Crocodylia; family Alligatoridae; genus Alligator; species Alligator sinensis. Next base: position 1,244,781 of record NW_005842457.1, on the reverse strand, counting down.
GTTTCAGATCAAAATCCTCCACAGAACTCTTACAACAAAATTTGTGTCAAAGCAAGCTTTATTTGTATCACTTCTCATCAATGTGTCTCACTCCTGACAAGGAAAGATCAACTACTGTGGACAAGTCAATCTCCTTGACCCATTCAGTCCTTGCCCCTCTGCTGAGACTGCCAAGGAAGGCACCAAAAGATGGCAGTTTTAAAGTGGAATGATTTTAAGAAAAATGAAAAAGTTAAAAAGAGTAAGATATGAAATCGAAGTACAGGATTAGATATAACTGAAAAAGATTATGGTGGCTGGAATATTGCAGTAAGACACACAGATGACAGAACACCAAAGAAACTAATGCAAACATAAGCAAGGTCAGCCCAGTCTAGAGGCCTGCCACTGATTAGATGGCTGGACTTCACACACAAGGACAGGACTAAGCTGGGTTTTGTGGAGGAACAAGCCTGGAAAGGATTGAACAGCGACATTCTACTGCTCCCCACATCTGCACAGATTCTCCAGGAATGAAAAGCAGAAGTGATGTGATTACCTGTCTATTAAGAACCAGACAGATCTATTTATTTAATCCCTGCCCAGCACACTTTTACAAAGAAAACAAAATGAAAACATCTAAATATTACCAATTCCTCAGAGGTTGTTTACATTTACATAGCAACTAAATATTCTATAGCAAATATACAACTATAATTGATTTTTCTTCCCAAGGTTTTCTCAGTGAAAGACACATGGAGATGTTTGAAGCCTAAATGCTGAGGCCACGTTCCCATTCTTTTTAAATGGGAAGGGGAAAATAAAGTTAAGCACTGAAAACTTGCTGAACTTAAAATTCCATCCTCAGTCACGAAGAACCCTGCTGGCTCTGCTCCCAGACTAGTAAAATGAACATTTCAGCCCCTAAAGGCTAAAGCATGGAGCCTGCTCCATTAAAGGAAAACAACTTCTACTGACAGCTGGGTTTCTTAGCATACTCATGTCTGTGTATTTATCAAAGAAAAGCCCTCCATGTCAACAATATTTATGATAGGATTATTTCTGCAAATTCAGGGAACACAAGCATTAGCTAAATAATGCTATTTTCACCACTGCATCCTATTATTTGAATGTTTAAACAAGGTCCACCAAATCATTTTAATTTTCTGTTCACAAGGACTGCGCGTGAGGAAAAAATAAATTAAAACTAATTACAGAATAACAGATATTTTATAAAATGTGCGGAGAAGAAAAGCAGCCTTGATGTAATGCTATAGAAATTAGATGTTCAACTATAGTTACTTCTTTTGCTTTATATTCTACTGAGTTAGAGATTGTACTAAAAACTCAAAAGTGTGACAGGTTTTCTATTTTAAACTTTGCCTTCTTAGAGATTTTTACAACCTTTCATTTAGAAAAAAGACAGCAACTGCTTACAGACCTTGAGACTGTACCATATACTATCTATTGACACACAGAGCAGGTACTATATAACTAACAGCACACTAAGCATCTCAGATATGTCCATAACTTGACACCTCTGGGGTGATCCCAATACTGTGGCTGAGAAACAAGCCCCACCCATTCTCTCCTGCTCCTCATGTGCTACTTGTTGAAAAATGTTGTGGGGTGACTTTCTGGTGCATGACTAGGGACACTTTCAGGATCTCTGTCTTCAGCATGCATCTGAGAGTGACATGGTAAACCCAGCAGTACTTTAATGGTGATCACATGACATTTTTCAGCACATGGGTATAAGAAGAGGGAGTGAGCAGGAGGGATGTGTAGTTCGGTGGCAGCCTCAAGACCACCACAGAGGTATAACAGACCTTCCTTCAAATAGCAGAGCCCTAAAAGCCTTCTATACAGCTCCAGAAGAATCATTTAAAGGGAAAGAAAGATGCATGTGTAAAGAATGGCTAGCCCAGGCATCGGCAACCCCTGGCACACGTGCCGAGCATGGCATGTGATGCTATTTTGCTTGGTACACCACGGCCAGCCCCGGCTCCGGGTAGCTGCTGCCAGCAACGGAGCCTGGGCTTCTCCCAGCAGGGCTTGCAGCATCCCAGCTGCCTGCTGGGAGCAGCCCAGG
>NW_005842457.1:1241594-1242679 GCF_000455745.1 Alligator sinensis | reverse complement strand
GCACCCCGGGATCCGGGCTGGCAGCAGCTCCCCAGAGCTGGGGCCAGCTGCAGCCAGGAGGCTCCAAACAGCTGTGCCGGGCTCTGGCATCAGCTCCGCATCGGCACGTGCAGGCACGCCTCTGAGCGGGTGGTGAGTAAGGGGCCTGAGACAGCACAGCCCTGGTCTCTCCCCCGCTCCTGGCACAGAGATGATGAGCCCAGCACAGCTGTTTGTAGCCAACCTGGGCTCTGGGCAGCTGCAGCAAGCAGCGGGCAGTTTGCAAACAGCTGCACCGAACTCTACAGCTCCAGCATCAGCTCCATGCTGGTGGTGACTGTGTGCGCACCCTGGGGCGAACAGCAGGGCAGTGCAGCCCGCCGGGTGGGAGGCAAGGGGCACAAGCAGGGCATCCTGCCATGTACCTCTTACCCTCATTTTGTTTTTCTGCCACGCCAGCACTCCGGCACCTTCCGAGGTAGGCACTGTGTTTTTCGGCACTCCGGCCAAAAAACGTTGCCTACCCCTGGGCTAACCTATGTTTGCATTTTCTAGGAGCCTACCACTGGTGTTGCTCTAACACCCATACAACTCTGCTGGTGGCAACAATACTGGGTGCGAGCATAAAGAGAGCTAATCAATAGGGGTGTGCGAAACGGGCCACATTCGATTCAGATTCAGCCTGAATCGGGGACAGTGATTCAATTAGTTGATTCAGATCACTGTCCCGATTCAATTCAGCCGAATCCGAATCTAAAGATGCGATGCTGATTCGGAGAATCAGCGATTCAGCCACAGACACAGTTTTAAATGTTTTTTCTACATACCTTGAGGTACCAGGCGTAGCTCATAAATGCTGCGATGGTGGAGTGGATAAAGCATCCCACAGGAGCGCGGGGGCCGTCCCCTGCACGCTTGGCAGCAAACCCAAAAGTGGACTGGAAGTAATTTTGGTCCACTTCTGGGTTTGCCACTGAGTATGTGGGGGGCCCTCCCGCACCCGCCCCAGCTTGGGGATTGGCCACAGGGGGACCCCAGGTGCCCCCCCCAGACCCAGGAGGCACCAGCCGCTGAGCTGGGAGGGTGCAGGGGGGGGGCCCAGCACA
>NW_005842457.1:1232036-1237932 GCF_000455745.1 Alligator sinensis | reverse complement strand
GCGGAGGTGCCTGCTGCCAGCCACAGAGCCCAGGCTGGGGGGCAGGGGCTTTGGGTGGGGAGCACAGGGCGGCAGGGCTGGGGGGTAGGGGCTCTGGGTGGGGGGCAAGGGGCACAAGCAGGGCATCCTGCCATGTACCTCTTACCCTCATTTTGTTTTTCTGCCACGCCAGCACTCCGGCACCTTCCGAGGTAGGCACTGTGTTTTTCGGCACTCCGGCCAAAAAACGTTGCCTACCCCTGGGCTAACCTATGTTTGCATTTTCTAGGAGCCTACCACTGGTGTTGCTCTAACACCCATACAACTCTGCTGGTGGCAACAATACTGGGTGCGAGCATAAAGAGAGCTAATCAATAGGGGTGTGCGAAACGGGCCACATTCGATTCAGATTCAGCCTGAATCGGGGACAGTGATTCAATTAGTTGATTCAGATCACTGTCCCGATTCAATTCAGCCGAATCCGAATCTAAAGATGCGATGCTGATTCGGAGAATCAGCGATTCAGCCACAGACACAGTTTTAAATGTTTTTTCTACATACCTTGAGGTACCAGGCGTAGCTCATAAATGCTGCGATGGTGGAGTGGATAAAGCATCCCACAGGAGCGCGGGGGCCGTCCCCTGCACGCTTGGCAGCAAACCCAAAAGTGGACTGGAAGTAATTTTGGTCCACTTCTGGGTTTGCCACTGAGTATGTGGGGGGCCCTCCCGCACCCGCCCCAGCTTGGGGATTGGCCCGTTTTTTCTACATACCTTGAGGTACCAGGCGTAGCTCATAAATGCTGCGATGGTGGAGTGGATAAAGCATCCCACAGGAGCGCGGGGGCCGTCCCCTGCACGCTTGGCAGCAAACCCAAAAGTGGACTGGAAGTGCTTCTGGTCCACTTCTGGGTCTGCTGCCAATTGCGCTGGGGACCCCACTGTGCTCCTGTGGGACACACCATCTGCCCCACCATCTCAGCATTCACAAGCCGCCTGGTACCTTGAGGTATGTAGAAAAAACATTTAAAGCTGTCTCTATGTCTGAATCATCGAATCTTTCCGAATCGATTCAGAGGGTTCTGATTCGATTTGGAGACATTAAAGGGTCTCCCGATTCAGTTTGGATTCGGAGATTCAACCATCGAATTGGGCCGAACCTCTACCGAATCAAATCAGCGACCGAAGCTTTGCACGGCCCTACTAATCACCATATTATCTAGACTTAATGCAATAGGTGAAATATTTTCTTTAATTATAAATTAATTTATGGTAGCTACTACCTAGTACCAACTAAGACACCTTTCCTAAATGATAGCATTTTTGGTGTAAGCAGAAGTTTGAAAAAGTGTCAGATTATTCCATATAAACTGCAGGCCTGATGTAAAATAATGTAAAGTTTAAAAAAAAATAAATGTGAAATTCTGAAATGAAATTTCAAAAGAAAAAGTATTTCAAAATAAAGTATGCATCCATTTCAGTGTGGAAATAAGCATTCTTGTTTAAAATACAAACTGCAGTTTTGGATACCTAATTTTTAATGAAAAGATGTGTATGGTACATGCATAAATATGGTATTTCTCATTTTCAAAACTGCCAAAATCATTTATGCATTTTGCGTGAAATAGTCATAAGATAAAATGGACACACAGCATTGGGAACATGCACCAGAATCCAGGAATCTCCCCTCTCAAATGAGTGCCATTTCAGGCCAAGATGAGGAACAAAGGTAATTTAAATACCTTACCAGAATTTGGGCTGTTGAACAATATGACTATGTGCTATTTTAGACTCCTACAAATTCCAGCTGGCTCTAGCTTTTAGATACAAGAACACTCAGCATCACCATGCTCAGGTCCCTTTCTGAATCTTACCCTGGTGCCTAGTTTCCTACCTTTAAAATGAGAAATGAGGATACTTTTCTAGTTTTGTATATACATTTGAGAGATTATAATGAAGAGTAACATAAGCAGAAAGGATTATTATTATGCTTACTGTGCACTTATAAATACCCAAAATATGCATCTTAATAACTGTGCAAAGAAAAGCAATATATTTATATGATACATTTCTATGGCTCCATAGTTGCTGATACAATCTGCAAGTAACATACATTTTATACAGTTTGGAAATACATAATTACATGACAAACCCCAACAGTGACAAAACCTCTTGGAAAAGTTGGCTGCATTAACCAAGCTGGCAGTTTTGATAGCATTAATGAAATTCTATTGTGATTTTATTGGAAATCAGTATTTTACAATATTTTTCTGTTTGCTCAAATGTTGAAAATTCCTCTCTCAATGTTTTCCAAAACTCTTATTGCTTACCTCACCTCAAAACCTACTATATAAAAACTATATAAAAACTGCGTTGCTTTGACAGTTGGCTTATACTGTTTTGCTATATTCAGTTATGATCTTTAGCAGCAAGCAGGAACTTTTGTGGCAACGCACAGAAATCTTTAACATGTCATGGCCTCAAGTCATCAAGATAATCCACAAGGCTTCCTAAGGCCTTTTGCTAAAAACAAACAACCCTCCCCCCACCACAGCAAGGTAGTAAATACTGTAGCTTAAAAGTTTTGGATCTCAAACACTGGAAAGTTAGATGACTAGACTCTGTCTGAGATCCGTTTTGGTGAAATAGGGAAGGAGAAGACAGAAAAAGCAATGCAGTTTCTCCTGCGAAATAGCTCAATTCAACAAACATTTAAAACCTGCACACGATAGCTCTCAATCACAAGATAAATGGCATTTGAATGAAGGAAACTGCTGCACCCCAAATAAAAGGACCTAAGCATCCTGCAAAGAGGAGTGACCTATGCCATGAAATACAAGAAGCTATTAAAAATTATGCTAAATGTACATTAGTTTGATAGAGTAACTTAATGCTAGCAAACAGTAACTGGATCTGGAATACGGTTAGTTATATATTATGAAATATAGATGCCTACATAACAAGACAATGGATATTTTACAAATTAACTAGACAGAACAAACTAAATAAATATTTTCTGACTGAAGTACAATTAAAGTAGACACACAGAAAATGCATCAAGGTGTGTGTTGTGGAACTTCAGGTTTTATTGGCACAAGTTTAAAGTGGCCACACTACTCGAGTGAACAAGTTATGTAGGACATCTCAAACGTGTGCTAATAATACCTGCATATCACTCTACCAGAAAGTCAGCATGACATTTCTTTAAAAGAAAAACAAAATACTTTATAAAATTAAAAAAGCATCATTTTGTATATCCCTTTGCCTTAAAATCTAAGTGTGGAGAATTTGGGAGATTTCTATAATATTTTCAAAGAAAATTAGGTGTGAGCTAATTTATTCACTCACTTCTCTCATTGCTATATACTTGGTCTCAATGGGTTAGCTTCTTTCCAAAGACACTACCTGAGACGAGGGAAATAAGCAAAGAATATACTGGCATGAGAATAAGATGGACATGTCTTGTTTGAATGCACTATTCAAAAATGGGTGCATCTCCAAAGTAGCTTAGAGATATAATGGAAACTAATGACCAGACAGATCATTAACTTTTAATGACAGCTGGCCAAAGAGACTCTCTGGTATTTGGAAGGGAAAATACTTGTCAACAACTCCTCCCTTATCTGAATCCTGGGATGAGGAGCAAGAAGAATGAAAACTGAGACTAGAAACAAAGGGTCTGACAGTTTGGACAGAATAAAAAAAAATGAGGGTTGGAAGGGACCTCAGAAGGTCATCTAGTCCAACCCCCTGCTCAAAGCAGGACCAGCCCCAATTAGATCATCCCAGCCAAGGCTTTCTCTACCCAGGTCTTAAAAACCTTCGAAGATGGAGATCCTACAACCTCTCTGGGTAACCTGTCCTAGCGTTTTACTACCCTCTTAGTGAGAAAGTTTTTCCTTATATCTAACCTACACTTCCCTTGCTGCAACTTGAGACCATTGCTCCTTCTTCTGTCAGCTGCCAACGTTGAGAACAGTCTAGCTCCATCCTTCTTAGACCAACCTTCAGGTAGGGTAGTTGAAGGCTGCTTTAAATCCCCCCTCAGTCCTCTCTTCTCCAGACTAAATAAGCTCAATTCCCTCAATCTCTCCTTAGAAGTCATGTACCCCTCACCATTATTGGTGCGCTTATATTAAAAAACCCTTGCTTTTCAGCAGAAGAGGATTTATCTGATGGAAAACTACTGGACAGACAAACTGTCCCCCTTACTAATCAAGCAAGGGGAAGGTTAAAGGTTAAGGAAGAGAGGTAATATGCTTAGGCTTTTCTTTTTCATTTTAACCCAATGCTACTGAACACAGTATTCCTATCAATTAATAAATAATGTATTGTTTTGAAAAGACTGTTGTGCATCACTGTAAGTATTTGCTAGTTGCACAGCTACAAATTTGGTGTACCTCCATTGTCTACTAAATTGCAAAAGGTCATGGACTCAAGACACAATTTCTAAAACAAAGCTGAGTTGCTGAAGGGAACACATTTTAGTAACATCTCAGGAGTTCCTTGCCGATTGCCTGCTTTCCCCTAATAGCCTGCCTTGTGCAAAAAAGCAGCTAGTCGGGCTGCTTCAGGGGGCAGAAAGAGCTCTTAATCCTTCCCTCCTCTCAAGAAGTACTTTTACAGAAAGGAAAACAGAGAAGAAAGAGCCCAGCAGATAAACACCCTCCCTCCCCCTGCTACTGTTAGTTATAGGACGGTACTACTCTGTCCCTTGCTCCTTTTCATTACCCACCCTGCAATATATAGCTTGGGAAGGAGGAAAAAGACTGTAACCCCAGGCCCCCAACCCCAAGGCTGAAGAAAATTAATTAAGTTCTGCTTTCAAGTGGTCTACTGAACAATTTAAAACCCTTCAGAGTTACACAATATCTGACCATAAGTTTGTTGATGAGCTAGAATGGAATGCTGGCCAACCTCATCTTATTGCAGGGGAAATGCCACATTTGGGGAAAATAAAACATTTTTTTAAGACAGAAGAGAAGGCCAAAGGTGTATAATAAATTAAATGTATTATATCAGCAGTTAGCAACCTTTTCCAGTTGGGTGCTTGGATGACTGTAGATCTTTGTGTTAAGATAGAATCCTTTCAGCTTGCATTCAAATAACTTTAGTAGACTTTTAGCTGTGTAAAGTTTACGTTGTACCAAGTTAGCATAAGTGAAACAAAGGAAAGTACTGTAAAAGGAATTGAGTCATAGATGAGAGAAACTTCTTGAAAAGACTACCCTGTTGTAGAACATCAAATCTTGACTGAGAATTCAGCACAGCAAGTTTTACCTTAACCAACAGGCTGACTCAGGAGGATCTCCTTCCTGACCATATCTATTGAAACTTCTACCAAGTAATGTTGTTAGTCTTTGTTTGAGGAGGGGGATAAAAAGGGGCTCAGTGCTCTGAGATGTACTTCTCTGGTATCCTTTGATGAAGTTCCCATCTGCAGATGTTATGAAGATCCAACACCTCTTAGCACTTAAGTCTCCAAATTTGGGTAAGATCACCCCTAGCAGGATGGCCACTTAATTTAAATTCTTAGGATCTTAAGTTGCATAGATTCTAACTTGTAAGACTGCTTATGTATGCTTGGATCATAAAAGTGTATCTAGATACGCAATCACCAACAGTACCTTAAGCTCAGCTATGAGCTTTGATGTGTTGCTACATCTTTTAGTCATCTATTTAGCCAAACTACTGACATGCTAAGGAGTTCACTTCTCCTAAGAGCAGTAAAACTTACTATAATTTTACATCTAAGTACAGGAGATTCCTCTCTCTTTCCCACAACACGCACTCAGTTCAGTGCCTGCATGGAGCAGATGTCCTGCATTACAACTGGAGTGCAACAGAAAGGACCATGCTGTCAGTAGCATGACAAATGGATGTTTCTCCACACCCTAACTAGCTGATTTTATGCACTG
>NW_005842457.1:1186485-1232005 GCF_000455745.1 Alligator sinensis | reverse complement strand
CCTACACACTTCCAGGGAGGCTATTTGTGGCAGGCCAATAATATCAGTTATACTTGAGATCACAATAATGAAATCATTACTAATGAGTGAGTATTATCTGCATTAATCTGGTCTGAAAAGTACCAACACTACTATTATTACTAATGTGAAACTCCCATCTGAGAGAATAAAAAAATCTTCACTGTTAATTAAGCCTTCTAATATGCTTGTGAAGCACTAAAGAAAGTACAACAATTTACTGAAAGATAAGCAGGAACAAGAGAAGTTATGTCACTTAAGATTTGGTAGTGTGAATTTAATTAAATGAAATCAGGTTGAACTGATTTCAGATAAAATCAGGTTAATTCATCATTTATTTTTAAAAGTAATGTAGATAATCATCTCCTTAAATATAATCTTATTGAATGTACCTAGTTACTGTAATCATGTACCTAAGCTGAACTTTTCACATCACAAAACCTGTCAGAGTACAAGTTGCATTTAAAATGAGGCACTAATGACATCAACATAGCCTTAAATAATGTTTAATGACAGAATAAAAATGTCTGTCAAGTTAATGTTAGTTGCAAAAAAAAAAAAGATTAGGAGAATCAAAAGCAGCAATATATATATATACACACACACACACACACCTGTTCACATAGCCTGGGAACTTTATGTCTTTATCTAAATCAAATCTGGACTTTTCATCCAGTCAACAAACGTATACAGATCAATGACCTTCTGGTTAAAATATCAAGATGCCATGCCCTCTCTCAAACACTATACAGTATTCCTAAGTGATTCTAAAACTGCAGTAGTGAGTACTTTTCCATCTCTTCTACTCTACCTAAAAGTGTTTTCAGCAGGTGAAAAGAATGTCATTGCATTATTGACCAGAAAAAACAAAAGCATCAGTGAATCAATGCTAGCTTAAATTGACCTCTGATTACCTGTGAAGTCTAAAATAGTTACCTCTCTGAAGCAATAAACTAAAATGCACAAAACAGAAAAGGTGAATTCTTAGCTGTCCTTTGAACATATTTTAAATTATCATCCTCACCACCAGTTTTCTCTCCTTCACATAAAAAAAGCCTTTCCATCCTTTTTAAGAGCATTATATGCATCTTTGAAACATTTTTCTTGGTAAAAGCTCTGGAATTTTTTATCTGGGAAATTTTCATCTGTCACATATAATATCAAGAAAGGCATCTTCCAAATCATGTGTGTGAGAAAGGTAGTGTTGGGGTGATGCTGTAGCCATGATGATCCAGGAAAAATGTGATAGGCAAGGATTTTTGTGGGTGTTATCTTTTATTGAAACCAGTGTATAGTTGTTAGGGTCAGAGACAAGCTTTTGGTACCACAGTTCCCTTCCTAGGTACCTGAAAGCTTGCCTGTGTCCCTCTCAATTATGCAGTTGGTCAAATAAAAGCAGATATCATCCATATCTATAGAAATCCTTGCCTTTAAGTGAAAGTCACTTGTAGGCCTGGAACAGTACTGAAAACTCTTGGAAACAGACATTTAAAGACTGTAGCACACTATGGGAGGGAAAACATTGGGACATTCTTATTCCCCAAAATGGAAGAGAAATCTAATGGATGCAAAAGGATGTTCTACCCTGACACTTCCATTTTAGGAGTAAAAATTAGTTTATTAGCAAGTCTGTTTGCCAACCATGTTGTCCAACAACCTTAAAATGAAATATTCTGACATGCTCCTGGAAAAATGTATCTTACTAAGACTACAAATTCCTGACCAGAGTTTAACAAATACAACCTTTCAGCTTTCCTCAAATTTTAATCCACATGTGCATAACTGTCCCTTTCTGTTGCTAATACCAGTCTCATTTCAGGTAATACTTATCAATCATATATAGATATCTTACAAACCTAATATGCATACCTATGCACAAACTTTAAAGAAAAAACCCACAGCATGAGGGAAATCAGCCCACTAATCTGAACCTGATGATTCTTCCAGTATTTGCCATTCCAGGAAAATGTAGCTTGGTTTTCAGGGATCACCAGGCTCCAAAAATCTTAAAGTACAGCCAATAATGTCCCAGCTCTATTAGTGGTAGGCACATACACTTGAGATTGGCAAAAACCAGCTAAATTGTTTCCCCCCATCGAAGCCACTTACAGTAATCACTGTTGTGGCTTTTGTCAATTAAAAGCCAAAATGGTTTTATGGCCTATCCAAGACTTTCTACATAAACAATCAGAATGCAAGCTAAAAGTTATGAGAAAAACGGGAATAACCAGCAAGAGTTATTGTACTTACTGTTCAATGCGTGGGGACAGATACAGCTTGGGAAAAACCTGAGTTGCTTCTGCATCCTCAAAACTGACCGAAAGAAGTGCAACATCCTCTCCTGGGTCTTCATTCACATCCTGTATAAAAAAGAAACGGCAGGTAGGAAGAGATTGAAAGTATTTATATTATAAGCTTACTAGGTGATGGGTAAAATATAGTCAAATGCCCAGTATAGTTAAAAGGGTAACAAAAAGGTAGGGGAGGCCCAAACAGGACCATTTAAAAAATCAATTTGCAAAACTCATATAATTATTTTATTAATATCCTGAAAACATTCTTCAGTGTTTTTTTTTCCACAGTTGCAAAATAAAATCAATTATAGCAGCTCAGCACTTATGAGCAAATGTATGATAACATGTCTCTTTTCCCATGTGATGGGGCAGAAACATGTCAATAAAGCAGCAGGTTTCATTTTTAAGAATCTAAGAATTATTATGAAGACAGACAGCAGATGGGCACTATCAGCAGGTGCTGGCATATATGACATCGGTGGATTTGCAAGTGAATTAATCTAATACTATCTACCTGATTCCTGACATTCTTCTTTCACACTACAGGTGACAGCAACCCTCTTTTCCTTTGGAAAGGTCTTGATTTCCCATTAATCAATCTTCTTTTCTTGTGTTGTTTCTCTGCTACCCCTGGGAATCTCTCTCTCCACCTATTTCACAGCCCTACATACTGTTTTTAATCATCGCTGTGTCTGCTTCTTCTCTCAGCTCTGATGAATAATGCCTTGCATTTGGAAACTTGTTTAACATTAACCCAGCTGTGGATTGGGTCCAATAAAAGATATCACTAGGGATCCTGGTTTTCTCTGTTTAAAAATCCCAAATTCTCTTATTTAAACCCCCCCAAATCTGTGTTTTCCACTATTAAAATGAAACGCCACTATATATAAAGTTATCAGTTGAACACAATAATTTAATACATTTACAAATTTAAAAGCAAATGTGGAAGTCTACCACTGCCTCAATCACTACAACAAAATAAATTCTAAAAACCTACGTATTTTCGCATTTGATTTTGTTTTTTTTTATCATGGAAAATCAGAGCTTCCCCAGCCCCAGGACACAGGTCCAGCTGCGGCTGTCCCCCCACACTGCTCTGTGATGCTGAACAGCCCTGATATGCTGGTGCCCTGCCCCTGCCTATGCTTCTGTCCTTCACTCCCAAGCCACAGCCCCACCAGCCTCGCCACTCCCCCACACTCCCAAACCTCAGCCCTCTAAACCCTGTTGGTGCCCCTCACTCCTGCCCCCCTGCCCTGCCAATGCCCCTCACTCCCGGAGGTGCCCCTCACTCCCAACCCACTGCCCCCGTAGTGTGTGAGGAAGTGAGTGGGTGTGAGGTGAAGGGGGTGTATGGGCACAGATGATGCATGGAGGGGTGGACAGGCACAGGCAGTGTGGTGGAGGACATGTACCCCCCCCCCCCCCCCCCGCCCCACTCCAAGATTTCTGAGCCCACAGCAGGGGACAGAGCTGCAGGTGGGCCAGACCAGCTCTGGGCAGGAGCCACCTCTGCAGCCCAACAGGTAGGACCCAGCATGGGAGGGAACACCATGCCACCTTGGCCACCAAGGTGAGGCATGGCAGTGGCACAGAGTTGTGCCCCCGCTGCTGCTGGGCAGCAAGGCGGCACCTCAGTTTGGTGGCCATGGCAGTGCAGTGCTCCCTCCTGCCTGCTGGGCCACAGAGGTGGCTCCTGCCCTGAGCTTGTCCAGATTGGCTTCAGTCCCACACCTTGTGGTAGGCACAAAAATCTCAGGAGGTATGTGTCCCCCCGCCACATGGCCTTGGCCCCCCCTGCTCCCCCCATGCCACATTGACAATGTGTCACCTGTGCCCTCCTTCCCCTCCCCCATAGACTTACCTGGAGGGAGCTGCGGAAGATGCAATGAGAAACCTGTGGTTTCCCCCATCTTTCTCCATTAAAGGAGAAAATCCACATTTTCCACAGCAAATGGAAAACCCAGATCCCTGGATGGCACCCAAAAAAAAGCCTTGCCTCTTGCATAATTCTTGGACTGTCACAGCTATAGCATCACTCTAACAGGAAGTACAGTATTAACAAGCTCTTGTCCTTATTAACTTGCCATTTTCACAAATCAAAAGAATAAATACAACTGATTAAGCAGTAGTTGCTAAGAATGTAAAAGAGCTCATTTAACCTAACAAGCATTTGTCATATGCTGAAAAGTGTTGATTATATATTTAAAATTTCTACATACAGTTTATCTCCAAGAAAACAAGCTTTTCTATGTTTTAAGCTTTTTGCAAACACCTTGCTCATATTAGCACTGAGCAAACATGCCTTTTTGTTGGCTGCAGTGCAGCTAGGTCAAAATTCAATATTTTTAATTTAGCACACAAGTGTCACTAATGCTCAAAAAGATCTAGAGATAGCCTTCAAACACATTGTCATTGTCATGCTGTAGTACACAGAGAGTTTCTAAAATATAACTTCCTAGTTCTCCCTTTTTTCATTTAAGGGCTCAGTGATCAAATGGATTTCAAACAGAAAACTGTGGGGGGAAAAAAATCTTCCACTAGGCAGGACTTAAGTTAACACCCAACGTGATATAAAATGTTGGCTTGTATCAACAAGTCAACAATGCAGCTATCAAATCAGTAAAACATTAAAGCACCAGCTATTGCTCATGAACTAAAATAATACAGAATTATTATGACCACCAATGGAAGCATCTAAATAGGGACTTTTGTGACAGGAGAAAAAAATTAAGCGTATGTTTTTATATGAACACAGTGTCTGCCATTTTAACTGGCAGCAAGCTGGCTTGCAAAACCCAGACGTAGTATTTTCTTCTCTACAAAAATAAAGTACAACAGTAACAAGTCAATAGTGCAGCTACAACTGCTGACATGTTACCACATTGGGTGTTAACCTAAGTCCAGCCTAATGGAAATCTGTATACAAGGAAACTAACATTTGTCTATTGCCATCATATTTCAGATTGATTTATATTTCTGGTACTGCATACTTGAAAAAAAATATCAGTTATGGACAATGTTTTAACCAATTCAGTCTTTGAGAAAGATTTAGAAATCCCTCTAACGTAGACCCAAATTGAACTATTTTAGCTGCTCAGCCAGGCCAACACCACAATACCATCGAAGACTTACAGAACATAGCTGCAATAAAGTGACTTTTATATAGATTGGACTCAATGGCATGCTCGCTTTAAGTCAATGGGTTTTCAACTTGCTGCAGAAACATGCAGAAAAACATGGATTCCTAATTTAAAGCAGAAAAAAATCTGATTTTCCTCCCTTAAAGGAGAGAAACATGGATTTTCCTCTTTAAAGGAAAAGACCACTTCCCCTTGCAGGCTGACAGCCTTCCAACCTGCAAGAAGCTGCTTGGGGCTGAGGGAAGCTAGGGGAGGTTGACTGGAGGCAGGGGGCACCACAGGTGTCTGCGCGCACACATACATATGGCTGGCATACAGCCAGGCAGGGCGGTGGGAGCAGCTCTCACAGCTGGATGCAGGTAAGTCTATGAGGGGTGGGGGTTGGAAGGCCAGGGCTTGGGGATTGTTCGGGGGGCTGTGGAGGGAGTGTGTGTGGGTGTGGAGGGGACAGATGCCTGCCAGTGCTGGGGCTGTGGCATGGCAGTGAGGGTAGGGGGGAGGTGTCTGCCCTTCCTGCCAGGGAAGGAGGTTGGGGAGCCTTCAGGGGTGGCGGGGAGCTGTGTGGCCAGGCCATTAGCACCAGGGCTAGTGCCTGTGGTTGCAGGGGCAGGGTGGCTAGGAGATGCTGCCTGGGGGTTGCCATGGCCAGGTCACCTGGTGTGGCATGGGAGACCCAGTCCAGGATGGGAGGGTGTCACAGGCCTCCCTTCCTCCTCCCTCCAGCCCAAGCTGAGGTTGGACTTGCTCTGCCTCCACCTATACAAGTCAGAGTCACTGCACTTCGGCTCAAGCAGGATGGGGCAGCTGGGGGGCCCCTCTGGTAGGGCTGGGAGTAGCAGGGGCCTGAGGGTTGGAGGGGCTCCGGCAGGACTAGGGGGGCTTGGGAGTGAGGGGCACTAGTGGGGGCGGGGAACTGTGGGTCAAAAGTGCAGGGCACCAGCGGGCCAAGGGGCTACGGGCCAAAAGTGAGGGGCACCGGCAGGGACAGGGGGCTGAGGGTTGGGAGTGAGGGGCAGCAACAGAGCCTGAGGGGATGGGGGACTGTGGGTTGGGTGTGAGGAGCACCAGCAGGGCCAGGGGGCTGTGTCTTGGGAGTGGGAGGCAATAGCATGGGCAGGCACAGGGCACCAGAAAATCAGGGCTGCTCAGCACTACAAAGCATCAGGCAGGACAGCCTAAGCTGGGCCTGCATTTTGGTGAGAGAAGGTGGCAGGAGGAGCTCTGATTTTCTATGTTAAAAAACCAAAATCAAACACTAAAATATATAGGTATTTAGAATTTGTTTTTATTATAATGACTGATGCACTGGTACGCTTCCAAATTGCTGTAAAATTGTAAATAGATCAAAAAACATTGTGTTAAATTGATACCTATATATATAACGGTGTTTCATTTTAATCGCGGAAAAACACAGATGTGGGGTGGGGTGGTTCAGAGACTGAGATTTTTAAACCGAGAAACCTAGGATCTCTGAGCAAGACTATCAAACATACCTATAATGAAGTCATTTTGTATTTAACACCAAACCATTTGTTTCTTTCAGAATGTACTATGTTACTTTTATTTATGCAAGAATCTGCTGGGTAGAACTGCATTCAGCCTTAGTATGTTGGTTACAATTGTTGTTTATAAACCAAAATTGAAAACATATGCTATACAGATCAACTATGGAAAAAAATGCCTTTTAAATTAATGGGCTTTTCTGATGTCCGTACCAGTCATGATTTCAAAGCTGTATCTCTCTGCCATCTCTAGAGACTTGTCAGCTATTAGACACATGATGTACAACTTCCATGTTGGTAAACAAATGCCTTTTCACAGGACAAAAGCTGCACCCTTCAAGAATCGTCAGAGTCAAAAGGTCAAGTATGTTTTTATCTTTCATACCAAGCTATAAGCAGACATTCTCTTCCCCATCTGTCTGCACACTGTGCATATATATGTACTTGTCTCAAACAACAGGCAAGATATGTAAATAGATAAACCCAGCAAAAAGCACCCGTATTTTAATTTTTTGTTTTGATTCAGAAACTGTATTCAGAGAAAGTATTTTGCCTCTTCAGTATTCTTCCCTTTTGCAGAACAGAAAAGTAAAAGACACTGATCTTAAATGACAAAGCATTTTATTTTTAAAATAGATACATTCTTCTGCACAACATATAATTAACCTGTGGAACCTACTGCCAAAGGATGTTATTAAAGCAAATAATTTTAAGTTGCAAAACAAAATTAGATATTCCTATGAATTAAGAATGGAATGTTATATTAATAATAGCATCTGTAGTTATGCTAAATATAACATACTTTGTGTTTATATAGTATACTAGCAAATTGCACATCAAGCATGATAGGACGGGGTGGGTGGGCAGGGTCTGGACCCACTCCCTCCCTTCCCCGCCTGCTGCTTTGAGCCCAGGCTTGTCCCCCCCCATTGTTTCGGGTCCAGTTCCCCCCTGCTGCTTCGGATGCAGCCCATGTCCCACCCCCCACCCCCAACGACTGGTGGGGAGGGGGGGGGGGCGGAAAGGGGAGCTTGCATGTGGCAGTGGGCGGCAGTTGGCAGTGGCGGGCAGTTGTGCCTGACAAGCAGCCATGCACTGCCACCAGTAAGTCCTCCCTCCCCTTACCGCTCCCCTTCCTTCCTTCTTCCCTGCTGCCTCCCCCTCCCTGCCGGCTATTGTTGGGGGGAGGGGGGCCCGCTCTGGTCCCTGGATCAAAGGAGCAGGGCCGGGGGGAGTGGGAGGCGGGGGCGAAGCCAGTGCTGGCCTCACCCCCCCACTCTGGCACCTCAGTCCCCACTGTCATGGCAATGCTCCATCGTGTGCGTCTGTCTGTGCAGAGCACTTTGATTGGCTGCCGAGACAACCAATCAGAGTGTGAATAAAGCGTTACGGACAGACAGACTAAGGCTTTTATAATATTAGAATTTTCATCAGAAACTTTACAAAAGCTAGGTATTATTTATATTTCATTCCCCTTCCATAAAATGGAGATGATAATACATCCTGTCTTGCAAACATGTGATGAGACTGAATGACTTAAACTCTGAAAAACATTTGAGATCCCTGACAAAAAGCACACAATAGCAAGTAAAAAGCCTTAGGTTTTCTGCAGTACACAGTATTCCAAAAGGATAGTAGCAACGTGAAATTTAGTCCACTTAAAGAAAAGAGAAAAACCAAGATCGTTTTAGGATGTTTCTCGATTTATTTTGCTAGGTTCCCCATCCCCACACTTTTCTCTCTCCTATTTCAAGATGTAAAACTCACTCAACCAAAAAAAAAAATAGTAATAAAGTGAAAATAACTACAACTTTAAGCAACTTAAGGCAGTGACTGCCTTTGGCCACTGACATTCAGTTTCTCCTGGGAGAATTGCTGTTCTCCCTCTAGAAACCATGAGGGTACAGATGTCCAGGATTTCTCTTTCAGAAAAAAAAATGGCCACTCCAGGAGAAAAAGGGTTATATAGCTCCTGAGAAAAAAAATGTCTGCACAGGCAGGCCTCGGACTTATGAGACAATTGGTATCTGAAAATGGCATCTTAAGTCGAAACGTTGTAACTCAGAACCAATTTTCCCATAGGAAACAATGTTATAAAGGGGGGATTGGTTCTTGAACCGAGGTCCAATACCCTGTTTTCACCAAAAATACCCCAGAATTTTGTATTCAGTCAATTACAGATGAGTAATATAGCTACATTAATGTATTTATATTGTAAAAAGCAATCATATTGATTTGGAAGGACTTCTTTGAGGTGACTTTGCTGGACTTTTTGAAGGGCTTTTGGTTGGACTTTTTGAAGGGTTCTTGGCTGGATTCTTCTCAGGAGTCTTGGCTGCAGGTTTTTCTGGAGTCTTGTCTGCTTTCTTAAAGAAAGTGTACAAGGAAGTTTGGACAGATGTTCTCCAGGGAGATGAGCGACGCAGTGAACTTGTTCGCTGGCGTGGCGTTGCATCAGATCAAGCGTTGTAAAGTCGAAACTGACGTCAGAAAATTGAAACAGGGTGTCAATTTAGAAACGTTGTAAGTGCGAAACGTTGTAACTCGGAACACTGTAAGTCAAGGACTGCCTGTACACATTTTCTTCTGAGAGAAGCCACAGCTTCCCTCCCCCCAGCCCAGGAGACAGTGTGTGCATCTACATGCAACACTTTAATGTGCAGTAAGTGCACGCATCTACACATGCACACGTTTACTGAGCAGAAAATTATGCTGTTCACAGGTAAATCTGCTACCTGTGAATGCAAGTAGTGAATTTACTCACAAGTAGTAACTGCACAGTAACGCATGTGTAGATGCCAACTGGGAACAAATTTGCTGCTAGTCAGCCCTGCCACTAGGAGCCATTCTGACGCTAGCCCCAGGGCTCTCCAGCTGGGAGCCTCTCCTGCCTCATGGCTGGGCTGGCTCTATGTCTGCTCCAGCCTCCGACTCTTAAAAGCCTTGAGGTGTTTTGAGCCCTGGGGCACATGCAGGCAGCCTGAGGCCACTCCAGGCCCCTGTGTCCCCCTGGCCAGGCTGCAGATTAGCTACACCAGCCTGCCTGGCACTGCAGGGCCACGCAGCTGTCAGGCCTGTACTGTACAGGCCTGTAGGCTGCTCCAGGCTCCTGCCAGGCCTGCCAGAACCCAGGCCTAGCTCCAGGCAGCTCCTGGTCACCAAGACCAGCTCCAGCTGCCAGCAGCCCACCCCCAGCAGCCTGCCCAGAGTCTGCAGGTGCTGTGGGGCATTGCCTCACCACACAACTGCCAGTCCCGCACTGTGCCCCTGCGCTGGGCACTGGAGGCAGCTGCCTTGGCCTGGCAGCATAGGGACAGCCATGCAGAGGCCCAGAGAACCAGCGCAGGAGCCCTGATGGCCTTATCATCACCCTGGCCCCTAGAGGCAGGTGTGCAGATTTCCCAGGGCCTTGGCAGGGGGGAGAGGAGGAGGGGGAGCCGCTGCTGTTGCTGTCACCCAGTCAGTGTCATCTCAAGGGTAGAGTTCACTGAGCTTGGTGGCCTTGTCCTTTTAGGGGTCCTTGCTGGGTTAAAAGGAGATTGTTCTCTCCCTTTTCAAGGGAATACTATCACAGTCCTTAGTCTGCCTCGCCATCACAACTTAGACGGAATTAATGATAGGAGGAAATGGTTAATGACGGTCACTGCTCTCCTCCAAAGAGACAATCAATTCCTCCCTGGCTAGGGATGATCCAATATAGCAATTTATATGATCCAATATAGCCATTCCAGCTTTGCAGCTTCTGTGCTAGGAGCAGGTTCCCAGTGAGTCTCAGGGCCCTGGCTGACCAAGCCTGGGTGGCAAGTGGGGGTTTTTCCTTGTACCTCTCTCTGGCTCTGCCACACTCCAACTGCCAGGTGTCCTGTGCCCACCATGCCTCCTCTGCTCACACCTTGCAAAACAGCTCCCCCCGGGGCATCACAGATGTTATGCACCACATAAGCTGTGATGATGACCCAAGGTATGTTGTCCTCAGTGAACTTCAGGCACGCAATGAGGGTGTGCCAGCGTCCACTGAAGTGACTGAAGGCACACTCCACTAGGGCACAGGTCTGGCCCAGGCACCAGTTAAAGTGGACCTGGTGGGGGTCCAGCTGGCTGAGGTAGGGCCACATGAACCAAGGCAGAAGCAAGTAGGCGGAGCCACTGATGAAGAGGTGTGAGACCACCACAGCACCCAGTTGGCAGGTCAAGCTTGTAGGGTGGAGCTGTGAAACACATGGGCATTGCTTGCCTAGCCGGCACTCATGTTTGTGAAGGCGCTGTGGTGGTCAAAGATGGCCTGGAGCACAACAGAGTGAAAGCCCCTCTGGCTGTAGCAGAGGTAGTGGCCATGGGGCAGACAGGTGACAGGGATGTGGTTCTGTCCAGGGTCCTGATACACTGGGGGAATCCCAAGGCATAGAATTCCACCACCACTGCCAGGGGGTCGTTCACCCAGAACACCGTGTGCCCCAGCACATTCTGGAGGGCACTGCACAGCTCCAGGATGGTCTCCCTAGCAGTGGTTTTACCCACTTCAAAGGGATGGCCCACGTAGTAAAGGCTGGTGGGCATGGCCAACTTGAGCAGGGTGAGTCAGCTAGATGCCCATGGGAAGGGGCGGCCACATGACGGTGCCCTGCTGCTCCAGGTGTGGCTGGAGCTGCTCCAGGAGGTCTCTGAAGGTGGCCCAGGTCATCTGAAATGCCTCCAGCCATTGCTTATCATTCCAGGTCTGCTGGACGACATGCAGCCACCAGTCCTGATTGGCTTAGCAGGGCCAGAGGCCCAGGAGGGCAAGGGCAGCCCTGGCAGTGGAGTCCAACAGCCCATTGTCAGTGTCCCTGCCAGGGATGGAGTCCAGGAAGCAGTGACAGCCCTGGGAGGTCTGCTGTAGCTGGGCAGGCAGTTGCTGTGTATCGGGGAACTGGGAGGGTCCAGATGGCTGTAGGCCAGCTGGTGGTCAGTGCAGTGGGCCAGCAGGGCCTGCACAGCAGCCAGCAGGAGCACGAGGCAGTGGTTGTCACTGCCAGGGACAGGGGATGGAGCAGTCCTCGTGTGGGCTGCGAGGAGAGAGCTGCTGTGTGCTTCCCCTGAGCTGTGCAGGGAACTGGCTGGCCAGGGAGCAGAGTGGGGCTGCTTTTTCAAGATGGCTGCTGTCAGCTGCAGTCAGAGCCCCAAGCTCCCCACCCAGTGGCAGCAGGGGCCCATTACAGGACCACAGGAAGTGGCAGAAATTTGCTGCTAAGAGCAGCAAATCATGCTCCCACATCCTTGCATTTGTAGACGCCTGCCAAGGAATGTTTACTTGTGAGTAGTTTACTTGCAAGTAAACTGATCTTGGATCAAATGCACATATAGAAGTGCCATGTGTCACTCTGGCTGGATTCTACTGCTTCAGCTGAGGAGGGAACAGAACATGTCCCATTCACAATCTCCACATAGGGTTGCAGGGAGACAGTATGACCCTGAACAGTCTGCATCAGCCAATCAGGGTAGTTTGGTGCACTGATGTTATTTGTCCTTTGGCAGACTGAGGGAGCTTGCAGAGTGTACTCACATGTGTGCACAGGGCCCCCCTGGCTGCACAGCATCAGTACTGCAAGCTCTCTGCTCTTCAGGGACTCAGCAGTCAAATATCTTTTCAGGGATCTACAACTACATTTTTCTACCAGAACTCAAAGAGATTTCTCCCAGGTCATTTCAATGAGTGTATACAGACTTTTGGTTGTGCCTTTGTACTGTTTTGCATAATGGATCTTTGTCCATTGGTAGCTGCCCATTCTGACTACTGCCTTAATTTCTAAAGTACTCAATCTTTTCTTCAAAGCAGCTGCATTTCTTTATAGTAGTTATACAAATGATATCAAGATAATGTCAACAACCTCCTCTTTGACATAACCTATAATCATCCATGCTATAAACATCTGCATTGTAAAACAAATTAATAAAAATAAGCATGTATAATAATAAACAAAATATCACAAGAATAGCAAAAAATAAACTGAAAAGAAGTGATGATTTTTTTTTTTTTTTTAAGATTTTCACCATATGAAGGAAAAGCCAAAGGTTTTGATTCTCATGTATCAGTTTATGTGGCATTTTGGAAAAAGAAAATCAGGCACATATTCTCTGTCTTTAAAACTATTAAGTTCTGCAGGTTTGGTAAAACAGAGAACATATAAAAGATGCAGTTCTGAGACTTTTTTAAAATGGTAGTTCCCTGGAGACTTCAACACAAGCAGTTTCAAATAATGTGGGAATCAAAAGGAAACTTAACAGAGTTCAACTTCATGTTATATTCATTAACACCATTTCAATGATCCAGTACTAGCTTTCATTCATGCCAATGAAGCTGCCATTCAAAAATACCATTCAGTATCTACGTTTTATCGGAAGAACTGCATTCCTTGCACGATATTTTGCCTTTTATAAATTAGTATGGATTGTGAATAAGAATTCATATTGAAAACACATTACATATAACATTTTACAAAGCATTGTTTTTCTGCACCCTACCTACTGTATTTGAAAACTGGGAATTTACTGGAACTGAGGATTTATTATGAGTCAGATGTTTGGTAGCCAGTCCAACCAAAACATCTGCTTTGCACAGTCACAAGTACTATAAATCCATTTCCCCTTGTGCCTGGAGCTTAACCAAGTTGTAGATCAGGGCTCTTTTTCTTTTTGTGGAAAATCAGGCAAGCTCAGAAAAGGTAATCTACAATACTTTTGTCTTGAAACCTTAGATCTCAGTATATTTTCAAGGAGAGGCATTTTTATACCTTAATTCAGGGGGTTGGCAACCTAAGGTCTGCGAGCTAGATCCAGCCAATGGAGCCACTGGATTTGTCCCATGGACCCAGGGGGCTTCAGCAGTGTTCCAAGTCATGGGAGGATTGGGGGGGAGGGCTTGGTGGCAGGGGCCTTAACCCATGCCATAACTGGGCAGCAAGGGGCTTTTCCTATATTGCAGCTGGGTGGCAAAGAGAAGCACCAGCAGCAGGGGTGGCCTAGCACCCAAGCTAGGTACTTCCAGTCCACTGTGACATAATGGTTGCTGTCTGTTTCCTTCATTTATAAATATTCTAAAATATTCTAAAATATTCAATCAGTTGTGTTTCTTTCTAGCAGTTATATCAATGATATCAAGATAACTGAACAACCTCCTTTTTAGCATAACCTGTAATTGTTGATACTATACATATCTGTATTGCAGTAACATCCAGAGATCCTAGCCAAGGTGCTCCAAAGTGCTGCTAGGTGCAGTAAATACATATATCAAGAAATGTCATGGATCCTACTTTGAAGAGTTTGCAACTGTTATAATGCTTTAGGTCCATTTGATAGCATCACTGAAGGAATGAGAACAGTACAATAAAACTAGAAAAAGTTAATGTGGCTTTAACATGAAAACCATTCTAACTGGGAGTGTTATCATGTGATGGAATAAGGGCCCAAAGGGAAATGGTAAAATCCCCTTGGAAATTTTAAAACCATACTTGACAAAGCATACAGGAATATACCATAAAAAATGAACCTAAAGCACTGAGAGGGAGGTGCTTCTTTTCCGTCTCTAAACACTCTGATTGTATGAATACAGACTAGATATTGTATCACAATATGGCATATTTAAATGTTTCAGTGCTGTGTTACACAGCCACCACCAGGATAGGAAACAGCCTTGCCTAATACACCTGAGTCAGTCAACCTTGCAGAGGTAGCATCTGAAATTTACAGTTTGAGATCTTCCTGAAAAAAACCTCAATATATAAACAAAACCATGTGAAACGATACCACAAATATCTATGTACAACTTGTTTTTATATCTGTGTTAACAATTGAGCAGGCAGGTAAATGGCAGGAATTTCTATTTTTTAAACTAAAATCTTAACTGAATGAGAGTTGTGCATAAAACCTGCTGACTTCATTATTAAAAATGGCCCATCTCACGATTTGACTGGGAACATTCTCATGTATAAGGTAAGTAGAAGTTGGTGCTTTCCCTTCACATTATAAGGTATATTAATATGTTAAATAGCATTGCCGGATAACCTACAAGTACAAGGAACTCCTAACTTTACTGTGCGGCATTTTTGATGGAAAGTTAGAAGACTAAGTACATCTAGCAATGCTAAGACATTTTACGCTTAATAGTTTAAGAAAAATAAAAAACTACAATGGAATGAATGGAAAAGTAGGCTAAGAAATTAGTGTGAAAAAATACAAAACAGCGCTTTACTGGAAGACGAAGTACATTAGTTTGTTGTGGCTCCTCAGCATTTGTATAGATCAGGCACTTCAGTGTGGCTCTTTGTCACTTTTATCAAATAGCTGATTCAATCAACTATTAGATAAAAGCACCGACCCCCCCAATGAAGCCCCCAATCTATATAGACATTGGGCAAGCTGGGTCAAACTAACATTATGCCTCTTCTGGGCATATGCTGTACTTAGAGCAGGGGAATGCTGTGCTTAAAGTAAAGTGCCGTTTTTGTTTTTTATTTCATGTCTGCAAGCAGCCTCAGAGACAGAAGACATTGCTTCATTCTGAGGTGAACACTTGAATTATTCCAGGAAGTTCATTTTTGTATTTTCTAGGAAAGTCATCAGATTTGATCAAGGAGTGCTGTTTCTTTAAACAGTATTTTTTTATGAAAACAGGGACAGTTACCTTATATGCACTGTACATAGTACTGAAATGTTCCAAAACATCATTTCCCAGAGTAATAAATTAAGAGACCTTTATCAAACTAGTAATCTGGGTAAAGATCTGAAAGAACAAAAGATATCTACATGCTACTTTAGGACATACATTTTCAAAAAAATGTTATGTAGAGCAAAAAATGACAGTCTATAAGGAATTATTTTAGGACTTGACTAGCTCACTTTTAGTAGAGTCTTTTCTTGAAACAAATACAATAATCCTCTGAATCAAATATTAGGTGAGCATGAAATAATCATTAGCCTTACTAAGAATACCTTCTGCCATTCATAATCAATGTAAAGACACATAGAACATGACTCACAACTTAGCAAGACACCATTTTTAAGTTTTCTGAGAATCCTTATAAAAATATAAGGTGTTGCTTAGGATAAGAAATATTAAAGGTATCTACCTAAGCTATTTTCTCTTAGCATTTGTGTGGTAATTTACCATGCTAGTGTTACAGTAATGTTGTAGCCATGATGGTCCAGGAATTACGCAAGAAGGCAAAGATTTCTTAGGGTGGTAACTTTTATAGGACCAACTGCAGAGTTGGGATAGTTAGAATAGCTTTCAAATTCAAGACCTGAGCAGACCTAATGAAGAATGCTTTCAAAAACTTGTCTAACTCTATCCCAATTCTGTAGCTGGTCCCATAAAAGTTACCACCCTAAGAAATCTTTGCCTCTTGCATAATTCACCATTACATTCACTGTACAAAAGAAAATACAAAGGGAAATATCAGTCAAAGAACTCAGGGCATTATAAATAGTATATTCATATTCTTGCTTGTGAGAATACATGTTAGAGCTCACAGTTTCAAAGATGGGTTTTGTCCACTTATTTCATCAACTTGGAGACCCCTTACATGGCTCATCTTAGGTAAGCGCCTGATAAATATAAATAACTTTCTCAGAAAACCTATAATAATGGTATTTTAGGTGCGAGTCATGTCCTGTGTCTTTACCAGTAACCTACATCACAAAGGATATTGCCTCAAAAAATGGAGGTGCTTCTTCCAAAGAGGTAAACAGATGCTCTGGTAATCCAGAATAGGATTCTGGACTACATGGATGTAATTTTCAAAACCTATATGAGAATACTCTTAAAATGTTCTCTCTAATACGTAAGCATGTATTACTTGTTAGCACAGAAAGTTAGCAAGTTTTACAGAAAATGCATATAATATGTAAATGAAGCATTGCTGTACCATATTTTCAAGGGAAGTTCACTGTATTAAACTTTTTAAATCCTCACAAAAACTTTATCTATGGGATATGCGTTAGTTACAGTTTACTAAAAAGATACAATCTTATATACACACACACAAACGCACACATAGCATTGTGTGTGTGTAACTATATCTACCTATAATAGTGTGTGTGTGTGTGTGTGTGTGTGTGTGTGTGTGTGTGTGTGTGTGTGTGTGTGTGTGTAAAAAAAGAGAGAGACTCAATGCAAGTTAAGCACACTCAACATACTGGAGAAAGTGCTTCATACCTCAGAGCATCAGTCTCCACATTAAAAAACATTTACACAGTTAATAATGTTTGTATAATAGATTAATATTTACCAAAAAAAAGTTGCAACAGGAAGGAAATGTGACTACTGGGTTCTATTCATAGTTTTGCCACTGATTTCCTGTATAGTCACAAAAAAGTACTTTAATGTTGCTGCACCTCAATTTAATGAATTGTAAAATAGGGACACTTGCCGTCCTTACTGGGGGTATTAAGAGGATTAGCAAAAGCAGGGGTGGTCAACCTGCAGCACAAGTACCAAAAGAGCACAGGCACCCTGTGTGTGAGACATGCAACAGAGCAGAGAGGGGATAGGTAGCACAGTGACAAGATAAGGCAGGGAGCAGAAAGCAGATCAGGCAGGGCAAGATGATCAAAGTGGCACTAAGGGAAGGTACGGGGCTATTTTGTGGCACTCCTGACAAAATGGTTGGCCTCCACAGAGCTAAAGGATGTCTGTACATAGATTATACAAGTATAAACTTTTATAAAGCAATGTTGCAGTATTAAGAGTAATGTTAGCTAGGAAGATCAACCTGTTATTTAATGTTAACTTTTATTGCTTGGGAACAGGACCAGAAAGTATCACATTGCTAATGAGACTTCAGACAAGACAAATGTCTCTCAGCCACCACCAGCTAATAATGGGCTACATGAAAGATCTGGAAACTCCAAAGCTTAATAATTTTTATGGAACTGTTCTTACTCCAGCATGTCTGCACTTATACAATGAATCATTCCAGTCACTCTGAACAAACCACATAAGTCTTAGCAAAGCATTTTTTTCCTCTTTAAACTTACACAATTTTCAAAAATCAAGACTTAAGTAGTTAAAACAAAAACAACACCACCTTAGGGACAGATTAAGCAAATCGTAAGTCTGGTAGTTTGGGATACTGAAGATGACTTCAACGTGAGACAGAGAGCCAGATGGAAAACATATTTGCATATGATGCTATTTTAATGTGTAAAATAGCTCACCTCCATTTTTTTTGCTAACTTTTATCCAACTGTTGCTGTGCAATCCAAGTACTGTACAACAAAATAAGTTCTGAAATGATTTTTAGAACGGTCTGCTACCCTTTTGTAAAATGCATCCATTAAATTGGTACAAATCTGTAAACTCTGTTCTGCTGCAGCAGACACCGTCTCTGCTGCTATGTCTGACTTCGCCAACTACTAACTAGTGGATCCAGGGGGAGGGGTGGGGAAGATGCAGTTGCACCTCCCTTTGATTCCTGGTCCACACCAAGTTTAAAACAGGCAGTGGCAGAAAGATTCCTATTCTTTTGCAATTCTGCTGTCTGATAGCTGCTCCTGAAAATGCAGCTCCTATTTCACAGCCCTGCAGATGGTTTTTAACTCTAAATAAAAACATTAATTCAGGTATGGAAATAATTTTTAGTAAAGCACTGCAAGTACTGTCAAGATACTCAAGAAGGCTTGATTTTGTCTTATGAATCTGAAAGAGATATACATTTAATTTGAAGGACTACAGGACTAGAGAAACAACATATTTTGATTATTTTTACCTAGTTTGTTGCATTTTTAATACATAATGTATGATATAGCAAATTAACTTACATTGAAATAAAGTTATATCTGTTTTTGCTTTGATCTTAAACTGAAAAATACAGCCCTAGGCCCGTAACATATTAGTAAAGGTTCTAATGTATTTCTACCTGGAGAAAAGTATGTGTTGGGTTATAAACGATGATGCATTGCACCATCTTCATCCCCCTTTTCAAAATATTAGATCTGCCCATGCTACCACATTCTATTTTTATTTAATTTGACATGGAGCTAAACTGCTTTAATCAAGACTGGTATTTGTGTCAGACATTGGTGGCTCCTACAGACGTGCAGTGAGGCTGCTCCGACGTGCTGTAAATGAGTGCAGAAATTAATGTGCTCCAGCATCCCCATGCTGAAAAATGGCAGCGAGGCACTTTAAACTAAAGCTTGTTTGATGAGCTTTAGTTCAAAGCATTCTGCTGCCAGTGCAGGGACACTGATACAGGCGATGCTTGGGTACTTTTAATGAACGCGGCTCGCTAATTAAAGCACCCCCCTACCTTTCTCCTGCCTCCCCAAGCACATCTATAATTGCCCTGGGAAGGTAGTAAAAACTGCAGAAATGTAAAGGACTCAAACTTAATGAAAAATCAGTTCACATAAGAAGACCAAAAAAAAAAAATCTTCTGAATCTGAAAATGTCACCTTATTTATTATTTACTGAGGTATTGATTCTGTCACCTTACCACATGCATGCTTATAGGCTCGGCAGTGCTACGCTGGCTAGCACTATGGACAAAAGGGACTTGGGGATCATGACTGACCACAAGATGAACATGACCCATCAATGTGATGCTGTAGCTAGTAAAGCGAGCAAAACGCTGGCTTGCATCCATAGATGCTTCTCACGCAAATCCCAGGACGTCAGTCTCCCATTGCATTCAGCCTTGGTGAGGCCGCAGCTGGAGTACTGCATCCAGTTTTGAGCTCCACAATTCAAAAAGGATGTGAAGAAGCTTGAGAGAGTCCAGAGGAGAGCCACGGGCATGATCAGAGGTCAGTAAAACAGACCTTACGATGAGAGGCTGAGAGCTATGGGACTCTTCAGCCTGGAAAAGCGCAGGCTCAGGGGTGATCTGGTGGCCACCTATAAGTTTATCAGGGGTGTTCATCAGGATCTGGGGGAACATCTGTTCACTAGAGCACCCCAAGGGATGACAAGATCGAATGGTCACAAACTACCCAATGACTGTTTCAGGCTGGACATAAGGAAGAACTTCTTTATTGTCCGAGCCTCCAAGGTTTGGAATAGACTACCACCGCAGGTGGTTCAAGCACCTACTCTGAACACCTTCAAGAGACATTTGAATGTTTATCTTGCTGGGATCCTATGACCCCTGCTGACTTTCTGCCCCTGGGGCAGGCGGCTGGACTCGATGATCTCCCGAGGTCCCTTCCAGCCCTAATGTCTATGAAATCTATTAAATATTCCCCTGAAATCAACAGCAGTACTGATATAATATGGAACAACCTAATATAGGCAACAATATCATAACCTGGCCTTCACACCGCAAGACTGAAAGCTCTAACCCTCCTTTTGTAAGTGCACATCTAGGTAAAATGGCCTTTAAGATACTGCTCCATGGTGGTAAATTATGATTCAGTGGGCGTGTATACATGTGCATTTACTGCGCAGTAACTTTTTATGCCAGTGTCTACATGTGCAGGCGTAACAGTGCAGTAAAGCTGTGTGTAGACTCGACTTGGGACTAATGTGCCTTACTGCGCAGTAACTACTTGGGTATAAATTTGCTACCTGCATCATGCAGGTAGCAAATTTACACCCAGATTGGCATAAGTCAACATCATTACTGCGCAGTAACTGTGCATATGCCCAGTGAGTCACTGGGCTAATTGTTTTTTGATTAAATGTAAGGGTTGATACATTTTTAGTACCTGAAAAGATGCACTGGTCTTCATGCTTGATGAGCTCTAACTTGAAAATTACATCAGGAATCATATTGGGTGGATGGAGGGCATAGTAATATGCCATGCATTGTACTAGCCTCGTTTATGCCTTGCTTAGATAAGGCAAATAATTAATTTGGTCTCACGTATTTATGTTCATGCATATTTCTTGTAACATGGAGCATGTATGAAAATAAGCTCTCATCTCTTTTTACAGTTTCCCGGTTTAAAATTGTAATTAAATATATGTAAAATGGTTAATAAAATATTAGCAGTTGAGTCTATGGCTATACTCTAGACAAGAAAGTTTCCTAATACATCTACCAAAACAGTTCAGCTATATAGTTATTAAACTTTAAAGGAAGCCAGCAAAACAAAAATTAAAATTGAAAAATAGATTTCTGACTATTGTTTCTTTACCTATGTAGTGGTATGCATTTTTTAATCAATCTAACTTTAAAAACATTCTTTTTCCTTTCTACACATCACTCTTATGACTTCCTGGGTTCACTGAAGATAATACTGTGGAATCATAAATACTATGGATTACACGGGTCACAAAAATTCTAGTCAAGTGTTATTCTGAGATGCATGTTCAGTGAACCAGGAAGTACCAAGAAGATTTCACAGATGAAAAAATGAATAACCAAAATGCAAGATAAAAACAAGCAAGTTATACTTGGTCAATGTCCTTTTCCTGACCTAGTCAATTACGGCAATCCTAATTTCAAAATATATAAAAAATCTTTTAGCTAATGATATATAATGGAAATATCAGTTAATCTATTTTTTTTAAACCAAAAAGAGGTGTTTTTGTTGAAGTACTGATTACTGTTTTTTCTTGAGAATTATGTGAGTATACTTTAATAAAAAATCCATGACATTGTGGATGAAAACAAAATTAGGCATTATAGGATATATTTGAAGCAAGTTAATGTACATATATTACACAATTTATATTTCTTGTTAATAACTGTTCAATTATTCTTTCTTTGTTCTCATATTATAGTAATGTTTAAAGTCTGTAAACAAGACTGAGGACCATTTGCTCTAGGCACTGTACAAACACAGAAGGATATTTATCCATGAGCAAAACATTGTAATTGAAGAAAATGTGTTGTTTTTCAGGTGTTAGTTTTACGTATTAAGGTTGCTAGTAACTGATTACTGGCTATTTTAGGCAGAAAGTAGGCTCTATACGGGAGGCAAAGATGACAATACAATATGGCTCCTTGGATCCAGGGGTTAGCCAGTAATCAGACTGGCTCCCAGTATAAATCAGACAATCCTGAAATATGCTTAAACTGATATAAGGCTCCCCCTCCCCACACCATCTCTGCCCCAGGCCATTCTAGCAGCTAAAATGCATCAGAAACACAGGTACATGTGTGTATGTGATGATGCATCTACATATATGGACTACTGAATTTACTCTGCCGTATTGTTACAGTTCCTAAACAATGGTTGGTAGTAGAGTCTGAAGAAATGTACCTACTCTAGTTCTATCTTCACAAGTACGTAAGATGAACTGTGAACTTTAATGTTACACAATACCTGTCTGTTAAAGCACTGGTTGCTGATACATAGGCTAGAAGACTAAAAGAGGTGGATGCTCCCTTTTTACATGTGGTGCACTTTACAGTTCAATTAGCAGAAGTTGCCTTTCCTGTCAAAAGCGTACATATATTCATACTGATTCAAGTTTGGCACAACCCATCTTTGTGCTACCTGAATAAAACTACTTTCTTGAATGCCACAAACCTACAGTCGACTGTGTTGTGGTGGAAGGTCACCTAAAATATACTGTGCAAAATGGTTCAATGCGGGTGTGGACCTTTCATGACCTGTGTCACTCCCAACAGTTCTCCAAAAGCTATCCCACTGTGCTCCTGTTTCAAAGACAGTTATCATGCCAGTCACAATTTTGATCAGAATTCCCATCATCCCATGTGTCATATTGAATGTAATAGTTTGAATGTTTGTAATAGTTGCCCATTAGCCAGTTTACGAAAAAAACAAGATTCATCTTCTTATCTAGGCCATTGTTTTGGCCTGCGGAAGGTTCGGGTTTTGCTCAAAGTCTTAACTCTTGAATTTTATCTTTAGAGGCCTTTAACAAGGTTAACATAAAATGACCCTTAAGCAAACATCCCACACTCCGAGAAATCAAACCCTAGGAGCCTTTGAAAAAATTGGAAAGAAAGGTCACTGCAGTGGTGTGGAAATTCCCCAAAGAAACTGAACCTAGCAAAAAGCCTGTTCAGTAGGATCCGAGCCCAAATTTGGGAGTAGTGACAGGTTTGGGTAGGCAACTCACCCAATAAAAACTGTAACCTACAGTCCCAATTTGGAGGTAACCTCACTTGCAGAACAACAAAGGAAGAATCGCAAGTGTAGGCTGGATCAGACTGATCACCTGAACCATCCTCTCTGTGAACACAAATCTCTTAGTTCACGCTGAAGCCACGGAGCGCCCAAAAGGGACTGAAGGAAGGGGACTTAGTCCTATCAGTACTGAGGCCAGCCCATTGAACCGTACTGCTGAGGCCAGCCCATTGAACTGTACTGCTGAGGCCAGCCCATTAAACTGTACTACTGAAGAATTAAAGCATATTTTAGTTGTTTGGCTTCTCAGAATTCTAGGATTGTAAGTATATTATGAAAATAGTAGTACTGATTCAAATTTAACTTTTAATTGTAATTGTAGTTGTTTTTGTAATACTAATTCTTATAGCATTGTTTGGGAAGGAAGTGCATTTGGAGCATTGTTTTTGATATATGTAGTTATTGTGTTCTTTATTTTTGTGGTATTTCTTAAAGCTAAGCAGTTATATGCGTAGCAAAGAATTTTAAAATAAAATTGTGTTGTATGAATTAAGTGTGTAATCATTGTGAAATCGTGCAAGTAGCTGAAAATTTCCCCAGCCAGTGCATCAAACGAGTCAGTAAATTGTGTGGGATTTTCTCTATTCCATAACCCACTAGAGACACCATACACATTTAAAATTCTCATTCTGTTTAGGAATTACTTCTTTCTTCTGCAGCCCACCTTTCTGAGTATACTTGTTAGGCCCACTTTGCAGGTAAGA
Organism: Alligator sinensis; assembly: GCF_000455745.1. Classification (NCBI taxonomy): domain Eukaryota; kingdom Metazoa; phylum Chordata; order Crocodylia; family Alligatoridae; genus Alligator; species Alligator sinensis. Next base: position 1,208,264 of record NW_005842457.1, on the reverse strand, counting down.
AGGGAAATCTCCACATATGGAGACCAACACATTTTTAAATCTTGGGCTTCTGCTAGGACAATTAAAGGAATTGGGGGAGTAGGGGAGCATGGAAGAGGAGGAGGAGGAGGGAGGAATTGTGTAAATCCAGATGCAGGTTACCCTCAAGAACAAAGGAATGTCTACATGGACATTTCTGAGGAGATGGGAGCCAAGGGCTACAGCAGGAAGCTCTCTACTTCCTGAGGAGATCTACTGGTACAATTATCTTTCTCTAATTATACTGGTAAACCTCTTTGGATGGACAATCTCATCCCACAATAAGAGTGCTCATAATGAATGGTATGCTGGCATAGTGATAAAATTCTTCTGGAAAATTACCTTGTGTAGACAGGCTGCAAGATTTATTAGGAGATTGAATTATGTCCCAAAAGCTATGAGGCTTCTCCATTTCAACACTTAAGCTACAATTAATTATTGCAAATAAATCAAATTAATTTTCCTGCTTGTTTTTTCTAACTGTTTGCCAAGGACTTCCTGGCAAACCAAGCCTGACTTTCATATCTTCACTAATGAATTTCAATCAACGATGTTTACCTTATTGGTTGTTCAACAGTTGATCCCCTCACCTGATCACTACTTGTGCAGCATATTTAGTTCCCTACATAAAACAATGCTTCATGCACAAATATCTCAGGTCACATGTAGGGGGAAAGGTGGGGGTGTGGCACTCTACGACAAAGAGCAATACATATCCTCAACAAACAGCACTGGATCAGAGCAGGGGCAGACTGAAGTGCTCTGGGTCTGAATACAAGGGGGAAAGGGACTTAACAGTGGGGGTTTACTACAGGCCACCCAACCAGGGGGATGAGCTGGACCGGGAATTGTCAGGTCAGCTCACGGAGGCAGTCAAGTCAAGGGACGTGGTTATCATGGGTGACCTAAACTATCCAGACATCTGCTGGGAAGAGCAGTCAGCCAGGTCTGACCACTCATATAGGTTCCTAGCCGAGTTACAGGACCTCCATCTAACCCAGGAGGTGCACAGTCCCACCATGGGAAATGCCTTGTTGGACCTGGTCCTGGCCATGGGAGATGACCTGGTGAGTGGACTGTGGGTTCTTGACCACCTGGGCGATAGCAATCATCGCCTACTGGAATTCACCATCCAGCACAGGGTGTCAAAGACCTACAGCAAGGCAACAGCCCTAGACTTCAGGAGAGCGGATTTCAATGAGGTAAGGAGACTAGTCAGGGAGGCACCGAGGTCCCAGAGGGGAAGGGAGTTGGGAGTTCAAGAAGAATGATTGTTCCTTAAGGAGACGATCCTCCAAGCCCAAAGGGCGACAATCCCAACACGGATCAAAGGGGGCAAGAGTGCTCAAAAGCCCCCATGGCTCACCATAAGCATCCAGGAACGTCTCAAAGCTAAAAAGGAGGTGTATACCCAATGGAAGGGGGGGGCATCACCAAGAAGGGCTATATCTCCATTGCTCAAGACTATAGGGGGGCTGTTAGGAAGGCTAAGGCAGAGATGTAACTGGGACTAGTAACCCGGATCAGGGATAACAATAAGTCGTGTTTTAAATACATAGGGGGGTAAAAAGAAAGTACCAGGTGATGTAGGGCCTCTGCAGGACACGCTAGGAAATCTGGTAGTTACACCAGATGACAAAGCTAACCTCTTTAACAATTTCTTTGACTCCATTTTTTTGCACAGGGACTGGGGCATCCCCCCCACTGGGCTCTCTGACGGACCCAGGGGAGGCGCTGCCAGGCCCAGGGTCAGTGAACTTCTGGAGGGACTAGACGTGTTCAAATCAGCAGGTCCTGAGGATCTCCACCCCAGAGTGTTGAGGGAATTAGCAGAGGTCATTGCGGGACGCCCGTCACAGCTTTATGAGCACTCGTGGTACTCTGGTGAGGTGCCAAAAGACTGGAAAAGGCCCAATGTGGTCCCTATTTTTCAAAAAAAGGGAGGAAGAAGGACCCAGGAAACTACAGGCCCGTTAGTCTTACCTCGGTCTTAGGGAAGCTCTTTGAGAAAATTATCCAGGAGCACATCTGTGAGGGACCAGCTGGGGGGATCATGCTTTGGGGCAACCAACATGGGTTCATTTGAGGCAGGTCCTGTCAGACCAACCTGGTGGCCTTCTCCAACCAGGTCACAAAATCCTTGGATGCAGGTGTTGCGGTGGACAGTTCTTCTGGACTTTAGGAAGGCCTTTGACACTGACTCTCACTTCATTCTCATTAAGAAATTAGGCGACTGTAGTGTCAATGCCTACAGTCAGATGGGTCTCAAATTGGCTGGAGGGCCACAACCAGAGAGTGGTGGTGGACAGTTCTTTTTCGACCTGGAGGGATGTGGGCAGTGGGGTCCCCCAGGGCTTGGTCCTCGGGCCTGCACCGTTCAACATCTTCATCAGTGACTTGGATGAGGGGGTGAAAAGCACATTGTTCAAATTCGCGGATGACACTAAGATGTGGGGAGAAATGGGTCTGTTGGAGGAGAGGGGCAGACTACAACTAGATCTGAACAGGTTACAGGGGTGGGCGGATGAGAACAGGATGGGTTTCAATATGGAGAAGTACAAGGTACTGCATCTGGGGAGGAAGAACCAGCAGCATACCTACAGGCTGTGGAACTCCCTTCTCGTCAGCACAGAGGCTGAAAAGGATCTTAGAATCGTTATTGATTCCAAAATGAGCATGGGCTGCCAATGTGAGGATATGGTCAGTAAGGCTAATTGCACCTTGTCATGCATCCACAGAAGCATCATGAGCAGGTCCAAGGAGGTGATACTCCCCCTCTATGCGACACTGGTCAGGCCACAGTTGGAGTACTGTGTCCAGTTCTAGGCGCCACACTTCAGGAGGGATGTGGACAGCAATGAGAGGGTCCAGAGGAGGGCCACTCGCATGATCAGGGGGCAGTAAGGCAGGCCCCAGAAGTGGAAGCTACGGGACCTGAACCTGTTCAGCCTCCACAAGAGAAGGCTGAGGGGGGATCTGGTGGCCATCTACAAACTGGCCAAGGGGGACCAGCAGGGTATGGGAGAGTTCCTGTTTCCCCCAAGCCCTACCGGGAGTAACAGGGAATAACAGCCATAAGTTGACTGAGAGTAGATTCAGGCTAGATATTAGGAGGCACTACTTTACAGTCAGGGAGGCTAGGATCTGGAACCAACTTTAAAGGGAAGTGGTGCTCGCTCCTACCCTGGGGGTCTTCAAAAGGAGGCGAGATAATCACCTAGCCGGGGTCATTTGACCCCAGCATTCTTTCCTGCCCAGGGCAGGGGGTCGGACTTGATGATCTACTTAGGTCCCTTCCAACCCTACCAACTATGAAACTATGACCATAGGCTTCTAATAGTTTCTATCCTACCTGTCCTGGACTGCTGTCAAAGAAACAAATCCTACCTACCTACTCCCATTCCCCATATACCTAAGCCTGACAATTAACTAAGCTAAATAGCTTAGATAAGACTTGAGCAATCCAGAGAAAGTACCCCACCATCACAGGCTCTGCCTTGGATAACTTGAGAGCTGTGCTAAGGTAGATATGCTGGGACATTAAGTGCTGCTATAAACTATTCAGTCCTGTCTAACTGCCAGGTATAGACTATAGTAGGCCTTAAGCTTTTTAAGGACAGGAATTTTTAATAGCAGGACAGGACAGGAGTTACTTATATCTGCCTGACCAATTTGGCTAAGAAAAGAACAGGCAAAGGAAATGACAATGCCAAAAGATACCAGAAGATATGAGCCATTTTAGAAAATTCAAGAAAGATGGAATGGGGAAAAAAAAACCTAGGTTAGAGGTCTTGCTAAGGTCGTCTAAAGTATATTTAGTGGCTAGACAAGACTAATTTTAGACAAGATATAGGTTATGTAGGGAATAAGAATAGATGGAACACTTGTATTTTTTACCTTATTTAGTAAGCTTTTTGATACTTTAGCCAAGCCATAGAATATAAAAATATAGGTTCATCTTAGCATCTTGTTCTTCAGCCCTGAATTACACTTCTCGCTGAATAGCCCATCTGTAGATGGAAGTTTTGTACACACATTCAAATCATCCAGGACAACTCTCCCAGGTCCCCCCCCCCAAGAGAAAAACAGACACGTACGGAAGTTCAGAGAAGCAAAGGGTCTGCAGTGTGGACACTGGGTTGTCAGGGGGTCCCTACAGCATGCGGCCCAGACAGCTTTGCAGGGTTTTTTGTTTTAAGTGAATGTAGGCAATGATCATCGGGGTCAAGGAAGGTGGAGGAGGGGGTCTGTGCTGAGCTCAGAGTCCTCCAGCATTCTCCTCCCTTGGGCTGTCTCTCAACCCAGCTGTAGTGGGGCAGGGAGCAGCACTCAAGTGCTGAGTGTGATTCAGGCAGGGAACAAGCCAGGAACAAAACATATGCCTTTAAGTGCTTCAGCACTGGGCTCTTTCAGCTGTATGCACTCAAGGGGGTGTTCTGCTCCCTGCCTGGCTGGGACAGAAACAGGCTGGGTGGGGAGCAGCAAAGCATGCTGGCTGCCTGTACAGAAGTTCTGCCTCCTTAGAGAGCTTGTCTGGGGAGTCACTTCACTTGGATTGTTCTTGAAATATTTTTCACCCAAAGTAGGAGAAAAATAACTCTGGGAGGAAAATTATGAACTTCTGTACACTTGTGGTTTCTCTTGAGAGAACAGGGACTCTCCCTGGAGAAACCAAATGCCTATCCAAGCCCTGACTAAGATAAGAGCTCTTTAAAACTTAATTTCAAACCCAGGTGAAACCCCTTTCCCTAGGAGGCTGGCCACCTATTAGAGGCTTTTGCCTTCAAATATCAAGACAAGTGTTATGCATTTAGATATATGTGCACATTACAAATGTTTAATCAGTTGCCTGATATGCCTTATCTATACTGTTTAGTCATTTACACCACTTCTGTATTTCAATATTACGTTTGCTATTACAATGTATCTACATATATAAGTGCGAGTATTTAATTGTGTTGGGACTGGCTCTTCAAAACTTTCTTGGTCCTCCAAACATACCTGTGGGTCAACACAGGCAGGCAGGTAGGCACACTAGACAAGTCCCAGAGCAAGTCACAAAAAGAACAGCCATTCCCCAAATATTTGGGTAAACAAAAACCCTTTTATGCAAATTTCCAAATAACAAATAAAGCCAGACAAATACAGCTGAACTGCACGGCCTATTTGATTTTGTCTCTGCAGTTTTCAACCAGACCTATTTAGTTCATATAACTTTGTGAAACAATTACCTTTGGCTTAAAACTGGTCACAGTGGAACTTTGCCTGTAAGTGAATTAATGAAAATGTGGTAGTTTTGGAAGTCAGTGCACCACGCACAAATGCATTATACTGTAACTCCTATTGCTTGCCTAACATAATATTCATACTATTTCAAATTAAATTTCTCTTTATACATTAAGGTGTATTTTAGTAAGCTTGAAAATTTAGACATGTCAAATTTTGAGAATTCTACAGTGAAATGGCATACCATAAAAGTAAGAAGTAATATAAAAAATGATTTTGTACCCTTCTGTGATTTTTTGTTATGTTTGAAGATGGGCACTGTAGGAAGGAAAAACAGAAATCCCAGGGCTTCCCCCCCACCATTTTGTGTTGTAAGTATATCAAGAAAATCCAGATCCTTCTTTGAGTTTGCTGGGAGACTTGTTAGATGTAGAGCAGGAGCTTTTACTTTAACCCTTTGGAGTATCTGACTGTAATACTATGAGATATGATCCAGTTAGTCAGGAAGTGAATGGGCCACTGAATGAATGGGTACAGCAACCTTATCGACCAAAAGAGTCTTGATCATTAAGGAGCTGAAATGACTGCCTCACATTTGACATTGTATATCTCCCGAGGATGGAGGGAAGTTGGTGAAAAACATATAGGAGGCCTGGATCAAAACACCTGACACATTATGCCCTATGTGGCAAACAAGACTATGGACTAAATCCCTGACAATGCAACATAAAATATGTGATGGATCTCTGCAGTGACCATCCATGGCCGGCCCCTTCCCTGGAGAATCTTGAAGGGCAGGTAGGAATACCGCTGTGCTGTGCTGCGTATGTGCAGACTACTCGATCAGCATAGGCTCTGGCCAGAGCTCTGTGTGAGCACTGGGCTCTGGTCTCAACAACTGATTGAAACAAGGTCTGGTTGCAGCTGCTGCTTTTGCATCTCTCTGGAGCTTAGGGGGTAAGCACTGCTGTGCTTTGCCCTTTGACTCCCTCCCCCTCACTGCTAAATTCAGCAACAGGGTGAAGGAGGGGACAAATGGTGATAGCAGCGCTCAATCTCTTAGGTCTGAAGTCACACAAAAGGAGGTGCAATCACAACACCACAACCCCTCTGGATCGACCCCAGGTTTGGTTGGTAGGGTCCAGGACCATGGGCAATCTGGGACAAGAAGTTTTGAAACTCTTTGGCATGATCAACTCCTTGCACAAGGGCAAGTATGTCACCGTCTCATCTGGTGACTTTGGTATGGGTGGCCTAGCTAGTGACACTGGTAGGAAGTGTGATTCTCTTCCTCTTTCTTGATGTGTGGGAGGAATATCTATTTTGGGACTTATGTGACAGTGACCCCAAATATGGTCAATATGACTAAGGCCGTATGTTTTAAGGAGACAAGCTAGTTTGAGGTTGGCTGATACACTGCCACTTTCATATTGCTTGAGGTGGAGCCTGAGAGATCCTGCAGCTCAGTCTCTGGGATCATTCTCCAAAGATTGGAAGAAGGAACCCTCCTTGATGCCAGCAAAAATTAAGGATGCTGAAAAGTACTCTTTCTCCAAGGACTTGGCCTCAGTATGATGTGGTGTTGGTGCCAATGATATCAGCCCCTCCTGCTGCTTCAGTTTAGAGTACATCTTCAGAGAGGATGCCAATTCATTCCCTGGGATGTATTTCAGCCTGTCAGACCTCTGATTGGTTCAAACACTAGTAATGATGCCAGTAATGGGTCTTTTTTCTTCCATGCTGTCCCAGCATTCCACCTCCAGACTCAGGAATCATGGAAGATTTGGAGAAGTGATCTTTAGAGTCCTCCATGTCATGTGATATTGCACTGTATTTGGAGCTGTAGTTATTCTCTAACCTAGGGGTGGGCAATTATTTCAGCTGGTGGACCACCTAACAAGTTTTGGGGAGCTGTCAAGGACTGCAGACATAAAATCTTTCAGAAGATATAATTTTAACAAGCTATAGAAAAAAAACAAAACATATACTATAACATCTACTATAACATGTTCTAGTTCTATTTCAAAAATAATTTTTGTCCTGATTTGTTTTTTTTGAGTAGTGTATATAGAAACAATTGCATAACAGCTCAACATAAAGCCTTACTCTTGTATATTGTGTGTTTGGGGATGTGTGTGAGGGGGGTTGTGGGATGGGTGTGCACATGTGTAGGGACTGCCTGCATGCTAGGTCCCAGGAGCCATCCGGCAGTTGGGAGAGGAAAGGAGGGGGGCACGTGCAGCAGCGCTTTCCAGGGTAGTACGGTACAGATGCAGTCCGCTCCCCTCATTCAGACCAGGGCTGCCCCCGCCGCATGGGGCTGAATCCCACCTATTCCCAGCAAGGCAGCCTGCGCCACACTCCCATCCATACCTGCCCCACACCTGCCAACAGCACTACCCTAGCCAGTGCAAACAGCTTTCCAGTGGGGCTGCCTTCCACCCACTCAGCTGCCTACAGGTAGCCGCTTGTTGTGCTGGGTGGGCAGAGTGGGTAGAAGACAGCCTGGAGCTGAAGCCCCAGCCCTGCAGGCTGGGGCAGGAACTGCCTGGCTGCAGCTCCCCCCTGCCTGGCTGGGCATGTGGTGTCCTGCACACATCCCAATGGGCACCATCGCTTCCCTGTGCTACCTGCTGCCCAGAGTGGCAAAGCAGGGGCAGGAGGAAGAGGAGGAAGAACTGCTGGAGGTGGGGAGAACCAAGTAGTACATGGGTGGCTGCAACAGCAATGGCAGCACCCCTGCCAGGAAGCTATGAGTGCTGGTAGGGGCCAGGCAGTGTCATGGGCAGGTACAGGGCGGATGTGGGTGGGGATCAGTCCCATGTGGAGTACCAAAGGGCAGCCATGGGCCAGATACAATCAACTAGCGGGCCAGATCCAACCCACAGGCAGTATGTTGCCCACCCCTGCTCTAACCAGCCCTGCCTTTACTGTGGGTGACATAAGCACAAAACATGCTGGCACTGTTGTTTGTTCTGAACCTAATCACACTTCCTCCCTGCCTTTTTCCTCAACCCAGACTTCACTGTCTGCTCAAGAAAGAGCTCACTAAAGATTTGTTTAAATTTAGTCTGGTGGTTAACATTTCCTCTAGGCAAGAAATGACCTGCATGGACAGTTCCATGCTCACGATCCAGCTTGGGGTTTTACACTCACTAGATGCGCTCTCACTGCTGTGGATAGAGGATGTTAAACCATGTTAGTCTGAAATCAGGCAGAAGACAGGACAGGGTAGCACCTTAAAGTCCAACTGGTTCAGAGAGGAATGGAACTTTTGTAGGCAACAACCTACTTCGTCAGAAGTTAGTACTTAGTCTCTAAGGCTAAAAACAGACAACCAGCTTGTCTGAATTTGAGCATCTTGTCTCCCAGCAAACCCCAGACCTTATGGACTTACAAGTAGTCCATTGTCCCTCATTAAGCACAAATTAATACTTTGCCACAGAAAAATCATAGCTAATTCAACTTAATTGCCATTTAAGTCTAGTGTGTAAACAGCTAGGGCATGCCTGTTTTGATTCAGTCATATCCCAACCTAATCAGGGCTGCATCAAATCGATCGTCTGTTTTTAGCCTGAGGTGCTCTCTGCCCTACCTTATGCCTGCCACAGATAGTAAGAGGGCACTAAGGGAGGGTCATAACTATTCTACCCTTTCTGCTTTTGTGTGAGAAAGCAAGGAGGCAAAAGGATGCATGGGTCCCCACCCAAAAGACCCATTTAGTCAAAAGAAGGGACTAACAAGCATGCACTGAAACCACAGGGGAGGACAGGGAAGGTTTTACTCCTCCAAATTACTCAAATGTAGTTGGCCTGGTATGATTCTAGTGGCACTCAGCACCAGCTTCTGCCCCCTCAAATGTAAAAGTCAAATTCTAGTGATGTTCCTGAGGGTCAAGTGCACTTCTATTGGGATTCCACAGTGACATAACTTAAGAAAGAATAGTTTTTTTAAAACAATTTAATTTAAATGCAAATTTGAGAAGCACCTCACAGGCAAGGTATATTAGAAAACTATATTGGCTTCCACAAAAATAAGAAAAAAGCTCCCAACAAAAATGTGGGGACACGTTAAAACAACATATTTTAAAAAAAGCATGACACCATGTACAGCTTTAAGCTACGGTGCCTGTTGGCACATTTTAAGCTAACAGTGTAAAGCTGCATCCCACTAGAAGCTACTCAAAGAGCTCTTCATTTATCAGTGATATAACAGTTACAAACACAGTTCTCAACCTCTTCTTTTTCTCATCTTTTATCTACTGTATTTATCCAAATCCCAGGTGATTTTGAATTTAAGACGACCCCCAATAATTAGAAAATTAATAAATTAGTTATAATCTTCCATGTCTAGAATCTAATTTTTGGAGGGTCATCTTAAATTCCTCACCAACACTGCAGCAGGACAAGCAGTGGCAGGGGGGAGGTGGCAGAGATGTCAAATGACCGCTCCCTGTCCCATGCCATTTCCCCCGTCCCCCTGACTTCCCAGCCCCCCAGCTGCCTGCCTCCCCACTCTGCTCACCCTATTCCTGTCCCCAGAGTGCCTGTACCTCCTGCTGCCTGCCCCCACTTGTATCCCTCCCACCTGCTGCCGAAAAGCCTGCCCCCCCTCACATATGCACCCCTCAATGCCTACACCTCCACACCATGCCTGCACCCCTGGGCACCCATCCCTTCTCTCACTTTGCCCCCTTCCACCTGGTTGCTGCACAGCTTCCCCTGCTGCCTGGCCCCTCTTTTGCTTACCTTCCCCTTACAGGTCTGCCTTCTGCTGGGGCCCCATTCCAGCTGTGGGCAAGGAGGACACAACGCACCGTCTCTGGCCTCCACCTAGGTACACAGCAGCTGTTTTGGGGCAGCAGCTTCAGCTCCAGCCCCAGAGCCAGGGCCAGAGCTGCTGCCACTGGTGTGTTTGCAATGGAATCTAAGCCAAGGGGCTTTGCTCACCATGCTGAATGAGGGAAAGAACTGTTGTCTTAGATTCAAGTAAAATTGGTATATGCACTCACAGGAGTTTCTAAATAAGTGCCATAACTAATATTATCAAATCTGACTTGACATATCTTTTTTATTTTCTTTGTCACTAGAAACTGGCCTCTCCGGCATGCATACTGTAAAATCACTTCCAATGCCTTGATGTTCTGTGTGCAAGGTATCCCTTGTTTTTTTTACTTTCTGATCTTTAAGTACAGATATAAGATATACATATACAACTCCTGAAATATCCCATCTATCCTGCTGTTTTACATACAATATGAAATCGAGTAACAGGTAACTATTGTGTTTACCCAAATCCAAAATAACTGATTTTAAGACAACCCACCAATAACTAGATTCTATATATGGAAAAATATAAATGTGTCATAATTTTCCATTAACAGAATCAAATGATTGGGGAATCACCTTCAATTCATACCCTCCCCACCGCTGTAGCTGGAAAAGCAGCAGTAGCAGGATAGGCAATGGCATGCCTTCTTTGCCAATGCCTACATCCCCTGATACCTGTCCCCCTACTACTTCCCCACAATTGTTGCCCACCTTTTCCTCCTCCTCCTGCTGCCACTTACCCTCAGTCATGGCTCTGGCCCAGCTCTGGCCCAAAGCAGGGACCATATGGTGGCTCCAGCTCCTGCTCAGCCAAGCAATAACAGTTGCAGAAGCACTAACAGCAGCTCTGGCTCTGGGCCCAGTATCAGGTCAGAGCCAGGGCTGGAACTACTGCCACCACTGCTGCTCCTGCCTGAATGAGCAGAGGCTGAAGCCACCATGTGGGCTGGAGCTGGAGCTGTGACTGAAGATAAGCTGAGATGGGGAGCCAGCACCAGGGGTGGGTAAAGGCTGTAGGGAGTAGGCAGCAACAGCTGCTCTGACTTTCACCTGGACTTGCAGTCAGGGCTGGGGCCGGGACTGAGGCTGGAGCTGCAGCAGCAACCTGCCTCCCCTCACCCTGCCATACTAGAATTCAAGACAAGGTGCTTTTCCCTTCATGCTGAATAGGAAAAAGCCTTGTCTTGAATCTGAGTAAATACGGTACTTATGCATAGATAAGGAGGGCTATCACCTGAATTGCATAACTTTCCACATGTCCATTATCTAAAGCCCCTCCCCGCAACAAAAATAAAAGTCAGCGCCTATGACAACAGAGATAACCCAACAGAAATAACTCATAAAACAGATACACAATTTTTTTCAATCAATGTACTATATCTCTGGGACTGACACCCAGAGCAGCCACAGGAGGTTCCAAGGCAATGAAAATTTATTATAATTTAAAGCAAAAAAATAAATAAAATGAAATAAAAAAATCACATTCCCCCACTTCCTATGCACCCTTACCCTTCAAGGTCAAATATCTCCTGTCAGCATCCTGAAATATGCATGTGGGTGCACACACAAGCCCACGCACTATCAACATTATCACCAATATATTTTTTCTCTTCGTTTTTATAGTAATAATGGAGCTGTAAAAATTTTGGACTTAACATCCATCTTTTCATTTTTGTAATCCCTAAAAAACAGTGTTCTAGTGGTGACATATACTGTGGCTCTGTCCATAAAATTAAACTCCTAAAAACCTATCCTAATTAAATAATGAGAAGAAGTGTAACAGTTATTGTGTGTTAAATGATGACAGCATGTTGATACTATTTAGGACTTAAAGGTACAGAACTACAAATCAAAATAGAAAAAGAAAAAAAAGTCAGACAATACCATGATGGGAAACCCTGAGACTGTTTTAAGAAATGAGCCCACAATGTTCTTGCAGCGGGGGCTGCTTTAATGAAACTCAACTGTAAGCGTGGGATGCTTCCAACCCAGTTTCCACTAATGCTGCCAGTCAGAGCTGCAGTCAGTGTAGCCAACACTACTGCTTCTCCCCATCATCTGGGACAAGTCCTCTTGCCCTTCCCCCCCACCTTCCCAAAATCTACAGAAGCCCCCTGGCCCAATGGGCTGGATAAAATGGCTCAGCAGCTAGACTTGGCCTGCAGGCCATAGGTTGCCAACCCATGTTCTAAGACAGGGCCCAATCTTGTAAAGTACTAGCAATGGATATGAATACTTAATACTATATATATCTAATAGGAAAAATGGATATTTTACCTATTTCATAAAGATATCTGAATTCAATATTTTAAGAACTGTAAGTGATAGGATGGTGTGAAGCTTTGGTCCCCGATTCAATTTGGTGGAGATTCGACCCGAGTCAATGGCCGAATCTCCAAATCCAAATCGAATTGGAACCCTCCAAATCGATTCGGAGAGTTTCGGACACAGAAACAGCTTTAAATGTTTCTTCTATACACCTCTAGGTAGCAGGGGCTTGTGAATGCTGTGATGTTGGGGCGCATGGAGCATCCCACAGGAGTACGGGGGGCTGCCGAATGTGCTCAGCAGCAGACCTGGAAGTGGACCGGAAGCACTTCTAGTTCATTTCCAGGTCTGCTGGAGAGCATGCTGGGAGGCCCCCTTGTGCCCCCCCCCTCCAGCTCAGTGACTGGTGTCTCCTGGGTCTGGGGGGGCACCCAGGTCCCCCTGAGGCCGATCACCAAGACAGGGAGGCATGGGGAGGTAGAGGGAGGGGGCCAGCGTGCTCCCTGGTAGGCCCAGAAGTGGACCAGAAGTACTTCCGGTCCACTTCTGGGTTCACCGCCAAACACATGGAGGGGCCCCCCCCTTTCTGTGGGATGCTCTATCTGCCCCAGCATGGCAGCATTCACAAGCCGCGCTGATACCTCAAGGTATGTAGAAAAAACATTTAAAGCTGCGTCTATGTCGGAATTGCTGATTCTCTGAATCAGTGTCAAATCTTCGGATTCAGCTGAATTGAATCAGGGACAGTGATCCAAATCAATGAATCAAATCACTGTCCCTGATTCAGGCCGAATCTGAATCAAATAGGGCCTGCTTCGCACACCCCTAGTAAGTGATACACCTAGAAATTTTTTAAACCAGCATAAAGACATATTCAGTGCAAGGGGATGGTAGTCAAAGGCAGTACATCATACATAACTTTTCTGATGAACTGCACAGGATAATGTCTTTATTTATTCTGTAATGAACTCACTTCAACATCACAGACCCATATGGCTATAGGGTTTGATTTCCAAATTCCTTTACTAGGGCTTCTAGTATTTTACCTCTTTAGTCATAGTTCATTCACAATGTAGGTACTCTTTTTTAACTAAGTAGGGCTACAGTACATGCAACATGTGTTCTTTAACTAAGTTGCCTATAGTGTTGCAAATTGACTAGACTTGATATTTCCACATTAATATTATGAGAAATGCTGAATATTACATTATTGGGATCCAAAATCAGAAATGAATATGGAAGTGCTCAATGGTTAATGAAACTTTCAATGATACTCAAACACGGATACATTTCAATGTGGCCCTAATTTTACTAGATAATGTCTGCGTCATTCCAACAGGGTGCTTGTTAACCAGATAAAATGCAACACAGAAAAAATAGCATTATTAATAATCTTCAGTAAATAATCGGTAGACTTAATTTAGAAAGGTGATAATTTCATAATTTTAATACTGCTCAATAGACTTGCAGAAGTGAAAATGGAAAAGACCTCCTCCTGTATTATGTCTCGTGGGCACTTCCTTGCCCACCTACGATTGTTTGCTACTGTATACTCTTGCCTGCTTTTTCTACATGACTCAAGAGATGAGGCTCCTACCAGTTCCCTTGGGAACAAATTCCAAACCTGAATACACTTCAGGAGTAAGAAGATATATCATTATATTAAGCTACACCTTCCTTTGCACAGTATCACTGATTATATACTCTTTAAATGGTTGAAGATGGTTATTATGGGTTTTTTATTCTATGAGATATGTATTTATGTGTTCATATTTCATTAAAAAATAATTTATCTTTAGTAATCAAATATCTAATTTCCATTGTAATCAAATTGCAACTGTGTCAGAAAGAAACACACACTCCTTTTTATTTGAGTTGTTTAAAATCCAGTTAAGTTTTGTCAGATTTTACACACAAGATAAAGAATCCATATAGAGTAAAAGTAAAGACAGTCTAACCCTCACAGACAGGTTCTATCATTCATAGGCATTCTCCATTTATTCTCTATACCAGAGCTTTCCAAACTGTGTGCCGCGACACATTAGTGTGTCGGCGGCAGTGTGTAGGTGTGTCGCGCAAAATGCAGAAAATTTTGCGGAAGGGCACCGCGGAGCTCCCTTACTCGCGTCTGCTTCCCTTGGCCCCTCCCCCGGAACTGAATTACTGTGTCGCGAAATGATGCATGTCTAAAAAGTGTGTCACCAACATGAAAAGTTTGGAAAGCTTTGCTCTATACAATGGTGTTTTAAAGGTTGACTGCCCTGTGGTATGAGCTGCTCCGTCCTTCACTCATACTTGGCACCAAAAACTCTCCGAGATCGCTTGTCTAGTCCCAGCCTTCAGTTCTCCTGCCAGATGCCAAAAACCCTCCCTTCAGATTCCCTTAAGGGAATCTCCCTTAAAATCTCCCTTTAATCATACTGTGGTCTCCGTGGGAACTAATATTAAGTAGAAATCATCAAGGTTTTCTTTGGGAAAAAGTCCTTGCCCCGGCAGCAGGAAATATGCTCTTTGGAACTGTTCTTTGTATGTAGATCAACAATGGAGCAGACAATGCTCATCAAAATCGAACCACGAAGGAAATATCTACACAGCCTCCAACAGTGCTAGCCATTAAGACATATTCAGCCCACTTTCTCTTACTTCATGTACGCACCAATAATCATGTCGGACAGCAGTTCTGAGTTCATCCTCAGCATACCTTAAACATTGGCTGCATCCAATTTTTTCAACATGTGGTATGTACAGAAAGGGAGCCGATGGAGTGAGGCATGTTTTGGTGGGGGAAAAAGCAGTGTAAACATGACCTAACCTTCTTGCTTTTCTGTCTTTCTGCTGTCTTGGTTTCAGGAACTGTCATTTGATTAGGCATTTAGTCTCTTTTTCTTATAATCATCTATGTTGTCAAGGGCATAATTTCTATTTGTGCCAAAAAGTGAAAGGTGCTCAGAATATTTTCTTTCTTCAGTTTTCCAGTCTCCTTTTATCCTCCTCATCACTGGTCTTAACCTGCCACATCTTATCCTGACAGTTTTTCTCTTCAAAATGCATCTGCTTTCGCTTCTTTTCACTAGCACTTTCAGCTGTTTGAGTCCCTCCAGAAGGAAAATCAGCTTGTATTTTACATATATCTGCTTTAGCTTTCACCAGAAAGACTGGTATATTTGAAACCAGACTGTCTTAGGACTGTCCTGTGCCCAGGCAGATACTCCTTATATTCTTTCATGCTGGAATTTGTCAATGTCTACAAACTTTACTGTATGTTACTAATGTTTCCAGAAGGTTAAAAGAAAAACTATTTTTTAAGAAAATAGCTTGATACATTTCAGCATTCATTAGAGGTAAATGCAATACTCCTGTCAAGAAATTATTCTCTAAAAAATACAGCGGTACCTCTGAAGCAGAGTTCCCATTTGTTGCACACAAACTTGAGGCCTAAAAATAATATATTTATTAACAGAACTTTTATAATTGGTTTAGTTCAGAAAACATGATTGGTATTCAATTAAAAAAAGATGATGATGATGAGGAGGACAACTATCTACTCCAAAAACTTATTACCTAGAAGCTATTCAGGGAATCTGGAGGGGAGGCTGATGAATCACTTTTAGGGTGTGGGGGGTGTTTGTTTTTTGAGGGGGAAGGAGGAGCGGGAGGTGGTCTGTTTGGTTTCTTGTGGACCTCATAACAAAAGAGAAATTTGATAAAAGAAGCAGCTGCCAGCAGTGCATTCGGCCAGAGGTTCAGCCTGACTTTAGAAGACATCCCCACCCTTTGGTTCAGTGATATCCTAGTTGTTGTACCTTCTAGAAATATTATAAAACCCATGTCTCCCTCTCATTCCTGCACCCCTCTCACCCCCACCTTTTAAGGAAAACTCCATGAGGTTATTTACTGGCATAGGATAATTTGCTTTGAAACCTATTCAGGTTTCAATTGCAGGGAAGCAGCAACAAACTTAAGCAGCTTTGTGAGATTTAAAACAATAATTATGAAATTTAAGATTTGTGAGAGAGATGCAGAGTATGGTATAGGGACACTTTTTATGAGGGATGCGATGGAGAAGAATAATAGGAATACACTATATTTTCTTACATAATGCATATTCCCAATAAAACATGCACCTGTTTTTGGAAGGCAGACAGAAAAAAAGATTTTTCCAGAGCCATGGCCAACTGTGCGACATAGGGTAAAATCCTCTGGGAAAGACACAATGTCCAGGAAGCGTGGCAATCCAGGAGACAGTCTGAGTGAGGTAGCAGGAACTTCCTAGCATGGTAAAACAACAGCAAGGTTAGGCCCCAGGCCCTTGCAAGGGCAGCAATAGGACTGTTACTTGTTTACTGTAAATATTTCTTCATGTATGTTCCTGTAAATAAAGCATTGCTTCCACACCACAAGCCTTATCAAGACACTACATATTACATGCAGCAGCTCACTCATTCACTAGCAGCAGTGAGAGGGTTAACACTGGACTCCACCCATGCTGTTAGCAGCCCCAGGAAAAAAAGTGGTATCTATTTTGGCAGCCATAAGTCACAGTGTCTGCTTCCATGCTGCTTATATTACAAAGAAGAAAAAATAGCTTCCCCTCTTAAGACATTTTGGAGGGCTGATTTTAGTGGGGGGTGGTACATATAGTGTGCGAGTAAATACAGTGATTAAATAGAGAATATAAGAAGATCTAAGATGACATAATGCTAAGTAAACATGTGAATGTAGAGGCATGTTGCCCTTATACAAATTATCCAGATACTGATAAACTTTTTAGAGAGGCAACAGAAAAAAAACAGAGCTCTTGTTGACTGAGCAATTATTTTGTTAGATGGAGTTTTATTAGACAGTTGGCAAAGCCTGACAGACAAGGAAATCCAACTGGAGATCCTTTGTACTGAAACAGCTTCACCTCTGACCTTTCTTCCATAAGCCACAGGCCATATAGGAGAATTTCAGTACAGCTTAACCTGGTCAAGACAGAAGATACTCTACAGACATCCAAAGTATGTAACTTTTTCTCCGGTTTATCAGCAAGGAGTAAATACTGGTAAAAAATATGAGTAACTTGATCAGAACTCTTGGGGAGGTGATATCTTTTATTAGACGAACTACATAGTTGCAAAAAAAATGTCTTTATTTGCAAGCTTTTGGGCACACACATCCTTCCTCAGACACAGGAGAATGCAAAGACTGTAAAATTCCTCCCAGGTGAAAATGAAAATTAATATTTCATAGGAAAGCTGAAAGGTGGTGTAAGATCACCTCCTTAAAAGATATAAATAAAAGATATCACCTGCCCAAGAGTTGATTACTTTTGCCTGCAGACCAACACAGCTACAACCTGTATCCCTGAGTAAATTGATTTTAAATTAAATTCTGAAACTAACTCATACAGATCTTGGGGTATAGCTCAATAGAGACTTTCTTCATGGGAAATTGTATATTGTGGATCTTCCACCAGCTCTTGGAGCTCTCCTATCCTACCAGCTAATGAAAAGCCATTTTCATACAGAGATGAAGTGGCCAAGCAGCCAGGGGCTCAGAGTGCAGGCCCATTACCTTTGATAGATCTCAATTTCAATCCTATACTAGAATAGTTTCTTATTGGTAAGAAGACTTGTTAAAATTTTCAGAAGTCTCTTTATTACTGGGTAAGAAATACTGAAGATCTGTACACAGGCGGATGATGGCTGAGATGGCTGCCAAATGTACTCACAGTAAAATCGCTGACAAGACTGACTTCTTAAGACACGATAAATCTAAAACGGCTGAGACTTAAGAGTGACAGTGAAAAGTGTTGAAAATCTCTTCCATTTAGCTAAGTACAAGGAGCTACTGGAATCCTTTCTATTCTGTATTGGTATATCTTGTACAGCAAATTCATGCAAGTTCTCTAAGGAAGTTAACCATACAACCTTTACACTGTCATGTGGAAATGCACCAGATCTGGATACAACTCGTCACCTTAGCCTGGGGAATCAGATAGAACTAGAGGAGAGGCTGCACTAAAAATGCAAACCAGTCTGCAAACCAAAACTGGCCTGCAGCAGCTACCAGTCTGGGACACACCCACTTCTTGCCCCTTCCACTTGAAAGGTATGCCGTGAAGCTTGGTATTAGGAACCGGTTCCCTGATTGCATGCTGCTTGGTAAGCCTCTAAAGGACTAGATGTGAAGAGAGCTGTGGATTAGGGATCGGGTGCCTAATATGGGACTCCCTGCCCTGGCAGACACATGAATGGATCTGAATCCCAGACCCCAAAACTCATGCAGCCTGCCAGGCTTGTTTAACATGGCAGGGTGCCTAATTTTTGGGATCCAGGATCAGATCTCATCATGTGATTAAATTAACACCTATCAGGGAATATTGGCATATCATAGCTGGTTACACGTTACAAAATTACTAATCTTCTATGCACAAATTTGTTTGAAGTTATTCATTATTAACTATTTGTCACCTTAGCTTCAGCAGTTTTGGACTGAAAAGAATTGATTAGGTTTCCCCAAGGTCATTAAAGTAATTGAAAAACATTAGTTAATTTAAAAGATTCTACTAAAAGAATTCTTACTAAGCTCATTCTTTAAAAAAAAAGCGTCAACTGGACAAAAGGCACAGAGTACAACCTATACTTTCTATTAATGAATATGGTACTATGTTTATGTTGACAACCACACAGAAATAATATAACGTAGTACTTATATAGGGATTGGAGGTTAAAAAAATTGGGATCTATTTCTAAGCTGTTATTTTATGACTGAGAAGGTTACTTAATCTAATCTTCCCACCTGTAAAATGGGGAGAATAATACACTGCATATCTATTAATGCTGCATGTAGTGAGGTTTGAATAATTTTGTAAAATGCTTTCAAGTCACTGAAAGAAAGTCACTGTGGCCACATCTCCATGAGACGCATACAGTGCAGTAGCTCGTTACTACTGTGCAGTAGTGTCGCTGGGCACAAACCATGCCACGATGCTATTGCGCAGTAGGAATGAGGTACTGTGTAGTAAGAGTCACTAGGCAACCATGCCAAGACACTTGGTTATGCAAGTACTAAATGACTATGCAGTAACAACTGCGCAGTGGGCGTCTTGTGTAGACGTGCCCTGTATTAGTGAAAAGATAGAGGTCATTAGGCTCAAATTCTCCAATTGCTAGCAATTGCTTCAGAAGTGGTGGAAGGCATTCCATGATCAAGTAACTAATATTTTGTCCTACATTATCTTTATTAGCATAATAATAAAAATAATCATTTCTGGTGTGAACCCTTATAAACCAAACATCTGCCTGAAGCTCACTTTTATGGCAGAGTTATAAATCCGTGAAAACAGGACTTCATAGTATTAAATAAGTCAAACTTAAAAACTGAAGTGATGTAAATGAACTGTGTACAATTCCTTTGCTTGTCTGAACTGGTCCTTTTGACTTACCACACCCTTAATTTTTGTGTATGTTTATCCTTGTGATGCAGTGGACAAATGCTTAACACAAAGGAGCATTTATACAAAGGCCTAATAATGTTTTTATGTTTTCGGTAATTTAGAAAAACTATGCAGAAGAAAAAAGTCCTTTAGGATATAGACAGATGTAACAATTACACTAGTATCATAGGATGCTGATGCAAGTTCTTGTGAGGCAACTGTTAGATCTGCATGATTCTGTAGTGCTACAAGCATAGCAAAATTGCTCCAACTTTAACCCTGCTGTATTTGGGGTCAAGTTTCAGCAATTTAGTTAACACAAAGATATAATAGATCATAACAGCTGCTGCGTACTCTCAAGCAGCAGCTTCCCTTTAAAAGTGGCTAAAAAGCCCACTTGTTCATAATCTTAATCATGGTCTAAGCACCTTGCTATTGATTTTAATTAGTATGGAATTCAACCCTTATGGAAGAAGCAATTTAACTGACTTATGGTTGGCAAAAAATGAACTGACCTACATATTTATTAAACTGCCTTCTATTAACACATTTGCTATATCAGTCGTGTGTTTTCCTTTTTTTTCATAATTTAAGTTAGTCGTATACTTGACAAACAAATTGGTGCATAATTATTTTCATATCCTTATAACAAAAATAAGTAAGGGTCTACTTGTTTTGATCACCTTTGCTTGTGTTACTACATGCTTGTAAAGAAAAAAGAAAAAGGCGTCTCAAAACAGCATTTCCCTCATCCACTTAAGTTGTTACTTTGTCAGAGGAGGTCAAAATTTAGTAGTCAAGCCATAAATCTACCAAGCCTGCCTTCTTATGACAGGTATGAAGAAAAATATATTTGTTGTGGTTTCAAAAGGTTAGCGAAAGCCGGTACTTGGGAGCATACTGCAGCTGTTATGCTGCAAACGTTAATTGTGCATGATCCTGTAGTGATACAAGTGAGCTAAACAGCCCCAGCTTTGACCCTGGATGAAGCAGGGTTAAAGTTGGAAGAGTTTAGCTACACTTGTATTGCAGAGGGTAACAGCTGATGCACACTCCCAAGCAGCAGCTCCCCCATTCCTTTTGAAGCTGCTACTACTGTACATTTGTCCATATCCTGATTTAATGATTGATAATGGAAAAAACAAAGCAAAATAAAAAAACAAGGCACCAAAATAGCAAAACAAATTGTCCAGGCAATCAGGAGAGCTGGTTTTGTAAAGCTGAAAATAATCTTTTTTAGAATAAAACTATTTGGCACAGATTTATTCTGTATTTCACATCTCTTACAAAAGTTGTATCTTTCCATGTTCTTATTTATTATGCCAAAACCACATTTCAAATTTAATGTGCACAAGAAATTGCTGAGCAAAAGGTCAGGTAAACTGCAACAGGATTTGCATAGCTGAAATTGCTAGCATTACCCATTATATTTTTCCTTACTTTTCAAAAAATAAAGAGCCAACTAGCTCTTATTTGGAGATTATTACATTTCAACTAGATACACGTATTGCTGCATGGAAGAGTGCGCACACAGTTTTACTGACACTAAGACGACAGGCAAATTTCTCCAAATATTCAGACTGGTTTTTAAAACCAACATATTTATGCTATACATAGGAAGAAATTTAAGTCTACAGTAAATAAAATATATAAATAAAGCTTATGTAAATAACATTTATCTTAATCTTGTATTTCATTTATCTCAAAACCTGTTAACAAGAAGTGTACCTATCACTTCTTTTTACAGATGGGATGCAAACAGATGGGTTAAATCACGTGTCCAGTGTCACACCAAACAAAATTCTGAGAGAATTTCCCCGTATTTAATTGGTATATAAAAGTTGAGGCAAGGATTTTTAGGGGGTGGTATTTTTTATTGGACCAACTATACAGTCGAGAGAGATATCAACCTCCAAAATCCTTGCCTCAGGTGCATCTCCTGGACCATCATGGCTACGTCACTCCAATACTATAAAAAGCTGTGCTGGCTGGCCCTTGTACGGGAATGATTTTAATTC
>NW_005842457.1:1180752-1186454 GCF_000455745.1 Alligator sinensis | reverse complement strand
GAAAGAGATTATGTTGGTGCTTGTCCTTCAACAGCGTGCTTAAAAATGCAAATATGCCCAGTCATTTCTGTAGATAACATGAAAAACATCCAAATTCCCTAAGGCTAATACAAAAGTCCTGTTATGGACACATATGCAGTACAGATTTAACATCATGTGCAGTCAGAGGGGCATACTTTACTTTGTATTATATTCAGTGCTCTTCTGGCCAAGGAAAGTTTTGTGAATTAAGACAATTAGCTAATACTGATACTTTTAACAAAATAAAAATATTGACTTAATATAACCAAAGAGAAATGTGCACTTAGCTTAATAATGACTCTTTGTTTTTAAATCTCTTTCATGAAAATTAGTGACTTCATGGCTTCTCAGAACTTAAGTGTAATATTTCCACAACATACATACTTCATATGTTGCTGCTTTTGATCTGAATCCCTATGAATTTCTCATTTTCCTCACAGGAAAAAGACCACAATTCAGCAGTATATACAACTACTCTTCATCTCCCCTTCCCTCAGCTTATATCTACACAAAACTGGAATGGAATGGAAGAAAGACTATTCCTCTTAAAATAAAAATGGTAATTGAGGAATCCATAATCCTAACCTTAAATCTTGAAATCAGTCTTACTTTTCCACACTATATAATTAAACTTCAAGATCTCATCACCAACAGACTTGAGTTACAAGTAATGACAGACCCTAGGCACTGAAAAATTTCTAGTTTGGGCTGGGAACCTTAAAGGAAGATTTTTTAAAACTAAACATTCATTCACTTTCTGTCTTCATGTTCTCAGTTACTTTTTAAAGTTTCAGCTTTATATGTGATATATGTTTGTTAAAGCAACAGTTATTTGTTAAACTAGAAATCATGTGACATGCTATTACTTCCCTTTTTGACAAAGCCTGTTTTGAGACACATTATTCCTTCATGTACTGTTTGGAAGGAAATAGTTCTCGGCAATAAAAATTCTTTCTGTAGTTTTTTTACTCCCGTCCAGCTTATACAAAAACAGGAAAGCGTAATACATATCCTTTTATGGTTAAAAAAAGATTCTGACCAAAGTTCTTAATGTTCTTAGACAAGTGATGCCCACATCATCACAATACTTTCATGACTTAACACTGTTTGAAAATGAAGATGATGTCTTGCATGCCCTAGGCTTAATAGATTTAGGAAGATATATTCTTACAGACAAGCTTACCAAAACAAGGCAATTGATTAATCAGGAAGGGAGTCTATTAAAATAATTCAATTAACGTATTTATAGATGGTTACTTAAAAGGACATTGCCAAGATATTTTTCAAATATTTCTCTCTCTCTCTCGGTAGTAACTCCTTTATTGTAAAGTTGTTTTCCCTCCATTATATCAACAGTTGGTTTGCAAATGCAGAATTACATAAAATGCACACATCTGTTCACTTCCATTATTTTAAAAAGAAACACAAAAAGATAGAGGCCCTTTCCTTTATGTAAAATTTTATAAGACAACTCAAATGTATCCAAGCATGTTAGACAGGAACAGGTAAATATGTGAGGCCTGTATATTTGAAGCTTTGAAAACCACTTCTAATAGTTCATTTCCATCAAATACACAAGAATTCAATTCAACCACCCAGAAAAACCTTTTGTGATTTAGAAAGAAAAAAAATCTTGAAGAATCACAGAACCTAGAGATGAAAAGGCCTAGAGTATTGGTCAGACAATTCATTTCCTTTATGATTTGATTCAGTACGTACAGGACATTTTCTAACACTATCTATTTGCAATGGTGCTTTCCAAAGTTTCCTCTGTGTGATTATACCATAAAGATCTCTTATCCTGACTGATACAGGATTAGCTTCCAGCAGCTAGTTTTTAAGCCAGTTAAACCAATATGACCATTTTTGAATTAGCTTTAAATTTAAAGTTTACCAAAATATTGAAA
This sequence comes from Alligator sinensis, assembly GCF_000455745.1. NCBI lineage: Eukaryota > Metazoa > Chordata > Crocodylia > Alligatoridae > Alligator > Alligator sinensis. The sequence goes on along the minus strand of NW_005842457.1, from coordinate 1,184,526 downwards.
ATAAATTGCATACAAAGTACAAATCTCTGATGTCAAAAGAATGTGTCCTTGCTCTACAACAATATTTCAGTGAGCACATAATCCAGACTGACTGACTACATTTTTTCCTACACCATAGAAAACATATTTATTCTCATGCGTGGGACTCTTTCAACACCACCACTTTCTAGGTCCCGTTCTCCATACCTTTTTTTCTTTTACTCCAAGTATACTTTCTCCAAAAAGAATCTTTCATAATTTGTTTCTTAGCAGGTGTGTCTACATGTGCACTTTATTGCAAATTAGACTAATCTAACATGCAGTAAATTGTCACCGCCTACATATGCACAGCAATTACTGTGCAGTAAATTAATTTAAAGCACCGTTTGCTAGTACTGACAGAAAGAGATACTAGAAAACAGCGCTTTAAACTAATGTGCCAAAATGCACGTGTAGACACTGACCAGGGGCAAACTGCACTTGCCAGATCTTGGCACTCACCAGATCTTGACTTAAAACTCTGCTTGACACCAAGAGCTCATTTCCCTGCCCATGAGAGAGAGTAACAGCAAAGCGAGCTCTTAATGGCAGAGGCCAGGAGCCCACAGAGACATTCCCATGTGGTGACACGGCAAACCGGGAGGATTTTCAGATGAGTGGTGCCAACAAGGGCTCGCTTTGCTCTGGCTCTCTAACATAGGCAGGGAAAAAATGTGCTTGGTGTTGAGCAGGGGTGTAGGTTTTAGCCGTGTTGGTCTAAGGACACGGTGTTGAGCAGAGCTTTCAGCCAAGATCTGGCAAGTCTCTCAGCTCAAGTTGCTCCTTTCCCCACCTGCAAGGCAGCCTTCCTTTCACAGCGGCAGTTGCCAGGTAGAAGCTCTCAGGCTTCTCCAGTAGCAGAAGCGGTACAAGCCCACACATGGGGAAATCAGGTAGAGGTGTGTGAATCTAGCTCTGTGAAGCCACGGACTGCCTCCAGAGCCAGGGAGAGCTCCCTCTGCCCCCCAGAGCCCATATCTGACCTCCCTGATACCCCGTGCCATCCTGGAACTGCCCCCAGTGCCCCCTGCCAGCCTGGGGCTGGCACCCAAGGAAACTTGAAGCTCCCCCTGGTTGCTACAAGGGGAGCAGATCCAAGCAGGAACAGCCCTGAACTAGGCTGCTCCTGTTGGGCTCAATTTGCTCCCAAATTCAGATACACGTGTAGGCGTGCACTTGGGAGCAGTTTAATGCACCTGAATTTACTACATAGTAAATTCAGGTGCATTAATTGAACATGTAGGTGCACCCCTTAGCTCTCTAATAAGTCTTATTCCTTTTATATTAATTTCACACTCCCTTGTGGGGTTAGGAACTTGTTACAATTTAAAATGGTCAGAGAATTTTAGCAAAACATTGTTAATTCATTTTAAAAGATGATGAATGAGATGAAGTGACTTAACACAGACTCTTCTCAAGTTATTTGCACTACTAAATGTTTTACTAGAACAAATATAAGGCTTTTTTAGATCATTTCCCTCAACTGACAGTAACTGCATCAAGGTAGTTACTGGAACATTGCAAATAATAAAATGAGCTGAGCTAAGATTACCTAAATAATGTATTATTGCCTCAAATGGACCACAGAGGCAATGGGTAATATATAAAAACCAAACTGCTTTAATATTTTATTCTACATAAGCACACCCTCCTAACTTCAATACATCGCCATTTGCTTGAGGCTGATAAATTGCTCAAGAACTTAATCACAGTGTGTTTGAGAAAGAATTAGATATAAATTGTAATTTGAATAATGAAATGACTCTAATGTTCATTAGATAACTGCTGCATTATAACACAATTGATGCTATGTTAGCTTTGAATACAAAAATACCTGTATTATTTGTGACTAAAAACAATTATACTGATCCTCCTGAAATATTTATTATGGTGATCAGAAGAAGCCTCATAGTAAATTTAATTTCATTCTTTTTATTTTCAGGAGCTACTAAAGCTTTTTATACTACTTTTTATACTACTAGCATCAAACTCTTCCAGATATGAGAGAATTTACATGAATTACAGTCACAGAACTTGGTTGCACAGTAGTGTTGTACTATTGCTTTAAGGAGGTCATTCTATAATCTGTATTTTGAACTATCAAGTCAACAATGGCTTTAGGTATTAAACATACCCGAAGTTCAGCCCCTATTCCAACTTTCGAGATGTCATGTCATAAGTGAATTCCTTATGTAAGATAAACAACTCTTCTGATTAGTACTTCTTCTGAAGCATATAGTCAAGGATAATCACAACATGGTACAAAAGCCAGGATTACCACAGTTTTAACAGCACCTTACACATATCATAAAAATACATAACATTCATGTAATATATAAATGAATAAACAAAGAACTACAGTTATACTTTACAGTACACCCTAAGTCTTCTACTCAAAGACTAAGCTTAAAACGTTAGTGCAAAAGAGGATATTAAAATAAATATTTTAGCTTGAATTTAGCTATTTTTAAACCAGCGAGAACTAGCAGGCAGCAAAAGATCCAAGTTTTCTTCCTTATTTGCCACTGCTTGATGCGTGCTTTGTAAGCAGGGGTTGGCAACCTACAGCCTATGGGTCACATCTAGCCCATGGAGCCATCTGATCCAGCCTGCATAACACATGAGGTTTTGGCAGCTTTTTGTGGCAGGAGGCTTTGGTAGCAGTTGCTTCCCTGTGCTGCTGCAGGGACAAATGCTGGCTCTGGGTGCTGGTCAATCCAGCCCATAGATTTCATAGATTTCATAAACATTAGGGCTGGAAGGGACCTCGGAAGATCACTGAGTCCAGCCCCCTGCCCAAAGGGCAGGAAGTCAGCTGGGGTCATAGGATCCCAGCAAGATAAGCATCCAGTTTGCTCTTGAAGGTGTTCAATGTAGGCGCTTGAACCACCTCCGGTGGCAGGCTGTTCCAGACCTTGGGGGCTCGGACAGTAAAGAAATTCTTCCTTATGTCCAGCCTGAAACGGTCTTGTAGTAGTTTATAACCGTTCGACCTAGTCGTCATCCCTTGGGGCGCTCTGGTGAACAAACATTCCCCCAGATGCTGGTGATCACCCCTGATAAACTTGTAGGTGGCCATCAGATCACCCCTGAGCCTGCGCTTTTCCAGGCTAAAGAGCCCCATGGGTCTGCTTCCCTGACGTCTGATCATGCGCGTGGCTCTTCTCTGGACTCTCTCAAGCTTCTCCACATCCTTTTTGAATTGTGGAGCCCAAAACTGGACGCAGTACTCCAGCTGCGGCCTCACCAAGGCCGAGTACAAGGGGAGAATGACGTCGCAGGATTTGCTTGAGACTTGCATAGTGTTGGCCAACATAGCACTGCCGAGCCTATAAGGATGCTGCGGGTTTTTCTTCCCAAGGTGGAGAATCTTGCATTTATCGGCGTTGAACACCATCAGATTCTCGTCCGCCCACTTGCTGAGCCTGTCCAGGACAGCCTGGATCACCCGCCTGTCTTTCTGGCGTGGAGAGCTTTACAAGGTTGCTGACTGCTGCCTTTAAGGACGTCACTAAGCCTTTTTAAGGCCTGTTTTTTCACTAGGAGGATGGAGGTGATATTTGTTACTTACGCAAGTGCTGAGTATAGTTAAGCAATCTTTGCTTTGAGATATTTGGATGGAAGATGCTATGAACGTATGAAGTGTTATTGTAAGTGGTATTCAATGTAGTCTATTTCAGAATGTTTTACGAAGCTTGTTGACATGTGAACCCAAGAAATACTGTGTACTTGCAAAGTCAGTGGGAGTTGGTAGGG
>NW_005842457.1:1169478-1180742 GCF_000455745.1 Alligator sinensis | reverse complement strand
TGGGGGGGGGGTGGAGAACTAGACCCTAAATTATCCTGAATATTTAAAAAAAAAATGGTTAGAATTCCTTTGTCATATTTTTCAACAGTTTTCAGTATTTGTTTAACTATTTGGGTTACAGAAGAGGCATTACCTTTCAAAGAGTGTAAAATGCCAGCTTACATGACACTGTTGTTACATCTCTTTTTTCAAAGTAATTAGTCTACGGAGTCAGATGTTAAGAGATGTCAATGCTCACTCAAGAAAGCAGGCATGAAGGACACTCAAGACCACAAAAGGTCTAGATCAGAAAAGCCAAAGTGATCATTATATCAATAAAACTGGGGTCTACAGAAAAACCTGAAGCTAGACAACTTTCTGGACAACTTAGCTATATATATTTTCCCTTAACAAAAAAAATCAAAACAAAAACATGCCTCCCCACCCCCGAAAAAAAAAGAAGAAAGAAAGAAACAAACAAACAAACAAACAAAGCTAAAATACACTGGCACAGTATATGGGTTCTTTGCAACTACTATATGGTATGCGTGACAGCAATTATTTGGACAGGGACAAGAGGTGGTATATGATCTTGCTGTGGGTAACCCACTGAACAAATTCAAGAAATCTAGCTTACATTGGCAGCTCTGTATCAGGGTGCCACTGTGACCTGGCATGGGTCACAATGTTTTGTGCCTCCATTTCCTTCTGGAAAATGAGGATAATATTTCCCTACCTCATAGAGGTTGTTGTGAAGATAAGTAATATTTGTAGATGCTTGTATACTATGGCAATGGGGACCTTGTAAGGAGCTAGAGACAGACAAACTTAACTTCTCAAAACAGAATTCACAAAATGTAGTTATGCTGAATAATTTGTCCAACACTATAATCTGATCTAATAATTTAACAACAGTAGTCAGCTGAACATTAAATATGCTTTATTATATACCAAAAACATGAGTTTAGCTGAAAGGAGATGGAATTAATGATTTTATCTAGCACCAACTAATTATAAAAACTAAAAAAGCAAATATACTCATTTGGAACTAGTGTGTCTATTTGTTAACCAACACGCTGCCCTCAGGGTTCATACAAGCCGAGTAGCTGATGGTTTATATATCATCACAAAGACACCAGTCAGCTAAGATGATTCTTCACATCTGTCTACTACTTTTCAATAAGCCAAAACATTTTTCAGTACAACTGAGGAAATCTGATGGCCTGAAAATTACAAACTCATTTAGATGCATGGGTATACATAGGATGGGAGATAAGCTATTTGCACCAATTTTTCCCATGATCAGCTTCAAAAAAGCAAACAGCAAAGACTGGTAGTACTTACAGAAGTTATACTGACTGAAATTTATTCCATCATTTCCTTGTTTTGGGAAGAGTTCTCCCTATCAATCGTATCGAAATACAAAGTGGGTGCATCTACAGTAGATGCCACAAAGCACAGTAAACTAATTTTCCTGCGCATTAGCAAGTCACAGCAAAAGCCGTGCTACTGCACTAATGCACAGTAGAATTAATTTATTTCAGTGAAATATCCCCTTTTGGATACAGTATAATGATTGATTGTGATTACTTCGTGAATGAATGCAATCCAGTTGGTGAATTGGCTCAGTATGTTATTATCACACACATCATCTTTCTCTTCATGTTTTTAAAAGACTATTACATACAAGCAGAGAAATCAACTGATCTGGAATCTAAAAAGCCAAACAAACAACCCCACCCTGAAGAAGTTCATTCAGTTTTCAAAGTAGAGATATAAATTTGTTTAAAAAATTACCTGTTTAACCTCCTCTAATTATATTAGCTAAACAGTCCTGCAGCAGAAGAGCAGGGTGGCAAGGGGAGTCGCGGCCAAAGATGCTATGTGGGATATCGGCGAATTCCATCGCCAGCTGGGACTGAAGCCCATGACCGCAGCAGTCTCCACGCAGTGAGTGTGTGGGGACAGGCAGGCAGCAGCACCAGCAGTAACAGTGCAGAGTGGTGGAGTGTGGAGGGGTCCCTGGTTTGGTGCTGCCCATTGTCGGGGCAGCAGCTCTGGTAGGGGCTGTCTGGGAAGTGGTGCGGATCCACGCTGCAGCATCACATGGTTGCTGTGGCAGGGAAATAACTATCAGTTATTTGTCAGGCAAAGTTGCACGGCAAAACTGGCAGGGTTTAAATAGGAGCGAGCGCAACAGCTGGGTGCCACAGGGGCAGGCTGTATGGAGCCAGGCACCCTCTCCCCACAACATAGCACCCAGAGGGGCCCCCACCAGCCATGCCACATCCAGGAACAGCGCAGTCCCTTCCCTGTCCGGATGCAGCCGGTGCCATGCTACTCCCAGCTGAGGGCCTGCCCTGGTGCCACGGTCCCTGGTAGAGGCCACTCAGTCCACAGGTGGATGCATCAGGTGCAGTCCTGTGCAGCACATCCATCCACCACACATCCACAGGATGGGAGAGCCACCACAGATCCTTGCCAAGTGGCAACTACCAGAGGATGGGAGGCGCTGCCTGGGACTCTGGGTGCCTGTGGGCACCACCTGGGTGCAGTGCAGCATGGCACAGCTATTCTGGCAGGTGGGAGCCCCTCAGGGTGCTATGGGAAAGGGAGGCCGCCTGACTCCATACAGCCCACCCCTATGACACCTGATGGCAGCCCCATCACTGTGGTCGCTCTTATATAAGCCCTGCCAGTTCCGCTGCACAGCTCTGCCTGGCTCTGCTTCCCCAGGTAACCACTAGTTACTTCCCTGCTGCAGCAGCCACACAATGCTGCAGCCCAGATCTGTGCCACATCCCAGGCAGCCCCTGCCAGAGTCACTCCCCTGACAGCAGGGAGTACTGAGCCAGGAGATAAATGTCAAACCATAAACATTAAACAGTATAAATACAATTACCATTTAACCTTTTGCATCTCTATTTCAGAGCATTGTATACTGCTTGTTTTATACAGTATGGTTGGTCCAAGAATGGAGGAATACAGGCACTGTCATTAATAACTTACAATTATTTTTATGGCCATTACATTCCAATATTCTTATGCAGTATACAGAATTCAAATGTAGAACAATGAAACAAATTACAAGTCCTAACAGGTAGTAAACCTGACTAATATCATGCAAGTCAATGTGCCCATGAACTCTCCCACCTGATGTGACAGAACTTATTCAACTACAAAACCTACTCTGCTTAGTTTATTTTTCTTACATTTCCTAAGAAAAATACAGAAAATAAAAGTCCTTTCTCAGAGCATTTCAGAATTCCATAGTAGTAGTTCCACCACACTATAAGAAAATGCATTTAAAAGTCACATGGATATGAACAGATTTTTTGGTTTCATATACCAGCAGAACTGGAGCTTCTTTTCCTCAGTGCTGCAATTATAAAAGCAATATAAAATGTTTTAATGTGGAGTAGCTGTCATTAGGAATACAGTTGATTAGATTATGAAGGATGGTGATTAACATAAAGATCATAACCTATCAAAATCATCAACTATGCTCTTCCAATGGACAGATCTCATTTTTAAAAGCTGCCAATAAAATACAGGAAAAGTTGTTTTAAAAAAGTCCTGTTGACTTTCAACCGGTGTTTCTCTTCGCTTCAAAGGGGGACAGCATGTAATTGAATAAACGAACTAAAAGGCTGTCTGGTTTCACTGGTCTTTCCACACAGCTCTTCAAGCAATGTTTAATAAGGCATCGTAGCAGCTATCATTACACCTCTTACAGAATTAATATACTGAAAAAAATTGTTTCTTTTCGGTAAACAGCACTCCAAAATCACTGACATGGTATGTCATGGTTTCAGTTCTCTTTGCTCTGATATAAATTGAGCAAAATTAAAATCAGGTACTATATCAAGAAGTGCATTTTATTTGTTCACACACAGGGAATAAAGAATCCTGCATGACTTCAGAAATCTCTTCGGAGTAATGGTCTAATGCCAGAACCTCACTGTGAGTATCCAGTGTGATCATCTGACATCTTTAACCACTAAAATCATGTTTTTTCTCAATGCCTTCTTCCTGTGTCATTCTCAGAGGTCACTCATGGTTTATAGAGGAAATCTGCAGAGCTGGAACTTAGATTGCACCAGTAGCGGTCACAGGGCTTTATACCATTAATAAGTCACCCTTAAAGAATTTAAAGATCTTCACTTTCCTATGGTGGTGATCACCTGCAGCTATTAGCTAAAAAGAGAAACCTTAGCATGCATGAACCACATTCTGATATTAGCCTGTTCATGTGATTAAAAACTTACTGCTCAAAGAGGAAGACTTTCCTCCCTCACATCTACTTTTCTGACTCTATAGCTCCTCCAAATGCCAAGGATATTTCAGGATGGGCACAATCCTTTTAACTGGCTACAGTCAATAGGCAGACATACTCTTGCTTTGATTGTGTACACTCCTGGCACTATACATTTAAATAAATAAATATGCAGGTACTCCTTGACTGGCTAGAATCCTAGTGAAAATATTTTTTCAGTGTTATTTTTTACCTATTTTTGTGGAAGATTTTAAAAGAGCCTGAAATTCTGAGTGGTACTTCCTATACGATAATACTGTAGTTTTCTAGATCTCTAGTGACAACAGTTATCAATGGGTTTCTTCCTCATGAGTGTTTTTGTCACATGCAGGTTTAATTTATATTCAGGTCTTCTTGATTATCCAGTAAACGGGCTTCAACTAAGAAACTGCTATAGTCTGAATTTTGTCTGTTCTAACATGCTTTACTTAACAGTGTTCATATAACCTTGAACATTTAAGTCATTTAAGCTCCATGCCTCAGTTTTCCCCATCTGCCAACAGGAGAAAATAATCCTGAGTGGCACTGTATGCATGACAAGCCACCAAGATCTACAGATACATAAATCATCTGCAGACATACGTTAACACCACTATAAATGTTAAACTTGTGAATACTATTATAGTATTTATTGATCAGAAATACTTAAGAGCACATAACTGCTGTTCCACCAGTAAGGAACAGTAGTGGCATAGTGATGTTGTTGGAGCAAGCATAATATATTGTGTCATTGTCCACAAAGCTGCTTTGAGAAATAACTATTTGAAGACAGCAAGTCTGGGCCCTGAATTCTATTTCCTCCTCTGCTACTGACTCACTCCATGACCTTGGACAAAGCACTGAAATGATTCACTCAAAAAAACCAAAACCATTCTGAAGTGTTACACATGTGCCAGCGTGCCAGTAAGGATCTTTTAAAAAATATTTTTTAAACTACATTATAAGGTAATCCTAGTTTTTCAATGCGGTTAGCTCTCAGCCTTGGGACAACTGATATAATTATACTCTCTTGCAACAGCTTTAGTCATGCTGTGACATTTGCACCAACTTAACTAACACAAATCTAAAACACTGAAAAGTGAGTCAAACTGTTAAACCACAATAGTAAAGAAACTGCACTGCCAAAATCATCTCCGAACCCATATATTATGCTCAACATTCCCACAGATTTCTTTTGTTTGTTTGTCTACTTTAGTTGACTACTCATAAACAAATATACACAAGTGCTATAATCTTCTTCTATCAGTACCTGGAATTTGGTCTGTCCCATAAACAAAGTTCAATTGAAGTCTCTAACACAGATTTCTAAATGATGAAATCACAGCGGTGGAAAAAACAGATATATTCTTATCCTTGAATTTCAACCTGATGATAACCCTTCTGCATCAACAGCACTATCTACTATGGCCTCTGGCAGCATTATTTGCTTTCTGTCTTATTCCTTCAAGATGTGCATTAAATACCACCATGTTAACAACCAAAAAAGTTCTTTAGCATAAAATCTTTAAAGATTAAGGAAAATAAAAATATATTTGTACAGAAGTGAAATGTACATACCCTATACATATTTCCTTAATATCTCATTTGTTATAATAATTTATAAAGGGCTTCTAAAGGAACTGGTTGCACAAACACAGCTAAAGTCAGCGCAGATACTGACCACACATTGAGGGAGGCATATCAACTTTGCACAAAATTTAGGAAACCAACACACTTCCTTTACCTTCTCTTTTTTATGTTTCCAACGTTTTTAGTAGATAGAATTTATTTGGATATAACCTGACCCGTTACTAAACATGTTTGTATATCCTAATACCAGAGGTGTTTAAAACTATACTACTCCTTCTCTCGCTGGAACAGTCTAGTCAGACAAACAAAATGATGCTCCTCAAATGTATCAGTTAGCAATACTATAAAATGGTATTCACGATAGGGTGATGCAAGCCATTCTTCTGATATAATTATTTCCTTTATAGGGGAAGGAAAATTCCATGAGTTTCTGTGGATAGTAAGCACCTCTCTTTTCATTCATCCTGTTCTATGTAATTCAGGCCAAATAGTAAAACTGCATTACCTAAACATGATGATGATTGATCACATATTTTCAGATGAGCCTGAAACACTACTTCCATTTTTACTCCGACAGTATTCAGATAAATTTCTATTAAATGTGAACGTCTCATGTATAAAACTTGAAAAAGGACTTCATGACCTACCCTATTATTAACTCCTGCAAGTATTTAGGTCTCTTAAGCTGATTAGAGATGAAAGGTGCTGATTGCCTTCAGCAGTCAGCTGTTATTTACTGCCACAGAAATTACTGAAGACAAATGGTCAGATTCTCTAGTTTACCAAATTCAGTCTGCAGTGTTGATGAGGCAGAAAGTCAACCTGCAGAAGACTACGACTACCCTAGGAAAAAAACACATTTGAGTAGGAGAATCTCCATCAGGATAAAGCTGATAGAGGCAGCTCAGATAAAACCCCCCAAGTAGGCACTCACCAAAACTGAGCTACAGAGAATAAGAAAGTCATATCCAGCTTCCTGGCATCACCTACTTTCAGTTCAGACAGAATGGAAATATTTTTGGTCCTGATCCAAAGCCCACCGAAGTCAACAGAAAGACTTTGATTTACTTCTATGAGATTTGGGGCAAGTCTTTCAAAAGAAAATGGCTATGTGACTGTATTATAACAATAATGTTGCACGGCATTAATGCGATTCCTCTTAAAATTCAGATTTTTTAAAAGTCTCCATTATTTACTGGTGACAATAAATTAAAGATTTAACTTCAACATAAAACCTTCACATTTTATGGAACTTCTGGGCATTAATTCCAGGAGTCGAAAAGCATAACCTAGTTTATTATATAGGACTGCAAATATTTCCTTTCAGATTAGATGGGAACAGCCGGGTTCCAATGAATCCTTTAAAGTCTCTCAATAACAATAGTTATTTATTACTGTATAGCTTGATTTTATATGAATGGGAAGAGAAAAGGATTTTATTTCTAAAAAAAGTTGCTAATAATTTGTAATGTCTGAAAGGGAAAAAAAATCAGTATAAGAAGTAAAGAACAATGAAGCAAACCTTCTGAATTAATGCAAAATCCTAATCTGTGGGGTCAGCCTTTTATATTAATTTCTCAAAAATATAAGGCAAATTAAGGGCTCATACAGTATCTTCTATTTGCTGATGGACACCTCTATTGATTGATATTATTTTAACAGAATTTCCATATTGCTCAGGAAAAACCAAATATAAATGAAAAATAAATTTCAGGGGAAAATATATACCTATAATACATGCACATAAAATGTACAGCTTATCATAATGCTTACGCAAATTCTGGAGAAATTAAGCATGTTCCTTAAATTAGATTTTTGCAAAAAAATCTTCCAATATCAGGAAAAACCTCAATGGGTAAATAAAACCTCATATCATAACCAGCCATAACAATATAATGTCAAATGATCTGTTTAAAGCTCGTATTTCATGGTTACAATGTTAGGCACCCTTGCAAAATACTTTAGTTTTCTCTTCACATCCTCACAATAGTTGTTATTTCCCCAAGTACCTCTGACCTCCATGCCTTTCAAGAGTCACCAGTAGTAGTTTAAACAGCATAGATTGAACCTTCAGTTTGATTCCATACTTGTTTCAATACATTTTGTTCTTCTTACTTTGTGAAGAAATGAAATGCTGCCTTGCTGCAAGTACATTTTCATTATAGTCAAACATTTATCTTTCACATTTTTTTTGCTTGAAACATAAAAGGTCAAATACCTTTTTCCCCCTCTGAATATGAAGAAATGAGTCTAAAAAGTCTTACAATCATAGTATGTAAATGTCTATTAATAAGCATCATGATTGCTTCAAGAGTTTCAGTCAGCAAGATCTGGATCAGTTTTTATATCTGAATCATTTAAAAAGAAAAGGAAACTGTGGAAGACCAATACCCCTTGTTGGTTACATTTTTATGCGGATTTTACTGCCATTCATTCTTTTAATTTTATTCCTATAACTGTCTTAAAAATACAGGAATCTAGCTAGACTCAATTCAAATTAATACACTAAATATTTTAAATGTAACCCCTGTAACACCGTATCCCCAAGACACGTAAAAACTCCATTTATGTTTTAACCATTATTTCAAATTGTCAATCTCTGCAGAGGAAGGAAAATGCTCTAAAAGCAACTAGTGGAGAGCTGATAGCATAAATTCATGTGAATCAAGAGGCGACAAGACCCAGTTCACTAATAGCACTATTAGGAGCCTTCAGCATTATCTTTCAATAGAGCTTCAGACTGACATGTATTGTATATGATTACATACTGAGACGCTGGGGAGAACTCGGAGAAGAGCAACAAAATATAGTGAGAAATTAGAAGGACTTATTAACAAAGTATAATTTAAAGAACCAAATATTTATAGCTGGTATAGATAACAACTAAGTGTGCATGGAAGAATGAAGGTGAAGGGACAGGAATGGAGAAACAAGTACCTGAAGGATAGTAGCAATAGCTTTCCCTTTTTACTAGGGTGTTTTTTATTTTATTTTTAAAGTATGAAAAGGAAATGTATGTGAAATTTTGAAAGGGACAAATGTAGGCCATGCACTAGGAAACAATTCCCAGCAGCAAGAACTATTGAACTGAAGAATAACTTCCCACGAAAGTGGTGAAAGAGGCATCGTTTAAGTAATTTAAAATGAGCATTACAACACACCAGTAACTGTCTAATAGGAAATATTCCACTGATAGGAAGGTGGCCTACATCAGTGGTGCTAACCCCCCACCCAGCCTGCAGGACAGATCCAGTCTGAAAAGCCACATTACCTGGCCAGTACACTGGGCTGGGTGAAGGCAGAAGACAGCCTACTCCTGGTACACTGGGCTGGGCTGAGGTGGAGCGGAGCTGATCGAGGCATGGAGCCCACTCAAGATGTGCTGGGACAGAGTAGGTGGCACAAGGCCTGATTCTGGTGGCTGGGTCCCAATCAAGCCTGTGGACCGGTCCTGTGCTATTCATCTGGCCCACTGGGCAGACAGTAGAGCACCACTGACCTAGATGAACTAACAGGGAATCCAAGTAACTCTTTAATCAAAATTTTAACCAGTTTAACCATATTCAATGCCATTAACTTTACAGTTCATATTAAAAACTCTTAGGTAATGTTTTCAATATAAGTAGAGGTGTTGTACTTCAAACATATATTAACCATGTGTTAAAAACCTATTGAAGAGAAGATATTTGTCATTTTAACATGAACTGGTTTATCCTTAGTGGAGATTCCTGGTAAAAATTAGATTTAACCTAGAATATGAACATGTAATTTAGAATTCTATAGGATTTTAAAAGTTTTGTAGGAGCTGCTTCTTCCTTTAATTCACTATTCTAGATATTATAACCGATTTGGTTTTTACTATGAAGAGCAACAAGGCAAAGAACATGACCATGCACAGTTAAGCAAGAGGTGAGCTCAGCACCTTAATCTAACTCCTCCATTTAACAAAGCTACCAAGAACAATGAGTATTGTGGGGGCAACACATGGGATCCTTTGGCAGAAGGAATGCCTCACATTGCTCAAAATTTACCTAAACAAGTAGAGTAGCATAACAGGATTTTACTGTTATGCTTAAAACATGCACCCCAATTTTGGGGGACTGATTTCTTGAAAATAACAACTTTTTCTGGTACTTGAGTTAATGCTGGTAGCAAATATGTCTGTCACTAGGGTCTCCCATCATACATAAGCTCTATAATGGACTTCCACAGAAACTACTCACAAACAGTAACAAATGTCTACTCAAAAGGCTGCTGTGTTTTCATGAATGCCAGAAGGTGTTGATGGCACCATGGCTAGAGTTTGATGTCCTCCTGCCAGAGGAGAATGGGGAGTGTCATTTCTTCCCAGTCTGTATGCTCTGTGGAGGTGCTGTTGTTTAGGGTCTGCACAAAAATAATCCTTGAGCTCCAGGGCACTGCTGTGGCCTGTGCCATCTGGGACCGAAGTTTCCTGCATCTGTAGATGTTTCAAGTTTTCCGTACAACCTCTATCTGATATCTATGGAGTGGAGATAGAGAGTAGCACCCTTTCACATTCACATTTAGCGTCTTTCCACCGACTCAGTTCTGTGGCCATGAGAAACGGGACCATCACTATCTTGCTCATTTAGTGTTTTGCTGGAAAACATACCAATGTAAACCAAAACCAGAGTAGTTTCAGGTGAAGCCTTGCAGCTGCAGCAATTACATGTTCATTGACATACAGGCTTAACAGCCCTTACATATTTGTACTGTCATTGCTGGGTTTGACCCTGTCACAAGCACCATTTTTATTGACAGAGACCTATTTTTGGGAAGATAGTATTTTACTTAAACAGAGTTCATATGACCTATATTGTCTGCAGTGGAACAAGAGATGATTTTTCATTATTTAATATATGTTAGGGAGAGAGAACAAGAAGCGAACTTTATGGGTAATACAATTTCTGACAGGGTTTTGCCCTTGAACAGCTAATGTTTCAGATTAGGATACAGAGGAATATGTTTTTCTTCTCAGGTGTGCTGCTATCACTACCAGGTAATCTGTGAGGACTCCATGCCATGGAGAGTCCAAATGACAGCACCTTGTCTTGGCAATGTCTGGGATTTCACAGTGAATCTTGTGTACTCACTATGGGTTGGACAGATGCTTGTAATGAAGTACACAACTTGCAAGTTCAAAGTCATGAACCTAGTGTAAGACTGGCTATGGAATAACATATGAGTATTACCATAACATATCCAAAGTGATCTATTTAGTTGTTGATTCTTCTAACATGTAGGACAGGGCAAAGGTGATCTGGGATAAAGGTACTAGATGTGAGATATGTGAATGTGTTGAATCTGCAGATGTGAAATTTAAGTTATTTTTTGTTGAATCTGATAATTCCAATACATATATAGTTTTACTTTATGTTTA
>NW_005842457.1:1165875-1169468 GCF_000455745.1 Alligator sinensis | reverse complement strand
CTGGAGCCATCTATTTGTGACTGCCTTGGACAAACATAAGATCTCTTCTTTATCTCTCTGTTCTATGGCTCCTGGAAAAAGCAATATAATTTTACCTTTTTTAGCCAGCGCTTGGGAGCCCAGCCAAAGCCCAGTGCAGCTCTTTGAAACCTCCCAGCTGCCTGCCACAGTCGGCCTGGGCTCTGGGCATCTGCAGCAGGCAGTGGGCAGGCTGCAAACATCTGCACCAGGATTTGGAGCCCTGGCACTGGCTCTATGGCAGTGGTAGCTGCACGCGTGCCTCGGGGTGCAAGGTGGGCAAGGGACTGGGTCTGCATTACCACCCAGCCCCTTCCTGGCCGTGCACCCTAAGGCGCACATGCAGCTGCTGCCACCACGGAGCACGGCCAGGGTTTCAGAGCTCAGTGCAGCCGTTTGCAGCTTCTTGGTTGCCTTCCACATCTGGCCCAGGCCCGGACAGTTACTGCCTGCCACAGAGCATGGGCTGCTCGCAGCAGGGCTTTGCAGCTTTTTTGCTGCCTGCTGCAAGCAGCCTGGGCTATGTGGCTGGCAGCAGCTGCCCAGAATCCGGGCCAGTTGCGGCATGTCAAGCAAAATGGCTTCGCATGCCATGCTCTGGCATTCAGGCTGGGGGCTGCTGAATCCTGCTCCAGGTGCGTTTATTCATTTGTTTTAAGCATCTTTTTGGGTATTGAAGTAAGGCTGCCTGGCTTATAACTCCCTGGATCCTTCTTTTTGGCCTTCTTAAAAATAATTATTACATTTGCCCTTCCTCTGATCCTATCAGTCCTCCACGAGTTATTGTTTTGGCTAGTTCCTTAAGAACTCTACAGAAAAATTTGAGGCCTTGCCAATATGAACACATTCAACTTACCTACTCTTTCTAAATACTCCTCTCTACTCCTATTCTGGCCTGTTCTCCTATATGTTTGTTACAAGTCTTTGTGTTATGTGGTCAGAATTAACTTTTTTTGGTGAAGACCAAGGCAAAGAAAGGAACTGAATGCATCATCTTTCTGTGTCATCCATTATTTGCATTCCTTCCCTGTTAAATAATGGATCTATACCTTCTTTTGTCATTTTCTTTCTTCTAATATATTTATAGACTCTTTTCTTGTTGCCTTTTATATCCATTGATAATTGTAGCTTATCTTGCACCTTAGTCTTTCTCATTTTATCCCTAGAAACTTGTGTTGTTCCTTTATATTCATCGTTGGTCATATGTTCTTGCACCCACTTCTCTATTTTCAGATCATTAAAAAAAGCTATGCTTACTATCATTCCTTTGCATTGGGACAGCTTGCTTTTACCCATTTAATATACTCTATTTTAGTAACTGTCAGCCCTCCAGCACTCCTTTTTTTCCCCTTAGAATTTTTTTTCCAAGAGACCCAACCTACCACTTCCTTGAACTCTACCTTTTTTGAAGTCCATTGTCTTTATTCAGCTGCTGTCACTCCTTCCTTTCCTTAGGAACTCTAGCATTTCATGATCATTTTCAACCCAATTACCTTCCACCTTTAGATTCTACACCAGTTCCTCCTTATTAGTTAGAATCAAATCTAAAATAGTTGCTTCCCCTAGAAACTTCCTTCAAATTCTGAAATAAAACAAACGTCCTCTGTGCATTCCAAGAATTTGCTGGGCAGTCTACATCCTGCCATATTGTGTTTCTAGCAGATACTTGAGAAGTTAGAATTCCCCATTACTACCAATTCCTTTTCACTGGATGCTTCCACAGTGATGACTGAAAAGTAATACACTTGGGAAAAATAACCCTAACTAAAACATAAAATGATGGGCACTGATTTAGCCATTCAGGAAAGAGATACTGTAGTCATTGTAGATGGTTATCTCAACACAGCAGCTCAATGTGCAGCAGTCAAAGAGGCAAATACAAAGTTGGGAATCATTAGGAGAGGAACTGAAAAGGAACTGTAACTGCAATTACATAAATTCATGGGGCACCCCACATTTTGGATATTGTGTACAGTTTGGTCACTCCATCTCAGGAAGAATATGCTAGAACTAGAAAAGGTATAGAGAAAGAGAAGGACAGCCTAAGGCAGGGCTGTCCAACTGGCAGCCTGTGGATCGTATGTGGTCCTCAAATCTTAGTATGAGGCCCATGAGCTCCCATCTAGCCACTCCCTCCCCTGCCACCCAGTTCCTCCTGCCCCAGTGGCCAGGAGGGGGCTGGAGTGTCCAAAGTGCCCACATGGAGAAGAAGGGAACTAGGCTAACTGCAATGCAGGAGGGTCGTGCATGTGGTGGCACAGAGCCAGGCTGCCTACACTGTGGATGTGGGGAGATGTTGGAGGAGATTGCTCATGATGTGCTTGCAATGAGGAAAGGTGCTGGGCAGCCCAGGAAAGTGGGGAAAGGGCCAGGGCCAGGAAAGTGGAGAAGCCGAGCTGCCCACACTGTGCATGTGGCAAGTTAGGTAGCCTGCACAGCATGCTCAACCAGGGGTGGGGGAGGGATGAGGCTTGGCTGCCCACATGGCATGTGGTTCCCAAGTCTGTGGCCTCCAGCTGCCTGGAGATTGGACAGCCTTGGCTTAAGATCTGGATATGATAGAGCTCTGTAAAATCATAAATTCTATGGAAAAAGTGAATAGGGAATCGTCAGTTATGTCATAAAATACAAAAACAAGGGGGCACCCACTGAAATTATCAGAAAGCAGGTTTAAAACAAGCAAAAAACCCTAACTTTTTTTTGACAACACAGTCAATTTGTAGAACAAAATTACCACAGGATATTGTGGAATCCAGTAGTAGGACAGCCAGGTTCAAAAAGGAAATAGACAAATCTGTGGAGGATGCAACCATCATGATCCATAAAAAACAAGCCAGGGATGTAACCTCAGGCTCAAGACATTCCTAAACCTGTGAGTACTGATAATTGGAAGAGTATGGCAAGGGACAGATCAATCTACAAAGGCCGGAGTTCTTGTACTCTACTACTTGTCAATGGCAGAGACTGGATACTGGACTAAATGAACCTTTAGTTTGACCCTGTACAGTAGTTTTAATGTTTTGTTAAATGATTAAAGTGTCTCACCTACTTCCCTCCTTCAGAAAAACAGTAGATAGCAGAAAATACCTACCACTGTATCATACCTGTTCTTTTCCCCTTTTATCTTTTCCTTTAAACTGGGGGTGGGCAAAATATGGCCTGTGGGATGGATTCAGCCCACCAAGCCATTCTATCCAGCTCGCGGGGCCCCTAAAAATTTAGAAAATTAATATTCATCTGTCCCTGGTCGCCTGTCAAAGATGACAGGAGCCAGGGGCAGCAGGACCTGGAAGAAGCCACCGGCAGGGTCAAGTGGCTGCAGAAGCAAGGCCCAGCAGCCCTCTCTCCCCCCTCCCTCCGGGCCAGAAGCCCCATGTAGAGCACAGGGTTCTGGCCTGGGCCCCTGGGGCTGTTCCTTTCTTCCTGTGCCGGAGGGAAATTCAGATAAGGAGGGGAGGCAGGGAAGGACTGTGGGCAATCTCCCCAGTCCTCAGGGCTCAGCCAGGTCAGCTGCTGTGGTCCCAGCCTCTAGCTGGGAACCACATGGTGTCAGAGCGGCTAGCATGGGGTGGGGA
>NW_005842457.1:1124246-1165844 GCF_000455745.1 Alligator sinensis | reverse complement strand
GGGCCGCTGAGGTGGGGGGAGAGGGAGCGCGCGCCAGCCACAGGCAGGGAAACTATAAAGCAGCAGCAGGTAGGGGGCGAAGAGGCAGCCACCAGGCATGAGGAGCGCAGCCAGCACTGGTGCACTGGGGCTAGGGCCGGCAGGACCCAGAGTGGGGCAGCAGGAGCGTGGGGCCTGGGCCAGAGGGGACTCTGGAGCTGGGCTGCCTTCCCACTCTCCATGCTGGTGCAGCCCAGCTCCATAGAGCCCCTGCTGGCCAGCACCCTGCACTCCTGCCACCCACTCTAAGTCCTGTGCTCCCACCTGGCTGTTGCTGCACTCCCACTTGCGTACCTGCTTGCTGCCACTGCCCCACACCTGCCACAGCCATTTGCCCACTACTGCCACCAATCCCCTTGACCCCCTGCTGGTTGCTCCAGCACCACATGGTTCCTGGCTGCAGCTCCAGGCTGCCCCTACAATTCTCAGCTGGCTCCATGCAGTGAAGGATGAGCCGGTCCAGCTCCTGCTGTGTCCTGCAGTCTCTGCCATGCAGCTGTGACGTGGTGCTGGAGCAGTGAGTCAGGAGGAGGGATGGGGGAGCAGCAGAAAGGCAATGGTGGCAGGACCAGGAATATGAAGCCGGGGCTTGGAGAAGCGCAGGTGGGAGCTCTGCCTGCCATGGGGAGGTTGTAGGCAAGTCCTCCCCTGCCACACATACTACAACCCACCCCAGCTACCCCCCACCCACACACTCATAGCCCCCTACAAACCCCACCCTCACTCCATATAGGCGCACACACATCCCACATGCCTATCCATCCCCCCACAAACTCCACACACACACCTCCCCACAATATACAAGAGTAAGTCTTCATTTTAAGCTATTGTGCAATCACCTCTGTGTGCACTAAACAAATGCATGTAAATCAGGACAAAAATATATTTTTAAAATAGAATTAATGAATGTTGTAGTACATGTTTGATTTTTAGATTTTTTTTTTTATTTTTTTATAAATTGGTATTTTTTTGGTTTCGAGATGGCAAACCCTTGCTGAAAGGAGTACTTCTGCGGGGGGAAGGGGAAGGACTTCTGGTGACAAAGGTCAAAGGTTAGAGGGTGGGACTTCTGGTCCCAAAATGATGACCGGGGGCAGAGCTACCCTTGCGGCCCTCGACAGCTTGCCAAAACTCGGTAAGTGGCCCTCCACCTGAAATAACTGCCCGCCCCTGCTTTAGACAGACCCTTGACTGAGATGAACAGGGGGTTGAACTACATGCCCTTGGGGATCTGGGACATAAGTTCAATAAACTGATTTAACCTAAATCAGTTAAGTCTGATACTACTTAAGCTGAAGCCATCCAGGTTTATCTTAAACCAATTTTGGACATTTTGAAAGTGGTTTATGTGCACAGAACTTCTGATGTGTTACAGATTTGAGCAGGTTTCTGATCACTTATACTGGTTTATGTGTAATTTCTGTCCCTAGCCCTGAAGACCCTCCCCAACCCTATTACTCTACAATTCCCCCACAGAAATTTCTCTCACCTCTTCCCGGACTTCAAGCAAATGAATACACTCTTGATAGTCAATGTAAATCACCTACCTTTTTATCATGCCTGCCCTTCCTACGTGTTATATCATTCTATAGAAATATTCCATTTGTCGCACCAAGTTTCTGTGATGCTGATTAAGTCATCATTTTGGTTGTATGCTAAGACTTCTAGGTCTTCCTGTTTACTCTCCATAGACTTGGCATTTGTGTACATCTCAGATGTTTGGTGGGTTGTCCTGTTATTTTCCCTCTTGTCTGCTATGATTCTACTAAAATTTCCTACATCCCCACAGTCTAGCCCTTTCACTAGGCACTAGTGACTCATCGGTGGAAAAGTTAAAAAAAAGTCAATGGTCCTCTTCAAACCTACTTTTGAATTGTTCTCATGAGGCTGACAAATCAGTGTCCTATGGCAGGGGTGTCAAACATATTATAGCCCATGGGTCAGATCTAGCCTATGGAATCATATGATCCAGCCCCTGGGTCACTGGACCAAATCCATGTGACAGCACGAGCCCTGGCCCCACATGTCCTGCATACAACACAGAAGGTCAGTCTAGGGCATATGCTACATGTGCTGCCCTGCTGGACCAGCCCTGTGTCCTGGCTCCAGTGCCAGAGCCAGTGTGTAGGACTGGTCCAGCAGGGCATCACTTGCAGGACATGCTCTATGCTACCTCCCTGTGCTGCGCACAGCATGCACAGCCAGTCAAGCCCTGCACGTTGCATGCAGCATGTGCCAGCTCTAGGGCTTGCTGTGCATGCAGCCAGCATGGAGCACAGGCTGTCCGCAGACTACAGTCCTGGGCATGTGAGCTGCATGTAGTACCCCAAACTGCCCCCCGCCTGTGCTGCCTGTAGTGCTGGGTCCAGCCTGTGCACCACAGATAAAATGTGCCCCATGTTTCCCCTCACATGGCATATGCACAGCAAGCTGAGACTGGCACATGATGTGTGCAGCACATGGGTTGGACCCGGCACCATGGGCACTGCACAGGGGGTTGAGTCCTGATCCACCCCCATGAGGCTGGGGCAAGTTTGACACCTCTGTCCTATAGTGTTGCTCTTCTTTCTCAGATGGATCCCAATTCATCCTAGCAGTCTTCCTTCATGGAATACCATATCATGATCAAGGCAAAGTCCTCCCGAGATCATTCATGTGGCCAAGCATTTGCCTCAGTACTTATCATTCCCTGCCTGGACCTTTACCCTCAAAGGGGAGGACTGATAAACAGGGGTGTGCGAAGTGGGCCCTAATCCAAATTTGAAGATTCAATGCTGATTCAGACATAGACACAGCTTATGCTTTTTCTACATACCTCAAGGTACCATTGCGGCTTGTGAACGCTGCAATGGTGGGGCGGATGGAGCATCCCACAGGAGTGTGGGGGGTACCTTCCACATGCTTGGCAGCGAAACCGGAAGTGAACCAGAAGTACTTCCGGTCCACTTCTGGGTCTGCCACGGAATGCGTTGGGGCTGCCCCCCCATGCCCTCCAGCTCTGTGATCAGCCGCAGGGGGACCCCGGGTCCCTCCCCAGACCCAGGAGGCACCAGTCACCAAGCTGGGCAGTGCGGGGGGCCTGGGCGAGCTCCCCGGCAAACCCGGAAGTGCTTCTGGTCCACTTCCGGGTCTGCTGCCGAGCACGCTGGGGAGCCCCACGTGGTCCTGTGGGACACTCCATGCACTCCAGCATCGCAGCATTCATGAGCCACCTGGTACCCAGAGGTATGTAGAAAAAACAGTTAAAGCTGTGTCTATGTCCAAATCATTGAATCTTTCTGAATCTCTCCTAATCGATTCGGAGGGTTCTGATTCAATTCAGAGAGATTAAAGGGTCTCCTGATTCGATTTGGATTTGGTGTTTCAGCCACCGAATTGGGACGAATCTCAACCGAATCGAATCAGGGACCAAAGCTTTGCACAGCCCTGCTGATAAAGCCATTATACCTGTTCACTTCCATCCTTAATAACATCACGCTCTCTTCCAGAGCTTCACAGTCACTTCTAATCTGCTCAAAGTTATACCTGATAGTATCATTAATGCTCATGTGGCTGAGCAGTATGGGGCAGTATCAAGGGCCTGGTAAGCCTCAGTGACCTTTCTGCATTGTCTGAGATTTTGGCTGCAGGCAGAAAGTGTGCCTCTCAAAATGATAGTTCAGGTTGGAAGTGAGATGACTTTGTCCCCCTCAGAAAGGAATCTTCAGACCCTCATTATCAGTCTTCCTTGCCCTCAGGTCAGTGGACAATGACTCTCCCAGCACTGGGGACACGTGGCTATTCTTCCCTGGCCAATACGGTCCACTATTTTTCTGTTTCAGGACTGCATAGAGATTCTTGACCCCTATGCCTCAGAGACTTCAGTGGGCAGGGGTAAACAGCTGAACTCATAAGGGGACCTCGTCTCCCTTAAGAGGGACATTGGAGGTTCTGCCTTCTCCTGCAGTGCTGTGCCAGTCCAAGATTGAATGAGCCAAGTTTATCAACAGGATACATAAAAAAAAAAAATCCATTCTCATATGTTGAGAGACTTCATCCTGCAGATCACTTGCCTGTTTCCTGTGTAACTCCAACAGTAAAACCTGTCATACCATGTGGTACCCTATTTTTGACTTTCAGCAGAGACATGCAGGCCACACTCTCACCAGACAAGTCTCTGGTTAGGAACTTGTAAGCCAGGATTCTTGTCAGGGCTAGAACACTGCAAGTGTATGTAAAAGAGCTAGTGGCAGTGTTAGCAGCTTGCCATTTTCCACCCATCACAGATTCTTTTCTCTGGGGCACTTGTAACAGTAGGAAAAAAACCCTGCATCCCTGCCCTCCCCTATTGGTGAACTCGTCTAGCTAACTTGCTGCCTCAGGTGACTTAGTCTCTCTAGCCATGTGACTGGTTAATGTGCCTGCTACACAGATATGCATAACTTAGGATCCTTGCGTTAGGGTTCCCTCAGATAAATTTCAGTTTCTTTTACATTGCAATTTAGCCTAAGGGGGAATTGCTTCCTTTAAAAAAAAAAAAAGAGAATCCTTATCTTACAGACTTTGAAAGCAAATTGTCTTCATCAAGTAGGTGAAAAGACCTGACTTGAAATCTCCAAAATGAGGAATGAGCTCTGTCTTGCTTCCAATAGTGAAAAGAGGCAACTGAGGGTGGGTTAGAGTCATTCTGCCATTTATGGCCTTGCACAAGGCAGAAAACCCCAGTATCTGTGAAGGGCACAAGTGTAGCCTTCATAGATACTGGATGCATCGACACATGCATTAAGACACTTTTCCTAACGCACATTAAATTTAGTACCTCCAATGTGAGGTACTGAAAAAATGTGCATGAAACTACCTTAATTAAAGTAATGAATGGGCATGTTTTTTAAGTGATGCTTAATGCGCAGTAGCCTATTTTACTCTGCATTAGTGTAATAGCACATTTTTTATGTGATGTTTTAACGCACAGTAACATAGGCTACTGCACATTAAAGCACACATGTAGAAGTGCCCACGGCTATTCAAAATATCTGACCTGTGTATAATAAAGCATATGTACACCTGGAGTGGGAACCATACTGACACAATCAAAGAACACATGTCCTTTCAGTTACAGCACATGGTCTACAACTCTGAGCACATGGTCATATTCCAGGGAGAGCTCTTGCCCTGCAAGTTGTTAGGAGTGGTAAGACACTACTTTTAAACTCTGCCCTTGTACCAGATAACTGCAGCATGGGACAACATCTAGGTCTAATACGGAAGAGCAGCATAACAGATACCTGTTTAGAAATATTATATGTCAGTCAAGATCTAGATCTGTTGTAGAACAAACTAACCCCTATTCATGTTCTCCTGTAAAAAATGCTTTAAGAGCTAAGCAAGATGATTCACATCCTAAGCAGTTCTGCAAACGAGGGAAACACAAGGGAGTAGCAGATCTTTAACTGACAAAGTACAGAGTACAAACATGCAGTGAACATGAATGAGACCACAAACCTGTTTGAAGGTGAATGGTTTCACCAAAATAACAATACATTTATTTAAAGCAGCTCAAATAAGAATGTAACACAGGCACATAAAAACATACAAGGTTTCTGCAAGGCAGAAATTAGGATTTTTCAAGAGAACAATAAATACTTCCAATGTTGAAATAACTCAAGAATGTCACACAAGAAACCATAATTTGATTTGATAAATATAAATATATTCTTGCTACTAGCATCAATACAGTCTTTCTTCCAATATCTCCTAGGCTTCTTATTTATTTTGTACTCTAGGGCAAAAGTACTCTCATTGTAAACGCCCCCCCCCCCCCCCCTACAGTCATCTACACCCCCCCCCCCCCCCCCCCATAGGCTTGCTATATGCCACCTTTGGGAATCATGTCCATCACTACTCTACTTAACTAAATATTAATCTTCCCTCAATCTGTACAGTATTCCCTCTAATCCAAGAAGCTTTTTCTCGGCAACTTCTTACATAGCATCTTTCTGTCATTCTGCTGCTGTGCCGTTTACTCTCCAGTTACTTTCAAATGTCAAGTAAAAACAACTGCCTCTAATGTTGTCTGTACAATGAATGTCACCAAGGAGTGTACAATCTTGCCACACATGAGATTTACTAAGACACAACAACAGTACTACTTACAGAACACTTCAAAGGTCCATTTATTATAGGAAAATGACACTTTTTGGGGATCTCCACCATATCCCTTAATTTTCTTGTCTGCTTCTGTTATTATTTAATTTTAATGACATGAAGTGATTACCACATGAAACCCTGAAAGCTCACATTAATTCCTTCAAAAATATCTCAGAGTCTGTGACTTTGTTCCCTACTATGATCCCTTAGACCACATAAAGATTTTGGCCTGCTAAACTGATGCATATTAAGGCATCTATGGTAGCCAGATCCAAAGGCTTAGCTCCCAGATAGATCTCACTGCAACAGAAATCCTACTGGCTTCCCTGACGAAGACAGGTAAATATGCTCATCTTTTGGCAGAACATACTATATAACACTTCAGGACTAAGATACTAGTCCTCATTATGGGCTATGGAAACATATGAAAACAGCATGGGGGATGGGGAAACTTTTACCTAGATAGACAGTATTTATGCCAACTAACATTTAACTGCTTAAATAGCCCTATTAATATTCCTAAATATGTATTCAAATTATTTTAAATAGACATGTAATTGAGACACTTGAGTGGAACAAGCATGCACATGTCACAGGGTTGCCAAGATAATTTCTTGCTGTCTGGAGCAGAAAAATAATTACTAGGTCTAAATTAACTGTTCTTCATACTCATTTTTCAAATTCTTCATTTTACTTCACAATATGTATGTTCTATAATGAGGTGAGGTCCCGCAGTATGTTGGACACTGCCCCTCCTTGGGTTGTATAACCCAGGGGTGCATAACAAAGAGGTAATTGACTGCAAACTGAGTGAGGGTTTAATGAAGCACATGCTTGACTCTAGAAAAGTAGCGTGTTTGTTTTCTCAACTTATCACATGAAAATCGCTGAAAATGGTGTCTACATTTTCAAGGCCCTGCACTATTATTTAAATGTTGTACCTTACAAAGAAAATTCATTTACAGAATGCAACATGTGCAAACAACACACCTTTCATTGGCACAAACCACAAAGAACAGGGATGACAAAATGCACAATGACTGCAAACCACTGCTTATTAGGCAAAAATATCCATCCTTTCATTCTGACATCTGCACCAGTGTAAGTGTTTTATTTAGACTCACTGGTGCTTTGCATTATTGATCGTGACCACATCCCACTATCCCTGCATCAAAATTACCTACAGTTTTAAATAAGAAGGAAGACAGATTCTTGGGAAATCTTTCTAAAACTACAGTAAAACAAGATTAAGTAAAACTTCATTTTATTCACTAGCACTTTACCTCCTGATAGAATCATAGAAGTAGGGTCGGAAGGGACCTTGTAGATCTTCAGGTCCGACCCCCTGCCTGGGCAGGAAGAAAAAACTGGGCTCAAATGCCCCCAGCCAGGTAGGCATCAAGCTGCTTCTTAAAGGCCCCCAGGGTAGGAGCCAGCACCACTTCCCTTGGAAGTCGGTTCCAGATCCTAGCCGCCCTAACTGTGAAGTAGTTCCTACAGATGTCTAATCTAAACCTACTCTCCAACAACTTGTGGCCGTTATTCCTTGTTATCCCGGGTGGTGCTAAGGGAAACAAGGTCTCCCCCAAACCCTTCTGGTCCCCCCTAGTGAGTTTATAGACGGTCACAAGGTCCCCCCTCAGCCTTCTCTTGTGAAGGCTGAACAGGGTCAGGTCCCGTAGCCTCTCGTTGTAGGGTCTGCCCCGCTGTCCCCGGATCATGCGGGTGGCCCTCCTCTGGACTCTCTCAATGTTGTCCACATCCCTCTTGAAGTGGGGTGCCCAGAACTGGACACAGTACTCCAGCTGCAGCCTGACCAGTGTCGCGTAGAGGGG
This sequence comes from Alligator sinensis, assembly GCF_000455745.1. NCBI lineage: Eukaryota > Metazoa > Chordata > Crocodylia > Alligatoridae > Alligator > Alligator sinensis. The sequence goes on along the minus strand of NW_005842457.1, from coordinate 1,157,844 downwards.
GAGGATCCCCTCCTTGGACCTACCTGAGATGCACCTGTGGATACACGATACTGTCCGGTTAGCCCTGTCGACTGTGACCTTGCATTGTGAGCCCGTGTTCATCTTGGAGTCAATAATGACTCCAAGATCCCTTTCTGCCTCTGTGCTCTCAAGAAGGGAGTTTCCCATCTTATAAGTGTGCTGCTGGTTACTACTGCTCAAGTGCAGCACCCTGATAGTTACTGCACAGATAGCTAATGTAAGGAAACACTGTTCTGGGTGTTTTTTTCCTGTAGAAGACATACCACTAAATGAAGATACAATCCCTGCCTAGAGAAATTTACAATTTGAAACAAATCAGGTTGGAAGGAGGAAGGGGAGCAAACCCACATACCTGGAGGGTACTGATAATAATTTAGAACGTCAGTCAGTCTGTCTGTCTCTCAATACATACACATATGTGGGGGGGAGGGGGTGCGCACACAAGTATGCACCTATTTTTAAAAATGAGATGGTGAATGCAAATTACTGAAGTGAGTTCACATCTGTTAGGCTAAATGAAGAGGTAGATTCTGTTTAAAAAGGATGTGAACAGGGGGAGGGGAGAACCTCTGAAAACAGGAGGGTAGATGGGAAGAAAACAAGATGAGAGGCAGAGAAGTAAACTAAGATAGGGGAATCTAATCATTGTGTTGGTTTTTAGTCAATTCATATTGGTGGGTTTTTGGACACTAATGTAAAACTGATCAGTGTTTATTTCTTTTGAAGGAAGTAGCTTTTATTTTTATTATGATTATGATTATTACACATTTGCAAGGACAAGTAATTCTTTTCCAAAGTACAACAATATCAAATTTTGAAACTACTGACTTACAGTCTCCTGCGGAAATTTGTCTGCTGAAATTCAAAATGTAATTTTTACTAGGAACATTTCAATAATTCACACTTTCCCACAGAGTGAGCATTGTCAATATATTAATTTATTTTTACCTTGAGAAGGTATGTAGGAATATTGCTGAAATCCACTGGCAACTTCAAAAGAAAGCGAGCTGAAAATTCACCAGTCTGTGGAGAAAGGAACAAAAAATAATGAGGCCTATAGCAAAAGTGATCTCTCTGTGTAATGTCTATAGCAGACAGGGTCACAGGCTGACCTGATTCAGGCTGAAAAATTAGGAAAGTAATGTCTTTTAACAATTTAGAGAGAAAAAGATGAGGGAGAAGAGTTAAGCAATGGCTTTCAGTGGTGATTATTAAAGCTAAAAAATATTAATTTGCAGCATTCACAACAAGCAATATGACAAAGTGTATCAAGTCTATAAGGGCACTGAGGCAGGGGATGGTTGTGACAAAATAATTAGTATTCTATATAGTGGTATCACCCACACATCCTCTTCAATACGAGAGGCCAATTACATTTGGTAAAATACAAATATATAAGTATACAGTCTGTGCCCTGATACATTCCCAATATAATTAGATTTTCAAGAGAAAACTCCCATTTGGACACCTAAATGAAGTGACCAGATTTTCATAAGTGCCTAGCACACAGCATCTCCCACTGACAAGGATTAAAATAAATCGCAACAATCCATTCATATGCCTGTAAAGTACCTGAGCACTGTCACTGGGAAGAACTGCGTTAATTAACTAAAAAAACTTGCAGCAAGGCTAAACTTGTCAACATTGTTCATCTTTTTGTTACAGTAAAACAAAAGTTCAAAAGGCATGTGTATCTCTTAGGACAGTAGTAATATCAATGTATTTTCCTTCTAACAAATTAAATGCACAGAAATTATTTTTTAAAAACAATTGAAGAGACTTGTTAAAAATAGATGTAATAAGGTATTTTTTTCAATAGGCGTGTACTGCAGAAATCTCTATTTTCAGAGTTTTAAACATACAACTTGAAAATAACTCCTTTGGGCATTAATCTGAGCAAATATATAAGATCTTTTGACAAAATGTATTTCAACATTTATAAGGTTTGCTAGTGAAAAATGTAATAGTTTGAATATCTTACTCCCTTCCTCAGTCAAAGATCAGCTTATTTCTTAAGTGGCATTTTTCATATTGCTAGTTTCCCTGAACGTAGAACTAAGAAAAAGGATAAGACTACAATGATGCTTCATTGAAGAAAGGGAGTTGTAGAACTGGTATGTAAAAGTTAATTACCTTTTTACAACATAAGAATGCATACAAATCAGTTGTTATTGTTGCACAGATATAAAATGCTGCCTTTCAGTCATCGTAGTTTGAACTGCATTTTTACTGTTCAACTATTTTAGGCCATAAATTTTATTTGGCTACATTTCATCAGAAATGAAAGCTTCACTCTGAAATGGGCAAAGGATTCCAGCTAATACATGGGTTTCACGCCAAACTCTGGAGTGCTAGAGTTATGGTTTGAATTTGGAGGATGTACTCGGCCTTAGTGAGGCCGCAGCTGGAGTACTGCGTCCAGTTTTGGGCTCCACAATTCAAAAAGGATGTGGAGAAGCTTGAGAGAGTCCAGAGAAGAGCCACGCGCATGATCAGAGGTCAGGGAAGCAGACCCTACGATGACAGGCTGAGACCCATGGGGCTCTTTAGCCTGGAAAAGCGCAGGCTCAGGGGTGATCTGATGGCCACCTATAAGTTGATCAGGGGTGACCACCAGTATCTGGGGGAACGTTTATTCACCAGAGCGCCCCAAGGGATGACGACTAGGTCGAATGGTCATAAACTACTACAAGACCGTTTCAGGCTGGACATAAGGATAAATTTCTTTACTGTCTGAGCCCCCAAGGTCTGAAACAGCCTGCCACCGGAGGTGGTTCAAGCACCTACATTGAACACCTTCAAGAGCAAACTGGATGCTTATCTTGCTGGGATCCTATGACCCCAGCTGACTTCCTGCCCTTTGGGCAGGGGGCTGGACTCGATGATCTTCCGAGGTCCCTTCCAGCCCTAATGTCTATGAAATCTATGACATATTTCATGAGTAGCAAAATGGAGTTCTCTCCTTGTGAAGGGATTCCTACTCCCTTTCATTTTAGTAAACCTTCTCTACATTTCTAGATAGCCTATACCACTGATAAAAAAGAACCATTTGAGCAAAACTGTATTTCCATTGGTTTTGATGACTGAATGATTCAGTAAACAGTTAATAAATGTGTCCCAAACTTTAGGATGAATTTCTGTGAGTAAAGGCCTTGTAAGGGCAGCTGCAATGTGCCAAATGAGTTTTAACAAATAAGGGGAAGAGATTCATTAATTCTCTGATTCTTTTGGTTTGCTCTCCTTAATTAGCAAAATTGGACAGACTTAGCAGGTGAAAATCAGAGCTGAGGAATGAATAGAAGATGAAAGAAGAGCATTTACATTATTGCAAAAAAAGCTAGAGGATTTTCTATAATGCATGTTCAGATTGACATAAATTATAACACCTAAAGGGTTGCTTTACAACTGTTGCCTGCTGAAAAGTTGCCAAACTGTCCCTAACACATGGCTGTTTTTTATACATAGAGTGTATACAAAGGAAATGGAACGGATTTCCTCTCCATTTCATATACTTCCTTAAAACAAGGCCTTATCCACCTGGTTATGAAAAGACTAAGTTTGTTCTTTTAAAAGGAAATACATTGAAACTTGCCATTTGATATAATTAAAGCAAAATATTTCGATTAAATATTAAATATTAATTTTCTATAGTTAGAACACAAAAATCAGGATAGATTGAGGTAACAAATACGTGTTCAGTTTTAACTGTTTTATTTTATATGTGCATTACAGTATATTTAATTGTTCTATTACATACTGTCTTCCAAGTTCAATATTTTTTTGTATAACCAACAGGGGGTCAAATTTATGGCTGTGTGAACATTTAGTGTGAAATTTGGTTGCCACTTTAGTCTGGCACTAAAATGGCTCTTTGCATCTAAAATGTGATCGAAGTGTTTAAAAAAAAATTGGACAGGTAAAAAGCTAAATTAAAAGGGGAAAAAAGAGAAGAAGTGAAATTATTGTAAGCAAGAAAAGTATAATAAGAAGTATAAATAAGAACGGGCATGTGTCGAAGCACATAAATAATATATTCTCTTTGAAAAGAAATGTGGGCGTTTTTGTATGCAGGTAGGTGCAGATACAGTAACTCCAAAATATGCATAGAGCTTTGAACATCTAGTGGGGAAGAATGTGTATAAATATGTTAACCCTTGTAATCTGCCATTCTCCGAGGGACATCGGTTATCAGCGTAGAATGAAGGAAAATGTACAGCTGGCAACATTTCTGTTGTAATTATCCTTTTTAGCATTTCTGTAACTTATGTTCAAATAATTTTCCTCCAAACTTGGCAAGGCAGATTCTCCAAATTGAGAAATAGCTTTCCTTTCTCCTGATCAACTTCTTCCTTAAACTACTTCTTAAAACCAATTACTTCCAAAAAGCCTTTGCAAAATAAATGACTATAGGACTAACCTAATGTCCAGTGATATCTACTGTGGTATTTACAAAGCTGTCAATATAAGCTGGATGGGACAATAAAATAAATCATTTACCTCCTTTTTTGGGAAAAGCTAGACAGATGACTGGCTGTGCCCTAAATTAAGGAAGACTCTCACCTTTTCTTTTCAGCTGTTTATAATTTCCCCAATTTTGAACCATATGAATTGACAACTTCCATGCTAGAAGTTAGCCTCAGTTCTGTAGGATCATAGGAAAGTAGGGCTGGAAGGTCATCTAGCCCAGCCCCCTGTTCAAGGCAGAATCATCCCCAATTAAAACAGCTAACCTGCTATTGAAAATTTCCAAAGGTGGAGATTCCATTACTTTTCTAAGTAAACCATTCCAATGCTTGACCACTCTCATAGAGTAAAAAAATTCCCCTTCATATCCAACCTAAATTTTCCATGCTGCTGCTTAAAGCCATTGCTCCCAGTCCTGTTCCCTGCAGCCACAGTGAAAAGCTCATCTCCATCCTCTCTATAATCGTCCTTCAGGTATTTGAAGAATGTTATCAAGTCCCCCCTCACTCTTCTCTTCTCCAGACTAAGTAACCCTAGTTCTTTCAGCATTCCTCATAAATCTTGTGTCCCAGGCCTCAGATAATTTTTGTTGCTGTGTGCTCGACTCTTTCCAAACTGTCCACATTTTTCTTGAAATGTGGGGCCTAAAACTGGACACAGTACTTCAGGTGAGGTCTTACAAATGCCAAATAGAGCAGAAGAATCACTTCCCTTGATTTGCAAGTGACACTCCTGTTAATACAGCCCAGGATGCTGTTGTCTCCTACTCTGTTTGTGGTTCACCATAAGCCCCAGGTCCTTCTCTGAAGTACTGTAACCTAGCCAGTCATTCCTCAGTCTGTATTTGTGGGTGCAGTTATTCCATCCTGAGTACAGGACTTTGCCCTTACCTTTGTTGAATCTCATCTCATTTATTGCGAACCATTTCTCCAGTCTATTTAGGTCACTCTGGATCCTAGCTCTACCCTCTGGAGTTAATTTTTAATGTTTTACTAAAATGGGCTCAGCATTTTCCAAGAATTAAATAAAGGAAAAATGCATTGTTTTGCCATCTCTCACAATTCTTGCTGCCATTTCACTGGGAAGTTTTAACACCTCTAGATTTTGGAAACAGTTGGTATCCCTTGAGTCTTACAAAATGGAATGAGTCATCAAACTCTTCATACTGACAGACCTCTCTATTCCTTTGGCTGGCAGCCTGTATGATATCTTGAACTTCAACCTTGTGACTCTCTCAGAGGCCTACGATTGTCTGTGGGGCTGCTCTGGCAGCCACCAAGCTTTCTTTGATGACCTCCCTTAGCTCTTCCCCAATGTCCTATGGTACATATACAGGAAAGGGAGTCACCCTGTCTTACAGTAGAAAATTATACTTGGCAAACAAGACCTGATCATCTGCCAGCCAGAGATGGGACAAAGCCAAAGAATATGCTTTGTGCCTGAAAATGCCCTTGTGCCTTTTGTTCAACTCAACTTCTCCTGCACTCCTGCAACTACTGAAGAACCTGGGTTCGCAGGTGGGGGCGGGGGTGGAATCAACATTTTTCATTGTCATTAGAGTTAATTTTTCTGTTACTTCCAGTCTTTGGTATCTGGAGCCTAGATAGAGAGAGATGCCATCAGAGAACCTGCTAGCCTCCCTTTCCTGGAGCTATGAAAATCTGCTAAAGGATCATGGCAATGGTAATCCCCAGAAGGCCCAGTAAAATATAATAAATGGAGATCTAACAGGGTTACAGATGAATTCCCATTGGCATTAATAATTTTGTTATGTAGGTGCTTTGGGAAAGGGCTGTTGCTCTCATAAGATAAAGAAGGGTCTTTTCTTATCAATAAGGGAAAGAACATCATAAATGACATCCCCTATCCCAAACCACTGAACCTAAATTACCATATTCTCTGGCATACCACATGTCCCCCCCAGCAAATAAAACACACACCTTTGTTTTTGAAGATTGAATGCAGAAAAAAAGATGTTTCCAAAACTATGTGACATAGCGTAAGAACTCCTGGAAACACCAAGTGTCCAGGAAGTGCGGTAGCCCAGGAGACAGTCTGGGAGAGGCAGCAGGAACTTCCTGGTATGGCTGCCTCACCTAGACTGTCCCCAGGGATGCCACGTTCCTGGACATTCTGTGTTTCCAGAAAGACTTACTCTGTATCACACAAGGGTAAGCCCCAGATTCTTAAGGGCTGTACAAAAAGTATTACTTCTTTATTCCAAGTAGTTCTTTATTCAAATTCTTGTAAAGAAAGCCCTGTTTCCATACCACAAGCCTCATCAAGATACCACCAACAGCATACTTTGCTGCTTCAGGCAAAAGTTACAGTGCTCAGCTAATTGCTATGTTATAAGAGGGTCAACATAGGACTCCATCATTTGAGCTTGCTAAACCAGATACAAGCAGATGAGATCTTGGCAGCTGCATGGCATGCAGAGTGTCTCCAGGTTTGCTTCTATTCCAGAAAAGAAAAATCACCTTCCCCACTTAGACACACAGCCCCACTTTGCAGTTCTGATTTTTTGCAGGAAAGATATTTATGGTATGTGAACATATATGGTAAGTTTCTTTGGGGGTATTTTTTGGGTGGGGGGGGTGAGGGCAGCTGGGGAAGGACGGGGAGTTCCTCAACTCCCTCCTACAGAGTATTCTAACCTCATATGTTCACAGAGAAATCTGAACATTTCACTGGAGTTTTTCAAGATGCATCTAGGATCCGGATTCTTCTGACCTAAATGTATTGTATTATATTTGGAATAAACTATATTTCAATTTACATAATGGCAAGGGACGGAAATTACACACAAACTGGTTTAAGTGATCAGACACTGGTTTAAACCTGTAACAGAACAGTTCAATGGACGGAAGTCAGTTTCAAAATGGCCGAAACTGGTTTAAGATAAACCTGGCTGAATGTAGTATTAGACTTAACTGACTGAGGTCAAACCAGTTTATGGAACTTCTCTCCCACAACCTTTCCTGGTTCAAGTTAAATCAAGAGTCCCCCAACATCCCAGCACGCTTTGCACCCAAGGGCTAGGCTATGCTGTAGGCCAGAGCAAAGGTGGAGGTGTAGCCAAACACTGGCCCAGCATGGCCCCCTGAGGCGGAGGGGGCAGGGAGGGGGTTCATTTGCCCCTCCTTCCCCTCTTCCACTGGGGGGGACCACAGCCAAGGCCTGCTTGGCCGGGGCAGAGCAGCCTCTCCCAGGCATTTCTCCCCTGCACCCTCATTGCTCAAGCAGTAGGGGGTATGGCCAGATGCTGGTCTGCGGCGGGGAGGGGGGGGGGGACCCCCCCCCCCCCTGCCAGTCCAGTGACAGGGAAGTGGGCATGGTGAGACGCCAGGCCGGCATGGCCGCCTGAAGCAAAGGGGGCAGGGAGGGATTTTATTCCTGCCTCCCTCCCCTCTCCCACCGGGGGACAGCAGCCGGGGTCTGCCAGCCCTGGCCACCGCCTCTCCTGCTCTCCCCTGCGCAGGGGCTGCTGCACCCCGGCCAGGCAGACCCCGGCTGGGGTTCCCTGGGGGGAAAGGGGAGTGAGGGGGAGAAATAAACCCCCTCTCTGCCCTCTTTGCCTCAGGGGGCCATGCTGGCTGGCATCTGGCCATGCCCCGTCCCTGCTGCTGGACCTGCAAAGGATTGAGTGGGGGGGGAGACCCTGACATAGGCAGCAACCCCTGTCATGGTGTCCCAGGGACTGAAAGCCTCTTCCCAGTGGGAGGGCTGCGCTTCAGCAGTGGCACTACGGGAGGGTTGGGGGAGCTATGGCCACCCCAAAATTTGCCTTAGCCCCTGTAGCCACCTTTCCAGCATGGCCATCACTTGACCTGTGCAAGGCAGCTGCGGCAGCCTGTGCCTGTCCCACTCCAGCCTGCAATGCAGCCCCCACACTGGAAAGAGGCTTGCACTCCCCAGGACACTGTGACAGGGGCTGCTGCCGCTGTCAGAGTGCCCCCCGCCACCTTTGCCACTGGCTGGCATGGTCCTGCCATCCACCCGCCTCAGCCGGGGCTAAGCTGGGCTGGCCTGTGGGTGCTGCTGAGAGCAGGCACAGAGGGACTGGGTCAGGCTGTGGGGGCAGGGCCCTTCACAGCCAGCTGTGGTTTGGGCTGGGGCCACAGGACCTATGTACCCAGTTTGCTTCCAGCTCCCCATGCCCAGGCTGGGCTGGGCTGTCAGAGCCGCTGAAACAGGCTGGGCTCTCCCCTTCCTCTTCCCCCCGCCCTCACCCTGGTCTGTACTTAGCCCATAAGTTCCCTTCTTTATAGACCACATTTTTCTCTACATGCTCATTAGCAGTATGCACATTTCAAAATTCCTATGTTTTTATCTGAGTTATAATAAACACATTCAGAAGTTATTTGCAATTTTAAAAAATAATTTTTTCACCTTTCCATAACTCATAAGTGATTGACAAGATTTGTCTCAAGATTTATTTTAGCTAAAAATAATTAAAAAAAAAAATTGCCTCAAGACACATGAAGTGTCAGCTCCCCAGGCAAATTCTTTAAATGGGGCTTAATCCATCAGCTGCCAAACTTAGATGGAAGGTTCCCATGAGCTAAGATGGGAAATGTATAAGAGAAAGAAAGGGGGTCATAAACCTTGGTGTTTTCAACCCTGATAGCAGTTTTTGTCATTGCCAAAAACGATGATAATGTGCGACTATAAGTATGCAAACTAAAAAGGTTAAAAACACAGAGAATACTTTCCACATGTCCACATGTAATATTTCAGCAGGTGTTCAAAGGTGACATGGATTACTTTCTGTAACATGCTTTGCTGTCAACAATTGTGGATGGAATTCTGCACCTTTCATCTTTGCCTTTTTTTTTTTTTTTTAAAGAAGGGATATAACCAAACCAGATCAGTAATCTGATTTACAAAAGCAGAGTGCACTAATGACACCAAGAATATTTGGGTGGGATCATATTAGGAGAGACAGACATGTTTTTAAAAAAAGGTTTAGGGGCTGTCGGTTCGTCCATATTGTCCTTTAATCAATTATTTCTATGCTACCAACAATGCAGTTCAGATACTGAAACTGAAGCCAAGGCTCAGCAGATATGGATGTTGAAAGGTTTTGAATATTCAAGCTATGTTCCCATTAGAAGACCATATATACATACCTTTATAAGCAAAATGCTTCCAAGGGAATGCAACTATACCAGCCAAAAAGCACAGCTTTGCCAGTACAACTGCATTTATACTAAGTGTTTTTGCTGGCATAGCAATGTCAGTACAAAACACACCCATAACCAACATAACTATGCCAGAAAAAGCCTTCTTAGGCAGACAGAGCCACAGTTTGGAAGGGTGGGAAAGAACATGATTCTCACAGCTCACCACCGGCTTATCTATAAATCTAGTGCACTGACATCTACTCTGAAGACAGTTGCTCACCTGGAAATCAAGTTCAGGTGAGGTAATGGAACAGAAGCAATGAACAAAGGAGGGAGTGGAGAGTGCAGAGGGTGAGATGGAGAGAAACAGGACTTTTTGCACTGTGAACACAGTATATGAATACATCACAAATAGGGTTATTTTCCAAGGTAATGTTGAGAATTACTATGGCAAAAGAATCCCTCCAGCAATATTTTATATTGCTTTCATCAGAAGTATTGTTAATAGCTTACCCAGTTGTTTTTTTTGCCAGCATAGATTTCCATGTTTTCTCCATACTGCGGTTCTTCAAGTAAAGTCTGATATTCAAACATGAGGCGAGAGCTCTCACGCAATCGGCCACATTGGAACTGGTGATACTGCTGCACAAGCTCTTTCACAACAAGCAGGAGGCACTCAGGGTTTGAAGGATTCCACGAGGCTAAATTCTGGTGAATTAGAAAACAAAAAAAAGGCAGATTAGTTTACAGAAACAGAAAGGGAGATGAGTTGTCCTGCTGGCAAATTAATATGAAGGGCTTGTCTATATGGGGAACCTGTTGTGAAACTAAGCTAAGATGTAAATTTAAACTGCACAATATACTCTACTTATTGAAAGTGGATTAAGCTAAAGAGTAAAAAGGCATAGCTCTATGCTAGCCATCAAAACTATGACAGCAATGTGCAATAAGACAAGAAACACAGAGCTAGTATGGAATTGATATCGTGTCTTATTTTTCAACACAGGAAAGACCTAATGAACACCTGAGCTGCATCTGAGTACCTGAAGCCTTTCAACTGACAGAACCAAATTCATCTAAAAAATTCATAAAAATAAACTCAGGTAAACACAGTCCTGCAGTGAATCTAAAGAAAATTTAAAAGTACTTAATACTAGCACAAATGACTGCATCCAATTGATGATAACTCTGGAAAGCAAACACCTTTTTTTCATTCAAAGAACAACATCTACAGGAGCAAGACACGGTTCCTTTCCACTGTCTCAACCATGAGTCCAAGGGTTTGTCTTCACTTCAGAATTAAGTTATAACTTTAGCCATATCTCCAACTTAAATCCCATCTAAGAGGTATAGCAGGGCAGCTTTGTGCCCTAGACTGCCACAGTGCACTGGGCAATGCCAGCTGCTGTAGTCCAATGGCAGCAGGAGCTATTTTTGAGCACCCCCTCACCCCTTTTAGTTACACTACTGTCCCAGCCCCTTAATTAGACTGTAGTGGTAACTCAAGTTGGCTAACATTAGAAACAGAAACTATAGCTCAAATTGGCTGAATTCAAGAGCTACTCAACATGCTCATTCTGTGCTATGCATCCAATCTTTCTTAAGTGGTGCTCAAACCTTTTGCTCAGCAAGTAAGATGGGTAGTGCCTGGCAGGTCTGTGGGCTGGATTTGGCCAGTGGTTCTGATCCAGCACCCAGGCCCCATCCAATTGTGTGGAAGGGGCTGGAGGGAACAGCCTGGCCTCGACCCAGGCCACAGAGAAAGGGGGCTTGATGCAGTCCTGAGGGTCAGGTGGCAGCATGGTCTAGCCTGATCAAGCCATGGGGAGGAGGGGGCATGGTCCAGCCCCGATCCAGCTGCAGGGGCTGGGAGGTTTGGAAATTTGGCAGGGGGGAGGATGGCAATATTAATTGCCACCGGCCCCTACCACCAAGTTTCCTGACCTGTGGAGAGCCCCATGGGCCAGATGTGATGGCTCTGCAGGCTGGAGGTTGCATTCCTCTGTTCTTAAGTGTTTGCCCTGTGGTTACTTTCACTTAAGCTAGTCTATGGCTATTATTCTAATGCACACACATATGTTTTTGGGGTTGACATTATACTCCTATTTGTGACCTACCTTGCTGAGTTTATTCTGTGGTAAAAACTACAGCTCCCTTGTCTCTCATGATTTTGTAGGATAATTAATCCACATTAAAATTAATGTCCCTAACACCCAAGTTAGGTGTTACGTTTTAAATTTAAAATGTCATAAGATAATATACCATATCATTCTACTGGGGGATGGGGGGGGAGGACAACTCCGTTCAAAATATTTTCTTAAATATTATACTTATTCTTGATATAGAAATATTAAACATACTATAACCAAAAGACATTTTAACCATATACATTCTAAATGCGTGAATAGAAAGCATTGCCATTTTTAATGTTCAAACAATAATGTTCAAATTTGCAGAACAAATTATTTTTAGTATATAACTGAACAAAAACTAAACAAGAAGAGAAAAAAAAAGTTTTTATAATACAGACAGTGTACGTTCTGAATTCAAATACAAGAAGAGGTGATTTTTTACCCAGATTTTCATAACATGTTGGTCCCAGAGCCTGTGTAATGCACTTATTTTTTTACTCAGGACAGTAAAAATACTAAGATAAAGAACCCAAACATTAAAAAAAATACAGAAGCTAAATCAAGATCTGCAAATTAAACAGGACAGACATGCATCACATTTTTATCCTACCCTTCTGGAAAGGGTGAGCTGCATAGTCTACGCACATAAGTTTCAGAGTCCTTCCAGCCCATGCAGCAACCAGCAAAATCCAGATGCATGGGTAATACAGCAGAACATAGGCATAGCTATACCTATATCATTCTGAGCCAGTGACTGTCAAATGTCTTTCTGAACACCTCCAGTGATGAGGAGTCCACAGCTTCCCTACTCAGCCTATTCCACTGCCTTACTTTCCTAATAGTGAAGATTTTTTTCCTGATATCCAGTCTAAACCTACTTCATTGCAACTTCAAGCCACTGGTCCCCATCCTAATCTGAAATGAGAGAAAACATGTTTTCTCTCTTCTTTATAGCAGCCCTTCAGATATTGGAAGACTACTATCATGTCCTCTCTGAAGTGCCTTTTCCACAATTGAACATGCATAGCTCCTTCAGCGTCTCCTTGTATGACTTGCTTTGCAAGGCCTTGGCCATCTTTGTTGCTTGCCTCTAGGTCCTCTCCAGCTTCTCCACATTTAAAATGTGGAGCCTAAAATAGCATGCAATAGTCTCGATGAGGCCTAACCAATGCTGAGTAAACAGGCATTATCACCTCTAATGCTTTTATTGATGCATCCCAAAATAGCATTTGCCTTTTGTGCAGCTGCATCACACTGCAGACTCACACTGAGTCTGTGATTCATCAAGACTCCTAGATCCTTTTCCATCATGCTGCCATCCAGCCAGGTGTCACCCATTTTGTATTTTCATGTTTTATTATTCTTTCCAAGCATTCTTGTAGCATTTGTGGCTACAATTCTTGTAGCATTTGTGGCACCTTGTGTTTGTCAGTATTGAACTTCATCCTGTTAGCTCCAGCCCAGCTTTCCAATCTGTCCAAATCCTTCTGAATTGTGCTTGCATTCTTCACCATGTTCACAATCCTTCCCAGTTTTGTGCTGTCTGCAAACTTGCTCAAGAAGTTTTCTATGCTAGCATCCAAATCATTATTAAATGCATTGAACAGCACCAGGACCAGGGTAGACCCCCATGGGACTATTTGAAACCTCCGCTGACATGGATCCATTTGCAATTACCTTTTGCTTGTGGCTATTGAGCCAGTTGTCTAACCACCCTACAGCAGTTTTGTCCAGCTCACATTTCTCAATTTATTTATGAGAAGGTCACGTGGGATTTTGTCAAAAGCACTGCTGAAGTCCAGAGACACTACATCCACAGCATTTCCTTCATCTACCCAGGTTACTGTGCCAAAAAAGGCGATCAAGTTTGAGAGACAATTTGCTCTTAGTAAATCCATGCTGGCTGCTTGGGATTAACCTTTCCTCCTCCAGATGTTTGCAAACAGACTTCCTTAGGCTATGCTCCAGTAACTTCCTGGGCATTAAGGTAAGGCCTGTAGTTTCCTGGGTCTTACTTTTTGCATTTTTAAGAAGGTCACTATGCTGGCACTCTTCCAGTCCTATGGTACCTTGCCTGTCTCCCATAACTTCATTAATATCATTGCCAAAGGACACAAATTCTCCTCTGCCAGTTCCATCAACCCCTGAGATGAAGTTCAACAGGCCCAGCTGACTTGAATTCATTCAGATGCATCAAAAGCTCTCTTAACAGTCTCTTTTCTTATTTCATTCCTCAGCTTGTTTCTTTCTTTATCCAAATAATCTTTATTAGGTGTTTGGCTGCAGCTTAATTTTTGTGTGTGAAGACTGAGGCAAACTACCTGTTGAGTAGCTCTGCCTTTCAAAAGGATGTGGCCATTTGCTTATGGTCTGAAACAGAAACAAACAAGGACTGTTGTATTTGCTGTAGATGAAAAGTTTAAGTGGGTAGCATACATGCTTAGACTGGTTCTAGATATTAATAACTGAGTGTACTAGTATTTATGTCAGCTTCACTTTTCAAATGTTTTTTCGCTATGTGCCACTTTCACCTGGGAATCAATGAATTTTAATAATAATATAGTATTTACATTCTCCAGCTTTCAGTATTACGAGCCAAAGTAAAGTATGACTAATTTGCCAGCTGGAGAGACATGTATAGAGTATACGCCACAGGGACCTTTCTTTCCAAAAACTGCCAAGTTTACCAACAGAAGTGTAAAAACAATGTCTTCCATGATGATTTCATCTAAAATTTTACGGTATCTGATGTTTCTTCAAGCCCCAGATCCTGGAGGCAGGTGATTTCTGTGAAGATCTCAGCTTTAGCCTTTTTTTTTTTTTTAATTATTAACCATTACTGGTTCCAGAGAACAGCACCTATATTATAAGCTGCAGTTTGCAAGCAGTTCACTGGGAGCAAGGGGAGGAAGGGGAAGAGGAAGAGAAACCAAACACCAGGCACCAGATCCTGCTTTAAGAAAGGTAAGTGAGGCCCGGCTGCCTGTGTTTGGCTTGCTGAGCATCTGTTTGGTGAGCTGTGTGCTGGGCATGTGCTCTGAACAGCTAGATGTGCTGCTAGCAGGGTGACTGTAGGGTGACTGCCGCCTGTGTCTGACATAAGCCATAACAAGGGGGAGAGCCAGTCCAGGCCCAGGAGGGTATAAAAGGAGATGCCAGGGGGAAAGCAAACAAGGGGAGCAAACAGTTCACAAGCCAGTTTGCTGTCCCCTTCTTGGAAGGGGAGCCTTTAAGGTAAGCTCTTTAATTAAGAACAACTAACCTAGATATATTTAGCATAAGTAGCCAAAACTCAGCAGTTAGACCAATACATAAGGCCTTTAACTAGAGTCCAGAGAGAGGGGAAGTTCTCTTGGGAGTTTGCCTGGAAACTCTCTCTCACCTTCCTTCACTTGCAAGCAGGATGGGGAAATGGGGGAGGTTCTCATTCTTTCTGAGAAAATAGGGCAATCAGCTAGTTATTTCAGGTGTCTGTACATGAATACACAGAGCCTTGGAAACAAGCAGAAAGAATTGGAAGTCCTCACACAGTCACAGAACTATGATGTGACTGGAATAAAAGAGACTTGGGGCACTTTTACATGTGCTTCGACTCGCTCCGAATCTGCTGAAGTGGTCTAACCAGAACGCTCCAGCATGCTGCAAAGTCTCATATATTCAGTGTCCCTACAATTGAAAAGGGCAGCAGGAGTGCTTTAACTAAAACTTGTCAAACAAGCATCCTTGGTGGGATCGGAAGCATGACTGGAGAACTGTCTTAGATGGGTATAAACTGTTCAGGAATGGCAGGCAGGGGAGAAGAGGAGGAGGAGTTGAGCTTTATATAAAAGAGCCATATGATTGCTCAGAGCTCTAGTATGAAACTGGGGATAGACAGTTCTGTTGAAAATCTCTAGGTTAGGCTCAGAAGGGAGAGCAACAAGGGTGACACTGTGGTGGGTAAGCACCAGACCAGGAGGATGAGGCATTCTTCAAACAGCTAGAGAAAGTTTCCCGATCACAAGCCCTGGTTCTCATGGGAGACTTCAATCACTCTGACTTCTGCTGTGAGGGCAATACAGCAGTAATAGGCAATCCAGGAAGTTTTTGGAGAGTGTTTGGGACAACTTCCTGGTGCAAGTGTTGGAGAGGCCAACTAGGGGCCATGCTCTTCTTGACCTGATGTTCACAAACAGGGAAGATTTGCAGGGGGGGATGTAGAAGTGGATGGCAACTTGGGTAGCAGTGACCACAAGATGCCTGACTGAGTTCAGGAACGTGAGGAAAGGAGAGCAGCAGAGTAAAGGACCCTGGACTTCAGAAAAGCAGAGTGACTCAGAGAACTGATGGTCAGGAACCCCTGGGAGGCCAGCCTAAAGGGGAAAGGAGTCCAGGAAAGCTGGCTGTATGTTAAAGAAACCTTACTGAGGATACAGGAACAAATCATCCCAATGTGCAAGACTAGTGAGTATGGAAAAAGACCAGCTTGGCTTAGCAGGGAACTCTTCAGTAAGCTAAAATACAAAAAGGAAGATTGTAAAAAGTGGAAACTTGGACAAATGACTAGGGAGCAGTATAAGTACTGCTCAGACATGCAGAGATGAAATCAGGAAGGTCAAAATGCAATTGGAGTTGTAGCTAACAAGGGACATGAAGAGTATCAAGAAGGGTTTCTACGAGTATATCAGCAACAAGAGGAAAATCACGGAGAGTGTGGGTCCCTTACTGAATGAGGGAGGCAACCTAGTGACAGATGATGCAGAAAAGGCTGAAATACTTAAAGCCTTTTTCACCTCAGTCTTCACAGGCAAGGTCAGCTCCTGGACTACTGTACCAGATAGCCCAGTATGGGGAGGAGGTGGACAGTCAACTGTGGTGAAAGAACAGATTAGGGACTATTTAGAAAAGCTGGATATATACAAGTCCATGGGGCTAGACACAATGCATCCAAGGGTGCTGAGGGAGCTGGCTGATATGACTGCAGAACTGCAGGCCTTTATCTCTGAAACCTTGTGGCAGTCAGGAGAAGTCCTACATGATTGGAAAAGGGCAAATATAGTGCCCATCTTTAAGAAAGGGAAGGAGGATCCAGGGCTCTATAACCCAGTCGGCTTCACTTCAGTCCCTGGAAAAATCATGGAACAGATCCCCAAGGACTCCATTTCTAAGCACTTGGACTAGAAGGGGATTAGGAGCAGTCAGCATGGATTCACCAAGGGCAAGTCATGCCTGACAACCTGGTTGCCTTCTGTGATAAAATGACTGACTGTGGATGTGGGGAGAGCAGTGGACATGATATACCTTGACTTTAGCAAGACGTTGGATACAGTCTCCCACAACATTCTTCCAAAAAAGCCAAGGAAGTCTGGGTTGGATGAATGGACTGTAAGGTAGATAGAAAACAGGCTGGATCATCAGGCTTAGAAGGTAATAATCAATGGCTTGATGTCTGGCTGGGAGCCAGCATCAAGGGAGTGCCCCAGGGGTTGGTTTTGTCCAATATGTTCATCAACAACCTGCATGATGGGGTGGAGGGCACCCTCAGCAAGTTTCTGGATGACACCAAGCTGGGGGGAGTAGTAGATACACTGGAGGATAGACCTAGGATTCAGAGAGACCTCAACAAATTGGAGGACTGGACCAAAGGAAGTCTCATGAGGTTCAATAAGGACAAATGCAAAGTCTTGCACTTTGGCGGAAAGAACCCCATGCACTGCTACAGGCTGGAGACCAACTTGCTAAGCAGCAGCTCTGCAGGAGATTACAGTGGACAGTAAGCTGAATATGAGCCAGCAGTGTATCCTTATTGCAAAGAAGGCTAATGGCAAACTGGGCTCCATTAGTAGAAACGTTGCTAGCAGACAAAGGGAAGTGATCATTCTCCTCTATTCAGCACTGATGAGGCTACATCTGGAGTACTGTGTCTAGTTTGAGCCCCTCCCACTACAGAAAGGATGTAGACAAATTGAAGAAAGCCCAAACAAAGGCAACAAAAATGGTTAGGGGGCTGAGACACATGACTTCTGAGGAGAGGCTGATGGAATTGGACTTATTTAGTCTGGAAGAGAGAAGACTGAGAGGGCACTTAAAAGCATCCTGCAACTACCTGAAAGGTGGTTCCAAAGAGGATGGAGCTAGGCCAGGGGTGGGCAAAATACAACTTGCAAGCTGGATCTGGTCCACAAAGAGACTTTGTCCAGCCTGCGGTGGGTCCTTGAGTTTGACCCACTCACCCCAGGCCTGCTCCAGACTCGGCCTGATGGAATGGATCAGCTGGAACCCTCATGCACAGTCCTGACCCCTGCCTGCTCTGCACCTGCTCCAGACTTGCCCGCCCACACTGAGCAGTGGCAGTAGCAGCAGCAGCTGGGCAGAAATTGCTGCTGGGCACAGGGGTAAAGCAGCCCTTCCCAGTCCCCGCTGCTGGGACCTTCTTGCTGCAACCACCTGGAGCCTGTGCTTGGGCTGCCCTGTGGTTCCTCCGCACTGCCACCACTGCCCTGTTGGGTGATCTGGAGGCTGTGGTGATGGCAGCGAAGGGGAACCTCCGGGCAGCCCGGGCATGGGCTCTGGGCAGCTGCAGCAAGAAGGGTCTGGCAGCAATGAGGGGAAGGAGCTGCTTTTCCCTGTGCCAAGCAGCAGTTCCTGCCTGGCTGCTGCTCAGCATGGGCAGGCGGGTGGTCTGGAGCAGGTGTGGGGCAGGCCAGTGTCAGGGATGTGCATGTGGGTTCCATCTGGTCTGCTCCACCAGGCCAAGTCTGGAGCAGGCGAGGGTAAAGCCTGGGTCAGGGCTGGGGCTGTGTGCTGTTGGCGGTGGCAGAGAGGAACCTCAGGGCATGTGGCCTCTGGGCTGTTGCGGGGGGAAGGGAGGGGGAAGGTGCTGACTGGCCCTTGGCAACTCCCCAGAACTACCTATGTGGCCCACAAGCCCAAATAATTGCTGCCCCTGAGCTAGACTGTTCTCAGTGGTGGCAGATGACAAAACAAGGAGCAATGGTCTCATCAAGTTCCAACAAGGGAAGTTCAGGTTAGATATTAGGAAAAACTCTCTCACTAGGAGGGTAGTAAAGCAGTGGAACAAGTTATCCAGAGGTAGTGGAAGCTCCATCCTTGGAAATTATTAAAAATCAGGCTAGATAAAGCGTTGGCTGGGATGATCTAGTTGGGGATGGCCTTGCGTTGAGCAGGGGGTTAGACTAGATGACCTCCTGAGGTTCCTTCCAATCCTAGTTTTCTATGATAAAAATACTGAAATCATTCTCCTAAAGGCTCAAAACTCACAACTCTTCATTAAAAGAACCTGGATGAATATTTTCCAAACAAAGCTCATAATCTTGTGATTTTTAAACCACTGTCATGAATTTTTAGGGTACGACTCATGATTTTTGATTGACTCTGGTTAGCAGATATTGCTGCTGGCCGCTCACTTTTTTTTTTTTTTTTTTTAATCCTGATCACAAATAAATCACCCATTAAAAAAAAGTGTGCGGATGAACAGAGTTTTGGAAGCCTGTGTTGATTCTTCAGAAATACAGACCTTCTTCTTGCCTGAACAGAAAACAATTATAACCTGTGTAGTATGGGTGGAATTCCTATGGGTACAAATTACATCCAGAGTCTGCATCTGAAATAACCAACGACTGATAGGGTTGTAATTCATCTGAAGAGGCAGCCTTAATTTGAATTCAAGCATTGGCCTGACCTACTGATAACTCTATTTTTGCTTTATGTGTGTTAATTGCTCAGCAAATAGCTACAGGTTAGACTATTCTTTTACGTAAGTATTGACTTGGGGCTTTTGGCAGAAGGACAATCAAAATTGTTAGGCCTTGGGCTCAGAAGCCCCAAGTTCAATTTCCCATTTTGTCACAGACTTCCCATTTGACCCAGGGCAAACCATAGAGGGTATGCTCTTATGGTGTAAACTATGCTGAGGCAGGCAAACACAGCTCTCAAAACTAGGCGTAGCCTTAGTGAGGCACTGCATGTATATGCCAATAAGCACTGCCTCTCAGCACTACACTATTTTTGGTTCAGGAGATAGCACAGTGGGGGCCACGTTTTTTGGCAGGCATACCACAGCCTGCACCCACCCCAGCTAGCACTTTGACCCCCTGCCCCATCTGCTACTGTTTTCTGCTCTTTGCCCTGTGCTCCCTGCCCAAACTGCTGCTTTGCTTTTTGCTTCCTGCCAAATCTGTCATATGTCACAGACAGACTGCCCATGCCACTTGTGGCACACAAGCTGCAGGTGACCACCCCTGAGCAAGTGTGTCCTGAGGGGAAACAGCATGTCTCAGTATGGTGCTGCCTTGTACTACACAGACAACCATAGTGTCTCTGTGCCACAGTTCCCCATCTGTGAAATGAGAATACTATTATGCCATTACCTCATGGGAGTGCTCTAAAAATTAATATATTATGAATGCAAGGTGTATTCTATGTAATAGTAATGAGGACTGTGTAAGCACCTAAAATAAACAGATACTACAAAAGTAATTAGAACTAATCCCGAAATGTATATCCTAAGAACCTAAATTTATTTAAGCGCATTTGATTTATTAAAACAGTACAGAAAATACTGTCAGGTACAGTGTCTTCTAGGAAACCGACTGTGCATGATATAGTCTGAAACGAGGCAGACTGTCTGTAATCTTAGACTTCCTGTTCCCAAGCTCCTGGTCAAATAAACCATTTCCAGAAAGTTGGAGGATGTAATATGCCAGTATGTACTGATATCAGCCAGGCAAGTGGGAATAACCTTTCCACCTAATTCTATTGTGTTACACCAATGTCAGTGTTCTGTCAAAGGAAATGACCAACAATATTTAAAAAACTGACCTAACTGCAAATATATCATTTTTGTTGCTGTTTTTTTAAAATAGCATTACACAAAAGAACAGAAAAGCAGCAAGAGGAAATTCATTGTCATTTGTTCAGTACAGGGATACCGTATGACAACTGCTCACATCAACAAGGTTCTCAAATATATTGCGTAAGAAGAAGCTTTTTACATTACCACTCCACCAGTAATTCATAACTTTCAGAAATACAAAAGATACATCATTTAAGGGCTTCTACATTAATAGGTCTTTCATTAAGAAACCAGACAGGAATTTTAAAAGATAACACAATACACTTGTTATAAAAACAGACCACCTAAAAAAGAACATAGAAATCTAGCAAACTACCAGTGCAGATATGCACCAATAACAAGGCTTTCACTGGATTAAAGCAAAAAGAAATATATAATGGCTACATTCACTATCTATAGCTCTAGTTATTTATTATACAGACTGTTAAGAGATGCACAAACAAAAATATATGTTGCTAAGGGTAGAAATTAGACATCACAAAGTGGTCATTATGTTCCCAACCATTCTATTACCTTTTCTCAGTTAAGCTGTTTTTAACAAAAGGCCTGTTTTGGGGGAGATTATAACTGAAAAAACACCTTAAAAGTTGTTTTAACAAAACTTGCATGAATAAACTCTTTTTTGTGGGAATTCCCTTCCCCCCTCCACCCCAAGCTTTAAGTGCTACTCAAGCTGCTTTAATATAAAGCAAAAAGTATTAACACTTCAATCATCTTATCTTTATCCAGCTTCAGTGATGTGTGAAAATACATGCGAAGATGTTCCTAAAGTGTTTCAAATAATACCATCTTTATTCCTCCTCCTTTTATTTTGCAATAAAAAACCATTTAAGCAAACTTCTGCAATTGCTGGTTTTGAGGAGAAAAAAAAGGTTTAATTTTTTTTTTTTTTAATTTAAAGTTGCATCAAATTCTATTTCAGTTAAAAAGAAGCTTTGGTCCATTCGGAAGCATATTAAACAGTGCAACTGATAAGCAAGAACAAGAAAGTTACACAGGGTCACACAATATGGAAACAAGTATGAATCTTCCATGATGTCAGTAGGAGATGTTTGCTGTTATTTAAGAATTAGGCCCTATTTTTTTCCAGGACAGAGAGATAAAATAAACAAGTAGTTTACTCAGAAATGCAGTTTCCCATTTTCATTGTGGGTCTTAAGAAGTGATTTTATTAGAGGTTTTTTCCAGTGTCTTAATCCAAAATCCCAAACACATATTGCTGCCCGTATTCCAATTGTCACCATTATAATTAATTCCCAGTTTTTTCATTTGTAATTTCCTGTATATATTATGCAAAGTGAATTTATATTTTTGTTAATGCTTGCACATGCCACCAATATTTTATTAAAGGAAGGCAGGGCTACGTTATAAATAAAACATACTGTGTAAATTATTTTAATTCAGCCATCTTTAATGGCCAATGTATTGAACATAAAACACTTAAGCAACTGAAAGCTAAATTCTTGCTCACCTCATTAAATCCAAATATCAAAGCTGTGTTTTCACTATGGAGGGCAGGAGGAAAAGGGGGAGAGGAAGGGGAAAAATGCATGTTAGATATATCATAATCTGAATTACTTTTAGTACAACATGGTGATTCAAATTGCCTGGTCTTCACTTTGACTTTATGTGCAGTTAGTTAAGCTTTACAGCATAGTCTTCTTCCTAGAGAAACTTGGGCCCCAAAGAAAAAAAATATTGTTACTTAACTAGAGTGAAACTGGATGACATTAAACAAACATATGAAAGAAGATGGCAATAGCTGTCTGCATACCTACTTATTTTCTGATAATTGTTGGCTGGTGTTTAAAGTCATAAAACTCCTATTGCCCCAAAAGCACTGCTTGTCCCAGTTTCTGGATGAAAGCAGTAATATGGGGGCAATGAGGGGGAGGGAAGAGTGGGTTTCAAATAACATCAGAATAAGGTATACCAAAATTAACCCTTTGCATTCAGTGGTTGCAAGATTTGCCACACAATTTAGTTCTTGTCAAAGATGCATGCTCCAGAACACAAGTTAAAATTATAGTTTAGTTATTATGGCTGAGAGAAAAAACTTGAGAATATGAAATGAATGTGAACCAGTGCAGTGTTGTCTTTTACAGCCAAGAGACAGCTGCAACATGAAAGGTGTGAACTGCCCTGCTCATCTCAATCACAGAAACATTCAGCTAGTGTGCCTGTGGCAAATCAAAGATTACTATTCAGGCTTCCCCTTGCAAAACCTCCAGCTTCTACCCAATTCAGTTGTCATAACCTACAAGTTGTCATAACCTACAAGCCTCCTTATTCTCCATCAGAAGGCAGTTGCACCTTGTAAATACATAATATTTTAAGCATATTGAAAAGTGAAAATGTGAGGACAATGTTTTTTAAAATTAAATTTAGGAACATAAAATCATAGGAAAGTAGGGCTGGAAGGGACCTCATGAAGCAGCTAGTCCAGACCCCTACTCAGGACAGGATCATCCCTGGCTAAACCACCCCAGTCAAGTGTCTAACCTACTCTTGTAATGTTCAGGGATAGAAATTCAACAACTTCTCTCAATAGCCTGTTCCAATGTTTAACCACTCTCAAAGTGAGAAAGTTCTTCCTAATCTCCAAACAATCACCCTTCACCCTCACCCAGACTAAATAATTCTAGTCCTTTCAACCTTTCCTCATAAATCATGTTTCCCAGGCCTTTAATCATTTTTGTCACTCTCCACTGGACTCTTTCCAATCTGTTCACATCTCTCTTGAAGTGTGGGGCTCAAAACTGGACATAGTACTCCAGGTGAGGCTGAACAAGTACCATATAGAGCAGAATAATCATGCCCCTTGATTTGCAAGAGACACTCCTGTTAATACAACCCAGAATGCTATTTGCTTTTTTTGCAACAAGAGCATGTTGTTGGCTCAAATTCAGTTCATGGTCCGCTGTAACAGCCAGGCCCTTCCCTGTAGTATGGCAGCCTAGCCAATCATTCCCCAGTCTGCATTTGTGCATGCAGTTATTCCATCCCAAGTGCAGGACTTTGCACTTGTTTTTGTTGAATTTCAGCTGACTGACTGCAGACCATTTCTTCAGTTTATCCAGGTCATTCTGGATCTAAGCCCTACCCTCCAGAATGTCTCACTCCATCCACCTTGGTGTCACCCTCAAAATTTGCTATGCATGCACTGAAGCCCGTTGTCCAAATCATTAATGAAGATCTTAAACAACATATGACACTCTGAAAGACATAGCTTATGCTTTTTTACCACTGAACCTAGCTAAATTACACAGCTAATTGAATTTGTCTCCCCCTTTTTCCTCCAGTGCATTGTCTGTCTTTTCTAGATATATTAGTAAAGGCAATTCATGCAAGTAAATATTCCAACTGTGCACACTACCATTTTTGCATGCGGTCTCCACTGCAAACAGTGGCAAGGCATAGATAATATTGAGCAGTGGTCAATGCTTAATGTTAGCATTAATGCAACCCACTGAAGTTTTGATTTTAAAAAGAAGGCTGATTGAGTGCACAAGACAGACTGACAAATATTTCAGCGCCAGCTGCATGCCTTAGTTGCAGCATACATTGCTAAGGAGAGCAACAGGTTGCATGCAGAAATGGAGGGCTGAAAGAGCAAGTGTAGTATTGTAATGGTTGACTAACTCCCTTTTGCCAGTAGAAAGTGAGTACAGAGTGATGGAACTACATCATCATGCAGATTGGGGACAACACATAGAACTTGGATATGGAGAAGCATCTTGCTTTTGCCCCTTAGCACGAGGAGAGAGAGAGAGAGGACAATAACTACACCAGTTCAGAAGTGAGATGTCACATGAGAGGTGACCACCCCAAACAGTTATAGACCAATCAGTTCAACAGTGGCAAGCGAGATACCCTACCGTGACAGACATCTATTTTGCAGTTATCATTTGGTTCATTCTCAGATGGTGAAGAGTGAACATGTTCCTGAAGATACTATTAGGCAAATGGACATTCCAAACTGTGATGGAGCCATTAGTGGCACAAACGTACCCATAACAATGTTCTTCCCCCATCTCCATTATTTGCAGTTATATGAACTGAAAAGAATACTACTCACTCATTACTGCGGAGGAAGGTTCATTAACACATAGGTGGGATGAAATGGCAAATTATGAAATGCAGGTTATTTGAAATTTAACCCTAGCATTTGAATTTAATCAAGTACTTGGCCAACAATGTGGATTTCAGGGATGTGTATAAACACAGCTTATCCACAGGTAAAACCAGTTTATCCTCTACTGCAGGGGTTGTCAACCAGGGGTATACGTACCCCTAGGGGTACTTGGAAAGGTCCTAAGGGGTACACGTGGGCGGGCAGGAATGAAGCACTGCCATCCACCACCCTGCGCCACTGCCGCGCACCACTTTCCCATGGCCAGTTGCGCACGCAACTCCAAAGGCTGGTGGAATGTGCCTTTGGCCCATCAGAAACCCCAGTACGAATAAGGAGGCAGAGCACAGAGAACTGGAGATCATGGAAAGAACTATACAACAATATTTAATATCGAGTCCTCAACTAAAGAATGATGCCAGCTGAGCTCTGAAGGAAGAAGCCTGTCCAGAACATCTCCAGCCAGAGTATAATAGTCTTAGTGAGTTCTGAAATGGAAAAGTGCAAAAAAAACCCAAAATAGCTTATCAACATTACTAGAAAAGAATAGGACCATCACAACTGTAGATGGAAGCTAATTTTTTAAGAGCAAATTTAGGATTTAATTCTTGGCTAAGAAACCATTTTTAACCTTTGGTCTACAAAAGTATTCCATGTTATTTTCTTTACCCTTTAAACAACCCATAGCCCCTGCAAAAACTAATGAATTGGCAAGAATCTTTTTTTTCACTCATTTCCCTCCTTTTTAACACAAAATGCCTTGCATTCTATGAACAGCTAATTCATAGCCTCCATAACAAGATATTGGCTATGTCAGACATCCAGGCAATGTCTTCAGAAAACTTTAATCCCATAATATAAGAAAGAACATAAGATAACATAATTTCTAATAGAATTGAGTTGTTTTTCTTCAGAATGTGTTTAAATATCCAGGTTGCCAGAATATCTTCCAGGAATGTGATTCTAAAGAAGACAGATTGTAACTGTTTTTCCTGGCTACACTACAGGAAACAACAGCAAGATCTTATTTTAAGTTAGTGTACTTTTGTATTTCTAAGCAAGAAATTAACTGCAATCTCTTTCATGAGAGAAATGTCAGTAAATACAAAACCTCTCAAGACTATGTTAATACAGATAAGTAGTAATGAGCTTTCATTTCTGTAATTAATTTTTCACTCCTTTCTTCACTCCAAATTGATCACAAAGCATGAAACAACCTGTACGTTATTATTTACAAGCACACAGAAAGCATTTTATTCATATTATATACCTGCACTAAAAACAGTGTGACATAAAGCCTTAATTAGTACTTCAATGAGAAAGGTATCTATTCTGTGATAAACACCCTTGTACAATATCACAGTATCTTTTAGCTTCTGTGCATGTTATATAAAAGGGATAGTTCAGTAGCTAATACTCTAGTCTGGAACATGCAATACCGAGATTCAACTCATTTTGTGCCACATACTTCACGTGCAACCAACGGCAAGTTCCTCAGTCATTCTGCATCTTCATTTCCTCACACCCTTCCATCAGCATCAGATACTTTTCATAGTACTGACAAGGCTTAAATGTTGAAACAACTTAGAAGGTTTTACTTTTTCAGCAGGCAGTGCTTCAAAAATTTCTACATATTGATCTTCAGATAAATCAATAAAAATCTATACACCATCTACTATGCAGAACTCTAGGCAGAGGTGATCTTTTTTATTAGACCAACTAAATAGTTGAAAAAAAAAAAAAAAGTCTTTATTTGCAAGCTTTCAGGCTCACTCACTCTTCCTCAGGAAAAGGAGAATGCACAGGTTGTAACATTTCTCCCAGGTAGAAATGAAATTTCATATTGCACAGGAGAATAAAAAAATGTTATAGGTTCCCCTGGGTAGAAAAGCTCATTTAATGCAAATTAGGCTCAAATAAAAGTTCAAAGAGTCTGTTTACCATCTACTTATCACGATATTTTCAAATTTTCTCTTCTACCTTTCAAAGCCATCATGGATCAACTTCCTATTGTGATTTACATGCATCTATCCAAAAAAGTCCTGTGAAAAACTGAACACCAAAGAGTCAACATTTTATGAAAACGGTTTTGTAAAGTTCAGCAGCATCTTTGAGTCTTAGCATCATTCAGTGATATATTTTGTCATTTTGTCATGATCTGTACTGTACTTTGCATAGTACATGATAGCTAATGAGGCTTGCATTATATTGAATAAGCTAATGTATTAAACTTAAGGCTTCTTGAAGTCTGATGTACAAATAATATCTTACACTGACCTAACATAAACTTCTATCTGAATTTCTTAACATAAAATATGACAGTGGCCTTGAAGTGAAACATTAGTAGACAGACTGTGTTCTGTTTCTGTTTATCAGCTTTCTAAAGTGGTTCACTATTTTCACCACACGTTTCATTTTGTATGACTTTTCACCACCCTTTGATGCCAGCCTTTCCCAACCACACGCTGAATCTGTATCTACTACTTAACCCAAGCCTTGCATTCTAGACCAAGTTCATCAATTACCTACATTAAAAGAGAAACTTCGTTTCACTTCCTCGATGCCCCAGGCAGCAGCAGCAGCCCAGCTTGGCCCCAGATGTGCTCCTGCATGACAATACATTAAAGTCAGATCCTTCCCTTGAGCATTAGTTCCTGCATTTGTTGCTTTCTTGGCTTTTGCTTACTTTTTAAAACATTCTCTGTAAGTTGGCTAGAGCCAGGAAGTAGTTTAGGGCTCATCTCTCAACAACCCTTAAGCCAGCGGTTCCCAACCTTGGGGTTGCAACCATAAAAAACAGGGTCATTAAGACACTCACGAGTGTCAATTATACAGGGATCCGGGTTTTCTGTTCAGTGTGGAAAAACATGGATTTTTCTCCTTTAAAGGAGAAAAAAGCAGGGGGAGTGGGAGGAGGGTTATCAGGCAGGGGGGGACCACATACATGTGCGCACAAAGACATGCATGTGGCAGCCGGGCAGTGCGGGGAGCAGCTCCTGCAACTCTCTCCTCTATGGGGGAGGGGGCAGATTGAGGCCCCCATGGTGAGGGAGGGAGTGGGACAGGGCTGGTGGCATTGCCCAGCTGGGCTGGCTCATAAGGACTGGAGCTAGGGAGGGAATGTGGGGCCCAGCTGGGGGAGCAGGATGAAGCCATAAGCAGCTCATCTGGGGGTGGCAGGAGGGCTGCGCACACTCCCAGGGAGGGGGTAATGGGGGGGGCATGTGTCCCCCCTCCAGATTTGTGCTCAGGGCAGGAGCGGATGCGGGCTGCCCACTGTGGACTCAGGGCTCCCTGCCCTGTTGCCTTCCCCCTGGGGCCTCTGCAGCAGAGCAGGGTGGGGAGGCTTGGTGCCACTGCCAGGAGCCCCATGCCAGCTGTGCTGCCATACTGAGGCCCACCCTGCCCACCTGGCAGCAGCAGGGGGTACAACTTTGCACCACCACCGCCAGGCAGGCAGGGAGCACCTCATCATGGCAGCATGGCTGGCACAGAGCTCTCAGCGGCAGCAGCAGCACCAAGCCTACCCCGACTTTCCACATCAGGTCTCACCTACTGGTGGAAGTCCCCGGGATGAAGGCAGCAGGAGAGGCGCCCCGAGCCCTACCCATGGGCTCTGCTCCAGCTATGACGCCCACACAGGAAGGGGGTGGGGAAGAGCTGGGGTCTGTGCTCCTGTCCAGCCACAGCAGCTGCCACCTCCCACAGGCAGCAGCCAGGACTCGTGTGCTGTGGGCCCTGGCCCTGGGGCACCTGGGAGGGGCTGTGGATCAGAATGCACACCAGCAGGACCAGGGGCTATGGGTGGGGAGTAAGGGGCCACGCTGAGGAAAAGGTTGGGAAGTACTGTCTTAAGCGTTAACCAGTGGGTAGCTTTCCTTGAACCACTATTTCCTTTATCCTGAAACAAGATAAAACAAAACAAAAAAAGATATTAAACTAAACTAAATCTCTTTATCCATAGAGTCAACTTCTCAATAACTAGGAAAGCATACACCAGTCATAAATTAAATAGCATCTCCATTTCTGTCACTATCATGCTGCTGTGTTCTACAATAGCACAATGTACAGGTGGCTTGGAAAGACCCTTTCTCCCCACCTCCCACTCCCTTCCCAACACTACAGAAACATGTTGGCCCAACATATTTACATAAATAATAAAATGTTGAAAATTAAAAGAATGTTTGGATCAGTAGTGGAAAGTATAGCAACCCACTCTAAGAACTGCTATGGGTGAATGTAATAGCAACCTTTCCTTCACTAGACATTTACAAGGCCTTAAACTTTTGATGCAACAAGATAACTCAAACTGTAGAAAAATCACCCAAAACACAGGTAACAGTTTGTACAGAAGCTGAACTGTGGGGCCAAAGGGTTCCCCTAGACCAGTGGCTCTCAATCTTTAACTCCTGTGAACTGAATGGCACCTCAATTCAGTAATTAAATTTACTGCGGCACTTAATTCCTGGGGGGAGGGAGAGAGAAGGGGGAGCAGGACAGGGACAATCATGAGCTCCTTGCACTGGACCTGGGCACAGAGGAGCCTGTGCTTAGCTCCTTGAACAGGAAGAAGGGGAAGAAGCAAGCACGTGACTCCTCAAGCAGGTTCTAAGAGGGACAATCTGACCTCACCTCCTTGCATAGGGGGTAGGCAGGAGAGAGCAAGGGCTTACTTATCTCTTCCTACTCAAAGCCACTCTCAAAAGGAATGCCTGGCACCCCTGTTAAGAGCCACTGCCCTAGACACTACAATCAAATATAAGAGGCAGGACAGTGACTGGTTTATCTGGATACGAGAGGAAAAAAAAGAGCAAAAAGACCAAAGATGCTGATAAATAAATAAGGCAGCAAGAAAACACCAGAGGGTTACAGAAGTACTTGTTGCATGGCCCTGCCTAAAAGTTGACAGGGTACTTACTTTTAGGTTGAGTGCAGGCTAAGAAGGCTTGGAGGTCTGAGCAAATGATTCTCTTGTTTGATCCTTTCTTTGGCTGGGAAGTGGGACTTTGTATATTGTTTGCAAACAAACAAGACAACAAAGATACCAGGCTCCCTCATCAATTTCTAACAAAAACAATCCACCAGGCCCCAAACTCTGACTATCTCTGTGGTTCAGAGAGGGGTAATATTACAAAAGGGAACAGAATTCATGTGCCTTGAAATTAATCTGAATCTAAAAGAGCATTATCAGACTGCATATTTTTTCTTAACTGACCTTTTATAATCAGTTAAATTAAAAGGCTGTTTTGCTTGCATATTCATAAGCAACTAGTGACTTTCTCTGCACAAAAACGAATAATCATGGTTCAATAACTCGAGTCTAAAGGGCACAAAATGGTGAATTTAAATGAGTTCTTAGTTCAGAAAGGCCTGTTGGATAAAATCTTCCTGATTTTTTTAACCTTGGAAATTTGCTTCCAGAAAGCTAGCAAGCTACTGCCTCCAAGCCAACCCATCCTTTACATATTTTGAAGCTCTTGCAAGGAAATGGAGTGTGTTGTGCCAATATCATTACACCGTAGGGGCAGAATCATTTTTATTTTAAGCCTGTTTCCTTTATGATGCATTTTATTCAAATTCTACTAAAACATTGCTTCAACAAAACATAATGCAAGCAAAGAAAGTCATAATGACACTGGCTTTAATGCTTAAGGTTTCCCCCCCCACCACATGACTAGCTATTAATACAGCAATTTCACAAAAGCTTCTATTTTACACATTTTTCTTTTAGAATCGTTCCTCTAAAACATCATACAGGGCTAAACATCTTTTTCACTCTGAATATTAACTCTTAACATTTTACATCTCTGGCCTCAATTTATAAGTAGATTACCATGGAAAGGATAGTGATATAAATGAAACATAAAATTCAAAAGCAGAAGCTTCAAAAACATATTTTCTGATGATGAACAGCTTTCTAGGCTCTAGATTCTCACAGTGCTGCCACCTCATATCCAGATAGCCCAAATAAAAGAAGCTCCTTTCTTTTGTGTTATAGGCAAATGATCCAGCTGCAACAAGTTAACAGAAAGCTAGGATTTATGACATCAGCTCTTCCATGGTAACTTTTCATCTGCTTGCTCTTACCCCACAGTAATACAGAAGCCAAGACAGGGTGGCACCTAAGATCCTTATTTGCTCAAAAATGCATTAACTTTTATACTTCATCAGACTTCAGACCAGGGGGCCTCTTCCCCGCAGAGGGGCTGAGGAGGGCTAGAAAGAGAACTGGGGGCAGGGTGGCAGCTGCACTGGGACAGGTGACTACAGCAAATTTTGGGGTAGCTATAGTCCCCCAACCCTCCTAATGCTGCCCCTGCTTCAGGCTAACACAGATAACTACCTCTCTCTCCTCTCATGGCTTTTCTCCTCACGGTAATGAAAACTGAAACTGGAGCCATGCATCTCAGTATAGATCAGGGCTAACTGACCCCGTTAAAACTTTCACTTAATGCAGACTAAAATTGTGCAGTTTCCATTATGAAGCTGTTGACATGCAAGGCACCGCACCCTTTAATTCACTGCAATAGAATACTTTGTCTATACCCTTTGACATCCCTTATTTAACTAACCTCTAACTCTAGTGGGAGTCCTTTGGGAAGGAAAGGTGAGGAACATACAGAGATTGTAAATAAATCTATGATTTAACTGGCATTACAGAAACCAGGGGGGATAATTCCCATGACTGGAATATCACCATTGAGGGGTACAGATTGTCCTGGAAGGGCAAGCTTATGGGGGAAAGGAGGCAGAATTACACCCGATGTTAAGAATGTGAACACTTGCTCCAAAGTCTAAGATGCAGCCAGAGAAATATTTGCTGAGTGTATTTAGGTGAAAGTAAAGGAGAAAGGAATAATAACAATGTTATGATACAGGGAAGAAGGGGGCAATGCTAGATCACCAAATGAGAAGAGGTGGATAAGGCTGTCTTCAAGAAGGTTACAAGCATTTTTACAACATGCACTAGTAATAATGCAATTTTAGTTTCACTGATCTGTGTTGAAAGAAAAATATGGCAAAATATTAAATGTCTAACAAGTTTCTAACATGCAGAGAGCTGAGAGGATAATTTTCTGTTTAACAAAACAAAGATCTGGTTGTGACAAGGAAAGATAAATTGATTCATTGATTCAAAGATGTTAGGGCTGGAAGGGACCTCGAAGATCATCAAGTCCAGCCTCCTGCCCCAGGAGCAGGAGTCAGCGGGGGTCACAGGATCCCAGCAAGATAAACATCCAAAAGTTTCTTGAATGAGTCCAGAGTAGGTGCCTGCACCACTTCTGGAGGCAGTCTGTTCCAGGTCTTGGGGATGCGGACCGTAAAGAAATTTTTTCTTATGTCCAGCCTAAAATGGTCTTGTAGGAGTTTATGACTGTTGGTCCTTGTTTTTCCTTGGGGCGCTCTGGTGAACAGATGTTCTCCCAGATCCTAATGCACAGCCCTTATGTACTTACAAGCAGCCACCAGGTCCCCCCTGAGTCTGCGCTTTTCCAGGCTGAAGAGTCCTATGGCTCTCAGCCTCTCTTCATAAGGCCTATTCTCTTGCCCTCTGATCATGCACATGACTTTTCTCTGGACTCTCTCAAGCTTCTCGACATCCTTCTTGAATTGCAGAGCCCAGAACTGGATGCAATACTCCAGCTGTGGCCTCACCAAGGCCGAGTACAGCGGGAGGACGACATCCTGAGATTAACTTGACAAGCATCTATGGATGCAAGCCAGAGTTTGGTTTGCTTTGCAAGCTGCGATACCGCATTGGTGGCTCATGTTCATTTTGTGGTCAATCATGACCCCCAAGTCTCTTTCAGCAGTGGTGCTAGCAAGCATAGCACTGCAGAGCCTATAAGCATGCTGAGGGGGGTTTTTTTCCCCTCGAGGTGTAATACCTTATATTTATCAGTACTGAACGTCATCAGGTTAGTATCCGCCCACTTACTAAGTTTATCCAAGTCAGCCTGGATCACTAGCCTGTTTGCAGGTGTGGACGCTATGCCCCAAAGTTTAGTGTCATCAGCAAACTTAGCCAGTGCGCTTCTGACACCAATGTCCACATCATTAATAAAGATGTTAAAGAGAACAGGTCCAAGGACAGAGCCTTGGGGGACACCACTGGTCACGGCACACCATAATGATTTGCTACCATCGACCACTACTCTCTGGGTCTGACCTTGGAGCCAGTTTCCCAGCCATCGGTCTGTGGTGTAGCCAAGGCCACAGTTGGCCAGTTTTTCCATGAGGAGGTCGTGGGACACCAGATCAAAGGCTTTTGTAAAGTCCGGATATATGATGTAAATCTCTTCCCCCTTGTTCAGGTGATATGTCACCTGGTCAAAGAAAGAGATGGGATTGGTCAGGCAAGACCTACCTGTGACAAACTCATGCTGTCTATCCCTCAGGATGCTGCCCTCAGCCAGCTTATCCAGAAGGGTCTCCTTGATAATTTTTTCCAGAATCTTACCAGGGATTGAGGTCAAGCTGATTGACCTGTAATTCCCGGGATCTACTTTCCACCTTTCTTGAAGATGGGTACCACACTGGCTTTCTTCCAGTCTTCAGGTACTTCACCTGAGCACCATGAGTTTTCGAATATTTTTGCCAATGGCTGGGCTATGACACCTGCCAGTTCCTTGAGTACCCTAGGGTGTAATCTGTCTGGACCAGCTGACTTGAAGGTATTCAGCCTCTCTAGTAAAGGATCACCTTGATCAACACTGATGCTGGGTATAAATACGCCCTCACCCTGGCCATCCCAAGTCTTGCTAGACAGGGGAGTCCCATTGGACTGATGAAAGACAGATGCAAAGTACCCATTAAGCAGGTTGGCCTTTTCCTGGGTGTTGGTTATCAGCTGTCCTGCTTGGTTCAG